>NW_024871016.1:867500-1467500 GCF_019054845.1 Dipodomys spectabilis | reverse complement strand
GGGGGTAGGGGAGGATAGGTGAAGGGAGGGGAGAAGTATGGGAAGGGATGGGAAGGGGAAACAAGGAGGCAGCAATGCCTGATAAGAAATATACTCGTTATCTTGCCCATGTAATTGTAACTCCTCTGTACTGTATTCTCACTATAAAAAATAAAATTAAATTTAAAAAAAGAGTTCTTTGATTTTTTTTTTTGGTGGGGGGATGGGGGCAATGGTACGATTGTGTATCTCCCGTGTCCATTACCAGTCTCTTGGTGGAGTCTCTGGTCTGCTTGTGGTGTTTGGTTTTCCTGTGGCTTGATTGTTTTCTTAAGTTAGTTTGTTTGAACAGGCAGAAAAATGCTTTGCCTAACCCATTGTTTTGTGATCCTCCTCCCAGGCTAGTTCAGTGGGAGGTAGATTTGCTTTGAGTATCCCAAAAGAGGGAGATGGGAGTTTCCTCTAGATTGGAGATGCTGTGATAAGACTAGGTTATGGGTAGAGTTGAGGCCTTTCAGCAATCAGTAGCTATTCCTTGTTGGGCTAGCTCCTGAGACTCTCAGAGAGCCCAGCTTGGAGCCATTCTCAGGGTTTATGTTTACTGAGTTTTAATTGTTGTCTAGGCTGCTGTAGGGAGGGGCAGCCTCTGGCTCTGTTTACCCAGTGATGAAAGTCACTCCTCAGGGGGCAGATTTTTCTCTGTCTGGGCTAGTTGACTTTCCCATGGGTGGAGCTGAACCTGGCAGGTCAGGTAAGGTTCCTGTGACCTGCTAAATGACTCTTTTGTTTTCTTCCAAGGCCTGAGTTGGAGCTAGTTGCTCAGCCTGGCCTTTGTTAGTATCAAAGACAGAGATCTCCAGTGGTAGGGAACATGCAGCCTTCCCTCCTCTGCTCCCTGAGAAGGAATGAGGAGATGAGGGTTCTACTCATGCTAGAATATTGTTCCTGGGCAGTTTCTGGTCTGTGATCTGCAGGATGAAGATATCTGCTCCTTATCAGTTCTTGCTTGTGTTGGGTAGAATCCGCTTGCCCGCCACATCTGGTGCCTTTGTCCGCTATTCCCTCTGTAGTTATGGCTGCCAAGATTGTCTCTGCTACCAACTCTGCCACTGCAGCCATGGCTAGCTGCATGTGTTCAGATTTGTTTCCTTGCTTGGATTTTCCTTCTCTGTCCAAACTCTCTGTATTGAGATGAAATACTTGGTGTGTCTCTGTAGCCGAAGACTGTTCACTGGAATACTTAAATGCTTTCTATGGGAGAGCTTGTTTAGCCTTCAGCTTCTCCTCTGCCATCTTCCCCTGAATCTCATGATTTTTTTATGTGTTTTTTTTAGGGAAAAATGTCATTGGTGTTTATATTTTGTGTTGGCATGAAATGAGCCTACTATTGTCTTAATTTAATAAAATAAAACTCTCTGAGCACTGGTGGCTCATGCTTGTAATCTTAGCTACTCAGGAGGCAGAGATATGAGGACCTCAGTTCAAAGACAGCCTAGGCAGAAAAGTCGGTGAGACTCTTATCTCCAATAAGCCACTAGAAAACCAGAATTGGCACTTTGGCTCAAGTGGTAGAGCACTCACCTTGAGCTGAAGAGTGTAGGACCAGTGCCGAGGCCCAGAGTTCAAGCCCCATGAATGACCAAATAAACAAAATAAAACAACAACAACAAAAAAACTCTCTGATTCTATGACAGCAAAAATTTTGTGGGTAATGGTTAAGAGCAGGTTGCCATTCCAAAAAAAAAAAAAAAAAAATATATATATATATATATATATATACATATATCACCCACCAAAAAAGAGGAACAATAGGAAATATATAGCAGGAAACTTATAAATCTTAATGGACGAACAGTCTGTCAGTTTGTTTTAACTTTTTATCAAACATGAAAGTAATACTTGATAATATTTTATTAAGGCATTTAAATTTCTTTGACCTTGACATTTAACATTCGTTTTAAAAAGAAATTCAACAGGTGACAGTGTTTTCTCCTTACTTTTCCAAAGAAATGATTATTTCATCATTATAGTGTATAGCACAATATAATCAGAAAGCATTTGTTAAGGAAAAAAAAATTCCCATTATTTGTTTTGCTTGTCTGTATTTAAAGCTGCATACCACATCTTACCCACCCTATTGTCTGTTTTCTCATTTGAAACATTTCAGTAAATGTGTCAGCCAGCAAAGTTTTACAAAATAGCCTGCTTTCATTCATTGTGCTTTCCAAAATATATCTCACAAATGTTAACAACAAAACACAACTTGAAACATCTATGGATTTTTCTACTTATGGTGCAAAGTAATCACTTTCCATAATCCCTAGAATCAGCTCTTCACAGGCATTAAATGGTCTTTCACTTCCATGTTTTAGAACAGCAGCATGTAACAATGGTGTACATGTTAATTTATTCACCACATCTGGTTTGTTTACAGCAAGGACTGACTTCATGGAAGATGGTAATAGATGAGTTGTGCAATTATGTAGTTTAAAAAGGCTCTGAGTTGGGGATAAAGAATATCCATTTATGTGATTAATATTTAAATTTAGTTCTATAATGTATACACCTTCAATTTTCTGGCTAACATCTTCTACATACTAAGTATTTTTAAAAGAAATATTGTACGTTGTTTCCTTGGTGACAACGTAATTGGAAGACTTAAAATTTTCCTATACCATGGCCATCTGAAATGAGATGGAAGTAGTTAGGTTAGCAAAAACAAATTTTGGGACAGCATTAATGTTTGAATCTTGGATGGGATTTGATTGGGAATTGTGAAAGGCTTTCATAGTATCAGAAGAAAAACAAAAGGCCATACTAATACTATTATTTGCCACATTGTTTTATTAGTATATTGAAACACACACATATAAACACACAGATACACATTATGAAGACCCAGTCAGTCTGAAAGAAAAATTTTTAATAGGAATTCCCTAAAATATTTAGTTTGCTGAGATCTGATTAGAATTTACAGAAATATCTATTGGCTTCCACTCCTAGACAAGTTATTATCATTGATGAAGATGTTGCCATTTGAATTTAGGATACCCCAGAAAGACCTATGTGTTAAAGAAAAATGACATTCCAATTCCTCCCAGACTGTGGAGCATACCTGAATAGTTATTCTGTAGATTAAGTTATTCAGAGTGAAACTCATGAGAAAATAGACTCTCATCTTCTTTCTTCTTCTATCTTTTAATCATTCTAGGTAAAAAACATTTCTCTTTGACATACTCCCCTCCTTGACATTGTCTTGTCACTGGCCCCCAAAGCAATAAAACCAGCTGAACATACACCGAAACATTCAATCTTGTACATCTGAGTAAGCCTTTCTGCTTAATAAGTGGACAATATCACTTATGATGGTATGTTATCAAACTAACCCAAAGTTCTAGTCTTTCTAACAATGTGGAGTATATTAAAATGTGCTTCATTATAAAATATCTAACTCCATGTTGTATATTGTGTTTTTTTTTCTGTTGATCCTAGCGCTTACAATCAGGGCCTAACTGTAAAACAGTTTGCAATAAATAATCACATTACTTTTATGATTCCATAATTTTACTTGTTTTCCTACAAATTTATAGAATAGTGTAGCTATGGAAATCAATAAATATTGAATTTTGATATCAGATTATCTATCACTGCAAGTGTTGTCAAAATTTATCTACACTGAAATGATTGCCATTGATATCTTTCTCAAGATTCCAAATGTTTATACTTTCAGCTAACCTTTTACAAAACTCATACCCCAAACATAATTTTTAGTTTGTTCATGCAATCATAAATATATGGCACAAAAAGTTAATTAACTTTATTTGCTGTCACTAATGGAATATACCTAATAGAATTAAGTATATACCCTCAGGGAAATAAGATATTTCCTTCTAAATCCAGACTTGCACACCCACACACATACACACATACACACACCCACACTCTCTCTCTCTCTCTCTCTCTCTCTCTCTCTCACACACACACACACACATACTTACCACTCTGACTCAGGTTAGGTTCCAGACATTGGGTATCAGAAAATGATCTATTAATCAAACTTTCTTGTCCAGACATAAAATACATTAATAATTCCACACATATAGAAACACCAGATCATTCAAAATAATGAGAATATTTAACAGAACCACCCCGCTCTGAGCCATCTACTCCCTGATATCATTCACTCATGTCGATGCATTTTTCATATCATAATTAAAAATCTTTTTGTATCTCTCTGATTAGCAGAAAATATGTTATCATATAAGAGAAAATGTAGGTAAAATTACTTTTTGCATATGAAATAATGACATTCCTGAGGATAAAACATGCCTGTTTTTCAGTTTGGTTGCCAAAATGGAACTATTAGATCTTCTGAGTATTTAACTTTATACCTGAACCTTCAAATTTCACTAGGATTTGAATTGTGTTACTTACAACATTAATGTAAAATAAAAGCATTACTAAATATAAAGAAAATTATAATTTTATCACACTTTAATCCTGAATTGACTTTATTATAAAAACAATTACATTTGTATAACAAGATAAACATCCTGAAACAAATTATGAGGTATGGAAACAGAAGAGTCCGTTTTTTGTTTACTGTATGTTTTTGTTATTTATAGTTTGTGATGATTCTGTCTTCTTTACCTTATGCATGGTATATTCATTCTATGTCTTCAGGAAGGTGGGGGTGGTCACAAAGCTTTAGGGAAAGGGGGAAAAAATGAAGCAGTGAAGTTCCTTGAACATTGATGAAAGTGAACTATTTAACACATGGGTGGGGAAAGAAGTGAGGGAATGGGAAAATATGAGGGAACTGAAGACATTTCATAAAAGGAAATGTACACATTACTTGACTCATGTAATTGTAATACCTCTATAAATCAATTTAATAACAGGGTAAATTTATTTTAAAAAGGCAAACAAAATATTGTTTCTTAGAATCTTACAAGTATGTTTTGTTCACTGGTTTGAGCTGGTTGAGTCTATCTCTGAAAATAGCTACATTTACATTCATTGGGCGAATTTTTGAGCTACTGGTATATAAAAGTCAATTATGATTGTATGGTTTTTGAGACTGATTCATTTAGTTCTTTATCTAATTTGTATAATTTCTATCTATCAGTTTTTGAATTGGCTTGTTCCTGTTTTTCATGGACCTAGTGGTGCATTATTAGTGCTGATTTAAGATTGTTCTAATTTGTTGATGCACATACTCAAATCTATAAATTTTCCTGAGTATTGCCTGTGTTCTTGTGTCCCATAGGAGGTAGTATTTTGTCTGTTCACTTCCACTGAATTCCATAAACGTTGGAACTTCCCTCCATATGTCTTCAGTGACTCACTGATGATTTGGAAATGTGTTACTCAGTCTCCGTGAGTTTCAGAATTTTTTGTGATGCCTTTTGATGATGAGATCTAATTTGGTCCCATTGTCGTCTAACAGGATATAGAGAGTAATTTCATTTTTATTTTTGAATTTTCACAGATTTTCTTTCTGATCTAAGATATGATCTATTTTGGAGAACGTTCCATGAGCTGTTAGGTATAGCTTGTCAAAACAAGTATTTGGTTTTAATTTTTTGCTAGATTTTGACCTGGATGGCCCGTCCAGAGGTAAGAATGATGTGTTCAAGCAACCAACAATGTGTTTGGATGTATGCATATTTTTTGGGCAAGTAGTATTTGTCTGATTAATTTGAGAGATCTAGGATTCAGGGCATTGATATCTAGCATTGTTATATCCCCCTGATGGAGAGTTTCCTTCATCAACATTTAATGTCCTTTTTAGTCTCTTTTTACCTTTATACCAATTTTAATTTAAAGCCAATCTTGTCTAATATTAGTATAACTACTCTGGCCTGTTAATGAGGTCCATTTTTAGTTTGTAAAGATGATATACAGAAGGGATCCAATTACATAAGTCAGATAATGAGCACATTTCTTTTTCAACAATGTCACCTCTTCCCACATGTTGTCCCAGTTTTTCCCTTTCAACCCCCCTCCCCCCTAATTTGTATAGTTCATTTACAAGGTAGTGTCTATTGAGTGGCACTGCTACATTTGTTTACACTTTGTCCCACCATTTCTGTGTTTCCCTTGCCCTTTCCAAACTTATATATAAGACCAAAGGTGCAGAAATTAAAACAAAATAACAGCATCCGAATTCAGATGGAAAAAGCAAAATAATAAAAAAAAACTCTCATTATCATTTCTTGGAGATCAATTTGATGAACATTATTTTATATGATAATATTCATATAGCTATTGATCCTTTGTGATCCTCTCCAAAGGGCATCCTCCTTTGATCTCACTGTATAAATGTTTAGAATCCCATGTAATTTATCATGTCCAAATGTAATGTTTTCTCTTTTACCATCCAAGTGTGTTAAGTTGTAGAATTAGAAGCACATTCTAATACAACAAATGAGGGAAATCGGGCAACCTATATTTCTTTGAGTCTGACATCCTTCACTTAATATAGGTTTGTTCCAAGTCTTTCCATTTCCTTATGAATGGTGTAATATCACTTTTTCTGGGTGAATAGAGTTGCATCATACTTAAGAGTTTCTTCATGGCAAAGGAAAAAATTAGCAGGATATATAGAAAGAGAATAGAATGGAAGGAGATATTTACTAACTAAGCATTAGACCAGGGTTTACATAACTAACCCATATTTAGAGATCAAATAAATGCTCAAATCAACAAGAGCCCTATTAATATATGGGATAATGACTTAAAGAGAACTTCTTAGAAGAAAAGTAAAAATGACAAATAGACATATCTCTCTCCATGAAAGAAATGCAAATCCAAACAACACCGAGATTCTTCTCACCCCTGTTACAATGTCATTATGAAAAAAACAAACAATCACATTTACTAATAGGGATGTGGTCCAAAGGAAACTCTATTACATTGTTGGTGGAAATGTAATCTTGTTCAACGACTTTGGAAAACATTATGGAGGTTGCTCAAAAACTGAATAGAAAGCTACCTATGATGCAGCAATTCCACTTATGGGCATTTATCCAATAGAGCAGAAACAAGGCCACACTGAAGCTGCCAGCACAATTATTTTCTGTAGCCAACATATGGAATCAGCCTAGATGCCGCTCACTGCAAAAAGGGATCAAGAATTGTGTGCGTGTCTGTATATGAATTATATATATATATATATATATATTATATATATATATATATATATAATTTCATTGATCCCTATTTACAAATAAGTATGTATATATATATACATTATCAAATTTTATTAATCAATCAGAAAGAATCATATTGCACCATTCTTTTTTGGGGGGTGGGGGGGTCCAGTCGTGGGAACTGAGCTCTAGGGCTTGGGCACTGTCCCTCAGCTCTTCAGCTCAAGGCTAGCGCTCTACCACTTGAGCCAGAGTGCCACTTCCGGCTTTTTTTCTTTTTGCTTATGTGGTGCTGAGAAATCGAACCCAGGGCCTCATGCATGCAAGGCAAGCGCTCTACCACTGAGCCACCTTCCCAGCCCCTACTGCCCCATCTTAAGGAAAATGAAAGACTTAGAAATAATCATATTAAGTGAAATTAACTGGACCCAGAGAAAGTTAGGTTGTATGACTTTCCTTATGTTTGGTAGACAGAAGGTGCATATAAATGTAAAGTTAAACATACTGGATGATATCCAAGGAGATAAATGAATTATCTGAAGTGTCAGAGTCCATGGAAAGTGTAAATAGTATAGTTCTCTTCAAAGATTAAGTCAAAACCCAACAAAATAAATACCAGTAAATGCGGACTACAAGAGAGGACAGTGGGGGGCAAGGTGAGAGGGGTAGGAAATTGAAAAGGATAGAGTACAGGCAAGAATCTATTGCATACTTCCCAGAATTGAAATAAACAAAATAATGGATAGTATGAAATGGGGGTGAAGATGTTGAAGTGGTAACACAATTCCAGGTGTACTGTATACACAAAATGATTTGTTAAATAGCAAGTAATTCCATACATAACATAATGTTGAGATAAGTATGGACTTTGTTGATTGGGAGGGGTGGATGAGAATGTTGAATGGGGTGACATTAATCAAGATGAATTGTATTCATAAACTGTTTCAGTGAATGGCAACTCCTTTGTACAAATACTTAAAGATAATAAAAGTATTCAAAAGGTTAATTATGATAGTTGAATAGAGCGTTGAACCTCAATTCAATTCCCATTTAATAATATTTGTAACTTGTAGGTTTTGAGAATAAAGTTCAAATAATAAAACATTATGAATAGTTTTTTTCAAAATTTGAAATTTAAATCAATACTACTTTGCTTTTTGTCCACTATTGGGCTGTTATAAGAAAATACTTCAAAGTAAGTTGATTAAAAACATCAGGACTATATTACCCATACTCTAGAAGCTTGAACATTGATTATAAAAATGATTATTCAAAGCAAATCTTTGTCTTATGGGGGTCTACTCTCTGGTTCATTATAATCTGTTTGCTGGACATTCACATGGCAGACTAGTTATATTGGGCTTCATTTATCAGGATCATTATTGCAGGGTAATCTCTGAAAGGCTGATTCTAATGTCATCAGACAGGGGAATAGAATTTCAATACGTGTATTTGGAAGGAGTTACAGTGTCCAATACTTTTTGCAACTTTTTCTTTAACTCACTGTAGTGTATCATTTGGATATTATTTCATAGAAAATAATACTTAAGGACAAACCTATATCATGTAAATTATGTGAATGATTCTTCTTATAATGGGAATAATTGTAGTGATGACAAAGGGAAGTATGATTGTTTTGTGGCTCTTGAATCACATCATAGGTAATCATGTAAACATGTTCAGCCTTTCTAAGGCCCTTCTGATGTATTTGAACAATCTCCAATGAGTTAACTGATTTCAGAAATACAGATCTCCTTAGATTTTCATTGCTGTTTGCTATTAAGTCTCCCACAGACACCAAAATCAGAGTATGATAATTTCTCTGATAAAACATATAATATAAGTGGTTATAATTAATATAATACGAAGACTGTAATATTAATAGCATTATAAATACTAGTGCTCACATTATATAATATATTGACATCCTTTGGTAACATCAATTTTTAAAATATTTATAACAATGTAAATAGTTTGCAAATAGTTATTTGATGATGTATAGAAAATGAGAAAAAGATTTGTGTACATATTTACTTGAGATGCAAACAGATTCTTCTGGTTATTTCTGATCCTTCCTTTGTTGGTTTCATTCATGCATGGAGAACATGCAGCAAAGTGACAATTGTAACCTTGCGTTTACAAAAGGGTTAACTTACATGAATTTTATGTTGGGCTAAATAACAGATTTTATGAATTAAATTGGTTTTGTCCCTTCCTTCCTTCGTTCCTTCCTTCGTTCCTTCCTTCCTTCCTTCCTTCTTTCCTTCTTCCTTCCTTCCTTCCTGCTGTCTTTCCTTCCTCCTTCCTTCCCTCCATCCCTACCTCTCTCTTTTGCTCTCTTCTTTTTTCTTTCCTTCTTTCCTCCTTTCTTTCTTTCTCTCTTTCTTTCTTGCTTTTCTTCTATTCTTCTTTTCTTTCTTTTACAAATAATATTTCTTAAGTGTATACATAAAATACCAATGTGTTATGAGTAATTAAAAATATTAACTAGATTAATATTAATTTTAATGACCTATGTTATATCTTAAAGCAAATTATACTAAAAACCACTTCATAAAAGTTGCAGGATATGAAACAAATATTACTATTCATGATATTGTGTATTTCTTTAAACTAAAATAAGTATCTAGACATAATATGCATGTGTGTGCATGTGGGTGTGTGTTATTCTTGTGATTTGAACTCAAGGTCTATGCCTTAGTTTTTTTCACTCAAGGTTAGTTTGACCCAGAACTCCACTTCTGGCTTTGTGTGTGTGTGTGTGTGTGTGTGTGTGTGTGTGTTTGTGTGTGTGTGTGTGTGTGTGTGTGTGTGTGTGATTAATTGAGATTTGTCTCACAAACTTTCTTGCCAAAGCTGGCTTTGGTCCCCAGCTTCCTGAGTAGCAAAGATTACAAGCTTTCGACACTCATATTCAGCATAGATATATCTAAGAATAAAATAAATTTATTATTTGAATTATAGAGGCTCAATTTAATTAATTAACATTTAGATATTTATTTAGTTGTTAAATCTGAACCTGCACTGCGGAAAAATACTGTTCATTTTTATGAAAAAATATACACTTGAAGGTTTAAATTACAGAATCTTTGGACAAAATGAAATACTCTATTATTCAAAAGCGACAAAGAGATCATTAATCAAATTTCTCATGTAAGATAAAATCAATAGGCTCTGTCAGGATGAATGAAGCAATTTGTCATTAACTTAGATTATTATCTACTGAAGTTACATGATTTTCTCTTATTTTACCCTAAATTTTTGACATAAAAATGCAGATTCATACATTTTTGGAGTGTGCAGAAATCATAGTTACTGGTCATGTATTTCTCAGGTTTGAGTACCAAGTCATTTCAGAGAAAAATTGACTAACATCACCGTAGTGAAATGATTGATTTAATAAATATTACATTAGGACAAATCTACTTTAAAATATCAGATATACTTCAACAAGAGGCAAAAAATTCACCTCTATGGTGAATTCAATCTGTTCCTCAAGGAAATTGACCTATAATTGGCAGTATTGTCAATTTCATAAATGATTTAAGAAGACTGAAGAACAAATTTCAACTCTAACTAAGAGATAAAATTTACTTTGTCCCTGTAAACAACCTTTGTATTCTATTTATGTTTGGTCCACAAAATGACTTGTATTCTATTTTAATCATATTTTAATTGACTTTGAGTAGTTGCATGGGAGTTGCTGTTTGACCATGCAATTTATGAATAGTGTTTAGTGAGTTATTTTCTTGTCTTTCTTCTCTCCTGAGGTTTGAACTCTGGGTCTGGGCAGTGTGCGTGACCTCCTTTCGATGAACAGTAGAAGTCTATCACTTGAGGCACAGCAGGACTTTGATTTTTCTGACATTTAATTGGGGATAAAATCTCACAGACATTCCTACCTGGGCTGGTTTCAAACCTCCATCCTCAGTCTCCTGAGTATCTAGGATTAATGGCATGAGCCGTTAGTGCCTATCTTAATACAATGCATCTTTTTCTTTTTGACCCTCCTGGGGCTTGAACTCAGGGCCTTGGCAATGTCCACGAACTTCTTTTCCTCACATTGGCACTTTATGACTTCTGTCACAGTGCCAATTCCAGCTTTTTTTGTTAATGTAGAACTGAGGAATCAAACCCAGGGCTTCACACTATTCCCCTAAGACTACTACTAAGCCATATTCCCAGCTCAATACAATACATCTTGATGATCATTATCCCTCATTCTTTTCAGTCCTATCTCATTCCTCAATTTACATAATTTTGTAGAGTATTCACTGACTTGCAGTGTCATATACAGTCACTCAGAGGATATATCACCGATCATATTTTATTGACAGTCTTATTCATCAACATATTAAACGTGTGCATTATAGAATTCTGTGATTTTAAATTCTAAATTATTACACAGATTCACCCATTACTATTCTAAAATTTTTCTTAAGGTTAATGCAAATGCAATCTGTAATTCTTCGATAAAGTACAATGATTAATAGAATGTTAAAGAGTTGGACTATGAATATCATCTTCAGTTCTAGAACATTTTATCATAGCTACACTCTCAAAGTACTCCAATATCTATTATTCAACACTTCCTGTCATCATTTCAACCTACCCTCCACTTGACCAACCATTACTTCATAGTCTACCACTACGTCTGTGTCCATTTTAAAAAGCTGATATAATTAGAAATTGAAGTCTATTTTATCCATTCTTCCCAAGTAAAATTAGCTTCCAAACCAAGTCCATATAAATTTTTCCCAGGGATATACCATATTGATTTGTATGTGTGTGTATAATTCTATAATCCCCTCAATGGGCATTTCAATATTTTATTATATGTTATTATAAAAGGTTTTCTTATGTATATAATTGTACATGTGTTTCATTGGACATATGTTGAAATATATTTTGTATAGAAAATTATGATTCAAGGGCTGAGAAGTTGGCTCAGTGGTAGAGCGCTTGCCTTGCATGCCTGAGGCCCTGGGTTTGATTCCTTAGCACCACATAAGCAAAAAGAAAAAAGCCGGAAGTGGCACTGTGGCTCAAGTGGTAGAGCATTAGTCTTGAGCTTAAGAGCTGAGGGACAGAGCTCAGGCCGAGTTCAGGCCCCATGACCGGACCCAAAAATAAAAAATAAAAAAAAATATGATTCAAAATGCTGAATCATAGAGGCAATTCTATGTGTAATATCTTAGATTTCCAGTATTTATAACAAACTGACTATATCACTTTAAGTGCCAAGCACCAATATATAAGGATTCCAATTTCTACATATTGATTGTGCACTGTTATTCTATTGTTTTTTCTATTTCCATTAATCTCTATATGTATGCAGTGTATACGTATGGTATGATTTTTCTATATATTATTTGGATTTTGGTATATCATTATAAAGATATGTATTTGGATTTTTTGATAACATATTCAGGATAGTTTCAGCTTTTCATAGGCAGGATGGTTAAGGTTTTTCATAGGCATTAATATATTTCTTATTCAAGTCTCTTTAAATAAATATATATGTATATACACTATGTGCATATGCATTTATTCATACTTATATGTGTACATACACAAATACCTATACATGTATACATATATATCAATATACAGATGTATATATACATGTATATAGACATACCTGTTTATTATTATCTTCATTTGTCTGTAAGTTAGCATTTTACTTTATTTGCCAAACGTGTCATTTATTGATTTTACTTTATTTTATTTTATTGTTAAAATGTTGCACAGAGGGATTACAATTACATAAGTAAGGCAATGAGTATATTACTTGTTGATCATTATTACCCCTTTCCTTCCTTGTTGTTATCCCACTATCCCTTCCCTCCCCCAGCTCCCACATTCCTTTCTCCCCACTCTTCGAAGCATGAAGTGGTAAGGTTCATTTCCAATATAGTCTTATTGGTATCTGTGTTGCAGTAGGTCATCCTGTTTCCTTGTTTCAGCGTTTTGTAATTCCCATTACCCTCCCCAGATTAGACATGTATATACAAGATGCAAGGTATCAAAATCGAGAAAAGTGACAACAGGGGATATTCCATAGAGGAAAGAACATACTAAGGAAACAACAACAACAAAAATGAATAAAATGACATTGTACATTTACAACAGTAACAATACAGACAGAACTCCTAAACATGTCCCTTATTACCAAGCTAGTTATTGCAATTAATGTCCTTATCATTTTTGGAACTTCACTAAAATGTATTGTAGCCTTCCATATGGACTTATATGTTTAATTTTTCCTAAATCTATCTACTCATCTGATACCAGGCAGCTCTCTTCTGAAGCCAAAAAGGCAGCCTTCTACAGCTTGGTTCCAAATCACTTGTATTTTTTCTTTGTACTAAGAATACTGATTAAAGCCTAGTGCTGGTGGCTCATTTTATAATTGTAGCTACTCAGGAAGCTGAAATGAGGATCGTGGTTCAAAGCCAGCCTGGGCAGAAAAAGTCCATGAGACTCTTATCTCCAATAAACCCCAAGAAAACCAGAAGTGGCGCTATGGCTCAAGTGGTAGAGACCTAGCCTTGAGCTGAATAGATGAGGGACAGCCCCCAGTCCCAGAGTTCAAGGCCCATGACCACCCCCAGCAATAACAACAACAATAAAGAGAATATTTACTCAAAAGGCAATACCATTAAGCAGTCTTAAAGATAGGTTGAAGTCTTATATTTTAGTCTTATCTTAGATACCAAGGGCCTTCTATTCTAATGAGCCATGAGCCCTCAGAATGTTGACCAAATTCTTAGTTTATTTACACAATTACTATAAGTATGTATTTTCTCATTTATCTTTCATTTCACCACAAAATCTGTATTTATCCTTTATGACATACTTGAATACCAATGCCTTTGGAAGATATTTATTAATTGGTGTACATTAATTGTACAAAGAAATCTTATTGAAATATCTTACACACTCACATATTGATCAAGGGCTTGATTAATCCATTTCTGTCTGTCTCCATTCCCATTGCCCCTTATTTTTCATCTGTTTTCTGTGAATTTCTTTGTGTCATCTCCACATATTGTCAAAATGTATTAAAGTATTGTTGACTTTCCCTCAATGAAAATTATGCAATGTTGAATATAAAAGCAAAAATATAAGTAAATGGAGACTTATACTTTTTATTTATTGGTGGACACAATTGAGCAAAGATATTAATTGTCCCCACCCCCCTTTTTGGGGGGTCATACATGGGGCTTGAAATCTGGGCTTGGGCACTGTTCCTCAGCTCTTCAGCTCTAAGTGAGTGCTGTACCCTTTGAGCAACTGTGCCACTTCTGGTTTTCTGGTGGTTAATTGGGGATAAGAGTCTCATAGACATTCATATTCCAGCTGCCTTGAACCACAATCCTCAGATCTCAGCCTCCTATCCAGCTATTATAATAATCGTGAGCTAACTGTGCCAAGCTTCACAGTTTTATTTATAAGATTATGAAAATTTCTAAAAAAACCTGACAATCACTCTTTGACTCATGGACAAAGGAAAATAAACTTGAATATATTTCTCTATCCAATATTAAAGCTGCTAGTGTAAAATTGTTATATTTGTAGAGGAAAGATTATACAGCTCAATGTGTCTGTAGGACACCAGATTAGAGCCACATAATTATTATCAAGGAATATTTAATAAGAGTGTAAAACCAAACACTTGTGGAGTGACATTCTCTTTAATAAGTGGTGATAGGTTAGACAATCTTGGGGAGAATTAAAAAGTGAACATTGACTTAAAATAATTTATTCAAATATTAACTTCAAGCAGGATTTGAAGGTGGCCTATAAAACAAAAAGAGGGATGTAAATGTATAACATAGGAAGATGCCTTGACAATTTTGGAGATGAAGCATACCTAAATTTGGCATTAAAATTATAGGAAAGGAAAACTTGATATAGTAGAACTCAAAAATGTATAAAATAATTTAGACTGTGAAAGCTCATATGCAGGGGACTCATGTATCTCAACCTAACTACTTGTTAGGCTGTGATGTGAGTATTGCTGATGGATGGCAGCTCACAAAATAATGTCCCTGAAAATCTTATCTCTGATTAATCAGCAAAAAAGCCAGAAGTGAGGCATGACTGAAATGGTATATTATTAACAAGTTGCGACTAATCTCAGGGATCCTGTGTTCATGTACCAGGACCATACATACATGTACAAAACTAATGGTAGTAATACTAATAGTGATGATGATGATGATGATGATGATGATGATGGTGATGATTATTGTAGGGCACATGGGCAGCAAAGATGGTGCTGAGAGGGAGTTGAGTGGGCAGAGCTCAATTTGCTTTATGTTAAGTGTGTAACCAGCCCATGGAAGCTTAGGTTCATGATAGGGTGTGACCTTGACAGTGATTGGTTTCTCTTCCTCCCTTGTCATGCCACCTGCACTTTTTTGCTTTAAAAAGTGCTGTTCTTTGTTAATAAACGAGTTCCTTCCTGCTTGACTTGACCTCCTGCTGCGTCTGATTTTTTTTCCCGGCTGAGGGAGGCTGGGTAAAGGGCCAGCGGCCGCACTTACCTTTCCTCAGACCCCGTCCATCTTTCATGGGATGGACAAAGACCCAACAGATGATGATAATGATGATGATAATGATGATGAAGATAATGTTGATGAAGTGTACCCATAGTCAAGGATAAAATATTTGCAAATCCTATACCTGAAGAATGTCTCAAATTAGACTCTACCTAGAACTCTCAAAAACTAATGTTAAAAAGAACATCAATTAGAAACTAGCAAAATACATCTTGTGAAAAATAAGCCCAAGAAAGGCATCATCAGTCACTAAATAAAGGTACATTAAAACAAAAATGACATCATAAAACATGTATGAGAATTACTGCACATAATACAATATTGACCATACTAAATGCTATCAAGAAACAGAGAAACTGGATGCTGACAGGAATCTCAAATGGGAAAGCCACTTCTGAAAACATTTTGACAGGTTCCTAGAATATGAAATATGCAACCACCTAGAGTATAGCACAGGAATTGAGCTCTTCAGGTTTGTCTCATAGAAATAAGCTGTAACATTCACCCAAAGGCCAAAACACAGAGGATTATAGCAGCATTATTTCCTCTAGTTAAAGAAATGGAAATCAATTCAGGCTTTCTTCAGGTGAATGGGAAACGATTTGTGCTACATTCTCTAATAACGGAACCAAAAGGCTAATCGAGTGAATACAATACAATATTACGGCATACAACAACAGGGAATAATCTACCATAGATTTGAGGGCAATCCTAAAAGCTTATTTATTGCATGACCTAGAAATCGGAGAAAAAATGTGTTTTGGTTTCCAGGATGAAACAGGTTTGGGATGGGACCAAGGGAAGTAGTGGGTTTAATTATAAAAGAGAAGCATGAGACAGACTTAAAGAAACGTGTCTGTAACTATTCATATAGTTGATAAAATTATATTGAACTTAATGTGTGCACAAAATCATTAAAACAATTGAAGTCTACATAAGGTACTTGTGAAATATTAATGTCCTACTTTTAATATCATACTATAAATATTTAAAGAAACTGAAAAAACTATTCAAGGGATTCTCTATGTTCTTCTTATAACATCATAAAGATCCATACTAACCTCAATTGAATTTAAAGATATCTAGAAAACAGAAGTGAATATTGAATGTTTACAATGAAAAATAATATGGGTCCAAGCTTTAGATGAACTACGCCATGCTAATTAGAAGGCAGAGATTTAGAAGACTGATATCCAGGGCCAGTTCTGACCAAAAAAAGTCGTGAGAAAATCCAAAAAAGAAAGCAAGATATAGGGTAATTTTCCTGTTTTCTCTCGTTTGTGGAAACCATAGGTAAGAGATTATTGCTCAAGGGAGGCTTGGCCAAAAAGTAATACCTCATGTGAAAAATAATCTAAAGTGGTCAGAGCCTTAGCAACTTCAAGCACCAGTAGTGCCAAAGGAAAAAAAGAAAAGAAGAAACCAGGAAAGGAAAAGAAAGGAGAGAAAAGGTAAACTATTTCCTCTTCATTCTTGTATTTTCATGTCATTGGATACAAGAATTGAGGGTATTTTTTTGCTGTTTTAGGATTCAGGCCTCTCTAATATGAAAGCATTTATTTCAAGTAATTATTTTATTATTACTATTTATTAACTTATTATTAGGTCTTCTTGGAGATTGAACCCATGGCTTTGTATATATTAGTCTAGTCCTACAACGGAGCTTTACCCCAGCTCCCTTGTATAGTTTTGGTAATTGTTTATGAGTTCTTCAATTTATAGCTACTCTACTTTTCATCTTATCTTTTCTCTCCCACATTTTTTTCTATATATTATAATTTATGTGTTCAAAACTTACCTCAATTTTGTATTCTAAACTTATAATTTTGCTTTTCAGTTTACAGAGAAGTCAATTTCCTCAGGAATGTGGTAATGCCATTCTTTTCAATAGAAGCACATATTTCCATCAATAGAACAGAATTGATGATCCAGAAATGAATCCACTCCTATAGGCACATAATCTTTGATAAGGGAGCCAGAAACACAGGATGGAAGAAAGACAAATTCTTTAAAAACTTGTGTTGATGGAATTATCTGTACACAGAAAACTGAAGTTAGATCCTTATATATCCTCCTGCACCAGAATCGATTCCAAATGGGTTGAAGACCTCAATGTAAGTCCCAATACCTTAGAATTTTACAGGAAGAGTTAAGGGAAACACGAGGGCTCCTTGGGACAGGTCAAAACTTCCAAAGTAAGGCTGGATAAATGGGATTACATAAAACCGAATCAATCATTTGTCAGACTCAAAAGACATGAAGAAAAGAGAGATATTGTAGCACAGATTTATTAGGGAGAAAACCTACAGAAGAGAGCCTCAGCCAATGGTAAACCTTTAATCCCTTTTTGAATTAGGATGTTTATAGTGCGTTTACGTGAATATAAGAGTTTTCTGGTGGGGATTAGTAAGAAAACAACTAATACTAAGACAGATAGCATGTGAAAAGAGTTGTAGCTGGAGAAAGGGAGAGATTAAGGCCATGGTGTCTAGTTCAACGCCTTGGCTTGGTGCCAGCTTTGTAAGGTATAGGTGCAAAAAGGAAAGGGGGTACAACAGGACTGGTTATTAACAAAAGCCTCACATAAGTCTGAAGCCTCAAAATAAGGACCCCAGTCTGTGTGGACCAGATAGTATCTAATATGGGGTTTTATTTAAATTAGGAAGCACAATTTTAGATTTTTGCAGAATGGGATGTTGCATAGTCAATCACAGGCAATGTCTGCTCTGTCAGGTAATCCAATCTACTCTTTGACTTGTTACCCAGTAGCCAGGTTTCAACACAAATGAGTACAATGAGATTGTACCAATGAGACTATGATTTTTCCCTCTCCTGAATCAAAACTCTGTCAAATGATTTCTGTCTTCCAGCTATTTATGCAACATTTCTCATGATCTTTTCTACTATTTTGTCTTCATTATTGATGTTTATATTACTTTTTATTGTTGTCTTATGTGTCTATGCCATTTTAAGAGCTTGAACTCAATGTTTAATTTTCTTCCTTGTACTTTTTGCTCATGGCTGATCACACTCTATCCTTTGAGCCACATTCTCATCTTCTCCCTCTTGCTGGAAAATTGGAGATAAGTTTTTACATTTTTGTCTGTTTAGACTGACATTGAACCAAAATCTTCAGGTTTTAGCCTCCTGACTTTCTAGGATTCTACACATGAGCCACTAACACCAAGCTTTGCTTTAGTGTTACTTTACTTATGTGGTGGAAGAAAGTGGAAGCATATTTGTGTTACATGTGCAATTTTCAAATACAACTTAGAATCAACTTGATATAATGTAACAGTTATCAACTTTCACAGTTAAATCAATGAATATTTCACATTCCCACAGAAATATAATTGAAAACAAAAGGCATAATTGTTTTCCTAAAACAAGTAATAGAACCATAAGCTTCTCTCACCATACAATTCATGTTTTCTATGAGTTTAATTAACAGACTTCCAATACTAAATGTAAATATATTAATTGTATACCAAAAGGAGCAAAGTGATTATAGTTAAGAATAGACATTTCATCCCAGCCAAAAGTTAACTTTTCGAGAAGTCTCACTAAAAAGAAATGTTACATACAGAAACTAGTGGATATGATATAGCTTGATCATTACACAACATATAAATGAATGGGATTACCACTCCATACCTCATAAATGTGTAAAAAATAATTATGTAGCTAGATGCCAGTGGTTCTTGCTTGTAATCTTAGTTACTAAGGAGTCTTAGGGTTGAGAATCATGGTTCAAAGACAGGCTAGGCAGGAAAGTCCGCGAGACTTTTTGTTTGTTTAATTTGGTCAATCGTTGGGCTTGAACTCTGGGCCTGGGAACTGTCCCTACGCTCTACAGCTCAAGGTGAGCATTCTACCACTTGAGCCACAGCACCATTTCCTGTTTTCTGGTGGTTTTATTGGAGACAAGAGTCTCACAGGCTTTCCTGCCCCAGCTGGCTTTGAACCACAATCCTCAGATCTCAGCCTCTTGAGTAGCTAGGGTTACAGCAGTGAGCCACTGGAGCCGGCTCCTTGAGACTATCTTCTATGAGCCACCAGAAAACTGGCAGTGGCTCAAGTGGTAGAACACTATCTTTGAGATCAAGAGCTGAGGGACAACGTCCAGGCCCAGATTTCAAACCCCACGAACGAAAAATTTAAAAATAAACTGTTAAAAATAAGCAAATATTTTGGCATAAATGTTAAAATATAATTCTAAAAATTTTTAAATCCTCACTAGCTATAATAGTTTTTATAAATGAGGAGAAGTGTTTTCTGGTTTTGGTAACCATTGTATCAATTGTATAAGTCACACATTTCTCAATCAATTCACACTTATGTATTTATATACTTATATGCCATAAATATAATTAATTGGTAAGTGATAGGCAGTGCTGTTTTAGGAGTCTCCCTTGACTTTCTAACATTAACCTTCCTACCTTAAAATCAATAAGCCCTCCAACATTGTCAGAGATTTCATTGACAGTAAAGTTACTAATTTCATTGGAACAGAAAAATATAAGCCATAATTATTGTTTGGAATAACTGTCACATTTACATGCATTTCATTTAGTTTAAGAACCATGCCAGTAATAGCAAAATGTCTTCTGAGCTTTTCAATCTCTTAAGAGATGAAAATCTTTAATTATACATCTATTTTTTTCTGCTTAACATCCTATATTTTGGGAAGATCTTTTTGTGTAACACTGTGTTCCTGACTAGAAGACTAGAACAAAGGCAATAATGAAAATAGCCAAGGAAAATACTTGGAAACAATTTAAAAAGCAATGGCAGACACGCCTGTTTTCATCTGTTTTAATGAGAATATACATTAAAGTATTTTTTTGTTATTTAAAGTGCAATAATTAAACTTTAATTAGCAGTGAAGAAGGGAACAGAAAACTGTGTTTGAAGAAATCTTGACTTTGAAAAATTCAACAAAAGCATAATGGATTTTTTCTTGTTTTTCTATATAGTTTCCAAAATAATAGAGAGCAACACCCAAAGGCAGGAAAACACCTAAGCCAAAGCAGTAAATTTTTGTCTATAATATAATTCTGAGTGTCTGACTCTTTCAAAGTCAGGCTTCCAAGAAGGAAAAGTGTATTTGCTTTAGTGTGAACAATAAAAAATATAAGGATCCTTTATTAATGTTTTACATATAATGACTAGAACTTCTCATGTTGGAGAAGAGGAAAGGTATGAAAAAGTTCAAAATTTTTTGAGTATTCCCCAAGAGCATTCTTATTTATCACCTACGGCAACGGAAGTAGCCTTTGTTACTGTAAGTTTCATGCTTGTTTATATTTAGAAGCATTATTTTTACTGGGTTATAAGCTGCAAAACCTTAAGTAGGAATAGAGTCATTTCCTGAGAGAGGAAAGTTGCTGTGTAAACAAACCTAAAATATTAAAGACATAGCATAGTGGAAACTATTTTCCAGGTATATCACAATCTGTAGGTATAGATTTTGTTTCCCATTGTTCCAGGGGAACCATTTTTTTTATATTCTTTTTCACCATCTAGTGATCCTATAAAATCCTATACCATCCTGGGATTGGTGTAACTTTACTGGATTCTCTAATTTCTTTTGGAAAGTTAGGAAAGATAGAAAATTATGTTTCTGTTACTGTTTTACCTTATTTTTTTTTATTACTTTAGAAACTGTAACTCAAAATGACATAAATTATCTTATAATATTAGGAGACAGATTTTATGTACATATTCTAACCCTAGCCTTCTACACAACTTTGGGACTTAGTGATCCCCAAATGTGAAAATAAATATAGGGAGCATCTTACTTAAATATTGTTGAGAATTTCAAGATTTCCTTTATGTAAGGCCCTTAGAAGTATGTACAGCATACATGTGTACAAAACCAGGGACAACAGGAAAATATGACTAAGTTTCCCCAAAAGGATCTATGAAGTCAATAGTTATCTTCCCAAGCAGATGAAAAAATGCTTCCAAAATGATTCAGGCACCTACATTTGGGGAATTATTTAAGTTATGGCTTCATTGTTAGACATTATTTTCTTTTAAAAATTGTCAAATATTAGCTTTATAATAAACTTCGTCTATTATTTCTTGGTTCAAAACACAAATCTTGATACAGTTGATGTCACTTGGCTTTCTAACTTTCTCAGTTCAAAGCCTACGCAGGCAGGAAAGTCTGTCACATTCTTATCTGGAACTAAACACCAAAAATGCCAGAAGTGGAGTTTTGGCTCAAGCCGTAGAGTACTAGCTTTGGGGGAAGTTGGCCAGGGAAGACATTTGTTCAGGGACATGGTCCAGCCTCTGAGTTCAAGCTCCAGAACCAGGACAAACTAAACAAACAAACAAGCGAAAAAACGCACATATTTCTTTGGGACCATCCTTAAAGCATTGGTTTGAGGACGGGCTCCTTTTGTTGATCATACTCACTGGGTCCTGCTTTTTTGGAATACTAATTGCGCTGGAGAATTCAGGACAAGACTAAAGGAATTTATAAGTGACTCCTGCAACAACAGAATCATCTCAGTAGTGAAATATCCATGCATAAGACAATTTAAAACCACCAAGTCTTTGTTTCCTTGCAATAGAACATTTTTAAAACAATGTTATTTCATTTTGTTCTATGCTGGTCTTCAAATGGCACCTTGTTTACTTTTGTAATACTTTCAAGAAGAATTTTACAGACAATTTTTATATGATTAAAGAACACACTCGAAAAAAGTCAGGGACAGATTTTCTTTCAAGCCTTGGATTCCTTTTTTTCTAACAATGAATATATATTTTTATAGTGAAAATAGTGTACAGAGGGGTAACAATAACATGGGCAAGATAATGAGTACATTTATTTTATCAAGCATTGTAGCCTACTACTTGGTTTCCGATTCCCACCCCTTCCCATCCTCCCCTCTGCCCCCCATCCAATCCTCCTCCCCCCACCAACAAAGTTGTAAAGTTCATTTTCGACATAATGACTTGTACATCTCATTGTTGCAATGAGTCCACCTGTATCCCTATTTAAATGATTTGTTTTTTCCGATCCCCTCCACAAATTATACCGACATCAAATACTGTGAAAACAGGGGTTATTGTTATGCCGTGGGGAAGGGACATACAAAGGAACAAGGAAATCATCTTACAAATGTGTGAGAAACAATCACATGAAAGAAAAAAAATTGGAATACATATCTTAGGGTTCATTTCCCTAACCTCAACTTATCTGACCTTTTCTGTTTGACTCATATACTAGTTATTGCAAATGAGGAAAACCATGGAACCTATGTTTCTTTGGGCATGGCTTACTTCATTTAATATAATTTTTTCCAAGTCTTTCCATTTCCTAACAAATGGGGCAATGTCATTCTGTCTGATGGAGGCATAAAATTCCATTGTGTATATATACCACATTTTCTTGATCCATTCATCTGCTGAGGAGCATCTGAGTTGCTTACATACCTTAGCTATGGTATATAAGGCTGCAATAAATATAGTCGTGCTGGTACCTCTAGTGTGGCCTTGTTTGTGAACATTTGGGTAAATGCCCAAAAGTGGGATTGCTGGGTTATAGGGGAGCTCTATGTGGAGTCTCTTGAGGAACCTCCATACTGCTTTCCAAAGTGGTTGAACAAATTTACACTCCTACCAACACTTCAGTAAGGTTTCCGCTGTCCACATCCCCTCCAGCATCTGTTGTTATTAGAATTCTTGATTATAGCCATTCTAACTGGGGTGAGGTGATATCTCAATGTTGTTTTGATTTGCATTTCTTTTATGTCTAGGGAGGTTCAGCATTTCTTCATATGTCTTTTGGCAATCCTTCTTTTCTCTTCAGAGAAGTTTCTCTTTAAGTCTTTAGCCCATTTATTTATTGGACAGTTGTTTCTTTGAAGATTTGTTGGGGCATTTAAATTTTTGAGTTACAGGTATATTTTAGATATGAGAACCTTGTCCATTTTATAGCTAGTGAAGATATTCTCCCAATCCTTGGGCTTTCTGTTAATCTTGCTAGCTATGTCCTTTGCCATGCAGAAGCTCTGCTATTTCATGCAATCCCATTTGTCCAACCTCTCTTTGATTTGTTGTGTTTCTGGGTCTCTATTAAGAAAATTTTGGGCTGTGACAAGGAGACCTAGTGTTTTTCCTATTCCATCGTGTAATGTTTTCAGGGTGTCTGCTTTGACTCCAAGGTCTTTGATCCATTTGGAGTTGATTCTAATACAGGGTGATATATAAGGATCCAGCTTTAGTTTTCTACAAGTATTTAACCAATTTTGACAGCACCATTTACTGAAGAGGGTGTCTTTCTTCTATTCTATTTTTTTAGCTCCCTTATGGAAGATTAGATGGCTGTAGGTCTGAAGGTTCATTTCTGGGTTTTCAATTCTATTCCATTGGTCCTGATGTCTGTTCTTGTGCCAGTACCAAGCTGTTTTGATTACCGTGGCTTTGTAGTTGAATTCAAATTCGGTATTCATATTCCTCCAGCACAGTTCTTTCTGTTAAGGATCGTTTTATCTATTCAGGGTCTTTTATTGCTCCAGATGAATTTTTGGATTGCCTTTTGTATTTCCTTGAAAAATGAGGTTGGAATACTGATAGGTATCGCATTGAATTTGTAGATAGCCTTGGGAAGTATTGGCATTTTCACGATGTTGATCTTTCCAATACAAGAGCATGGGAGTTTTTGCCACTTTCTAAGTTCAGTTTTGATTACCCTTTTCAGTTTTTGAAAGTTTTCATCATAGAGGTCCTTCACTTCTTTGGTGAAGTTAATTCCTAGGTATTTTATTTTTTGTGGGGCTATTCTGAATGGAGTTGCTTTCGTAATTTCAGCCACACTTTTCTCATTGTTGGCATACAGAAAAGCCATTGATTTCTGAGGGTTAAATTTATACCCTGCTACATTGCCAAAATTTTGAATCACCTTGAGTAATTTTGGAGTGGATTCTGTGGGATTATTTAAATACAAGATCATGTCATCTGCAAAGAGGGAGAGTTTTACTTCTTCTTTCCCTATTTGGATCTCTCTAATGCTTGCATCTTGTCTTATTGCTGTAGCTAGGCATTCCAATACTAGATTGAAGAGAAGTGTAGAGAGTGGACATTCTTGTCTCATTCCTGAATTAAGAGAAATGGGTTTAGTTTTTTACCATTAAGTATAATGCTGGTTGTTGGTTTGTCTTATACAGCCTTTATTGTATTGACGAATGTTCCAAGGATTCCTAGATTTTTCCAGAACCTTCACATAAAGGGGTGTTGGATCTTGTCAAATGCTTTTTCTGCATCTATTGAGATAACCTTGTTTTTCTTATCCTCGCTCCTGTTGATGTGATGAATTATATTAATTGATTTGCGTATATTGAACCAACTTTGCATCCCTGAAATGAATCCTATTTGATCGTGGTGCATGATTTTTTGGATGAATTGTTCAATTCAATTGGCCAAAATTTTGTTGAGAAGTTTGCATCAATGTTCATCAAAGAAATAGGTCTATGGTTCTCTTTCTTTGATGAGTCCCTGCCTGGTTTTGGGATGAGGGTTATGATGGTTTCAAAGAATGAGTTCAGTTGTGCACTTTCTCTTTCAATTTTTTTGAAGTGTTTGAGGAGTATTGGTGTGAACTCTGCTTTGAAAGCCTTGTACAATTCTGCTCTAAAACCATCTGGTCCTTGGCTTTTCTTACATGGGAGGTCTCTTATTTCTATTTCTATTTCAGTGTTTGATATGGGCCTCTTAAGATGCTTTAACTCATCTTGATTTAGTTTCAGCATGTCAGTATTTGCTAGGAAAAGGTCCATTTCTGCCAAGTTCTCAAACTTATTAGCATAAAGTTTTGAGAATTATTCCCTTATAATGTTCTGAATCTTAGTTGTTTCTGTGGTAAATTGTCCATTCTCATCTCTGAGTTTATTTATTTGGGTGTTTTCTCTTCTTTTTCTGTTAAAATTTGCTAAGAGTCTGTCTATTTTGTTAATTTTTTCAAAGAACCAACCCTTTGTTTTGTGATTCTTTCTATGGTTTTTTTTATTCTAATTCATTTAATTCTGATTTAATTTTAATTATTTCTTTCCATCTACTGTATTGAGGTTTATCTTGCTGCTCTTTTTCAAGGAGGCTCAGATGTCTAATTAAATTGTTGGTTTCAGATCTCTCCAATTTGTGGATGTAGGGACTCAGAGCTATAAACTTGCCTCTGAGTTCTGACTTTGCTGTGTCCCAGAGGAGCTGATAATTTGTGTGTTCATTTTTGAGGAATATCATGAATAATTGAATTTTGTTTCTAATCTCTTCCATGACCCACTCGTGATTCAGCAGTGTATTCTTCAACCTCCATGTGGTACAGGAATTTATTTGGTGGCTTTTGTTTTGAATTCAAATTTATTCTCTTGTGGTCTGCAAGAATGCAAGGTATAACTTCAATGTTTCTGAATTTGGACAATGAGTTCTTTTCTCGTATAGCAAAAAGGAACACACAAACTTACTTGCACTTTGTCATTTCTCTATGTTCAATTCCTCTTTTGGTATCAGTTTCCACCTGCAGTAAAAGTTCCTTCTACGTCCAGTAACAATCTATGGCACTGCTCGTGGTAAAAATTAATGTTTTCAGGCTTCATTGAACTAGCACATAGACATCTTTGGACATGAGGTAACACGCTTTTCAGACACAACTTAGTAAATACAAAATATAAAATTTAAATGGCTTATAAAAACATTATTCATGTACATATGGCCATATAAAATAATGTTAAGTAAAATGAGCCCCAAGATAGGGACACAACTTGTTTTTTTCTTTATTGCAATTGTTTTAAATGTATCTAAAATGTACTATGTGATTTTTTCATTTCTCCTCCTTGTTCTTCCCCCATGATATAACACCTGTTTTCAATGGATATGATGTTGGTGCCCTGCAACTTGCATATACATTTTTCTAGTGTGGGGAGGAGAAGGGAAACAACAAAATGCTGAAACAAAGATTCAGTATAACCTATTGTAAAATGATATGAATAAGACACTATGTAGAAAATGAACTTTACAACTTGGGGAAGGGAGGGGGAATTGGAATGATGGGGAGGGAACGGATACCACAGGAAAAACAAAAGAGGATGTAAGAATAGGAAATGTACTCATTACCTTACTTATGTAACACTAAGCCCACTGTACACTCTTTTTACTATAAAAACATAAAAGAAACCATTATCCAGGAGTACATTAAGTTCAAATTCCATAAGTGCTCTTAAATTAAATTTAACTGGGAGAAGATTCTCAGAAAAGTTTATTTTTGTGTGTGTGTGTTGTGCATTATTTCCCAAGTGTACACAAGTTAACAGTAGAAGAAACAATAGGAATAATAAGAGAAAGAAAAGTTCTGTGTTTAAGTATAATTGTTCAATATACTATAGAAGACTTTGCAAATAAGACAACATTGAACCAATAAAGCCAAGGCCATTATGTAGCTTGACATAGAGAAATAATTAATACTAAGAAGAACATGAGCGTTGAGGCCACTCTCTTTCAACTTCTATCTCTTAATCATGGTTGCTAATCACACAAATTTGTAAAATGTACAATGGAAGAATAATTCCGGTTCCAAAGCAAGTTAGATATAAGAGCATGGACTTAACTGGAAAAAAAGTCCATGGTGAGAAAGCGGGAATTATACTAGCAATGAACTGGTGGCCAAAATATCATTTCTTTTTCTTTCTTTTTTCTTTTTTCATGGTTGTGGCAGAGTTTGAACTCGGCCTGGGAAATATCTCTCCACTCTTCAACTCAAGGTTATTGCTCTACCTCTTGAGCCACAGCCCCACTTCCAGTTTTCTGGTGGTTAATTGGAGATAAGTGCCTCAGAACCTTTCTTTCCTACTCGTACTGGATTTGAACTACAATCCTCAGTTCTCAGCCTCCTGAGTAACTAGAATTATAGACGTGAGCTCAAGTGATGGAATACTAGTCATGAGCAAGATTGCTGAATAAGGTTGCTGAGGCTTTTGCATACACACTTACAAACATACACATACACACAGAGGCACATATATGTGCAAACACACCTGCACAAATGAAACAACTCTCAGAATATGGAGAAATGTTAGAAAACAATAGAAAATATATCCTGAGTAATACTAGATCAAGTGATAACTTTTAATGTTAAAAAGTCAAGTGAAATTTCTTCAAAGAAGTTTGAGAATATTACATACCTAGGGACCAGAGATAATAAGATTTCAAATAATCATTATGAAAGGGATTGAATCCATGGAAGAATGAATCAGAGACCACTTCAGGTGCATCTGAAAATGTTCATATCCTGGGTCAAATGATAGAACCTCTTTGAAAATAGTACATAAACAGTTTGAGCAGTCAATCTAATGTATAAGATCATAGGAGAAGTTCAGAATTGCTAGTCTGTATCTAGATTAAATAAACCACCAAACTATGGCAGGGAAATTTGATACAAGCCTGGAATTCTAGCACTCAGACTAAGACAGGAGATTAGAGAGTGGAATTACACAGTGATACCTTCCCTGGACCAGGTAGTATAGTTTTGTCTCAATGAAACAAGCCAAACAACAAGAAAGGAATACACAGTTTGAAGTGTGGGCTAATTTTGTCATTATGTTTTGAGAAGGCAAGTTTCCTATTGAAATGCAACTCATATATAATCCTCAGTTGTGTTTTAAATGCTCTCTTCATTACACAACATTCCTAGATGCAAAATGGCTCATGATTCCCAATCAAAAATTTGAAAAATTAAGCATCATTCTGTTGTATTTCAAAGAAATAATGAAGAATTACAAAAGTTTAAGCCTGGAAAAATACAAAGTTCATCTAATGTAGGACTTTGTAGACCTTGCTAAATTAGAATTTAGATTTAAAATAAATATTTTGGTTTTGTTTGTAATGTCATATTCTATAGGATACTACAAAATTCTTTTTAAGTAGAGGTTTTAATTGACAAATTCACAAATGAATCTGGCATTTTATTTGGCTAAAATATTCTTTCAAGCAAGGTATAATTAGAACTTAGTTAATTGATAATTCCAACAGTTCATGTATAAAATGATAGTGTGAATAATCTAGACAGAGTTGCCAACAAATGGATGATATTAATTTATAAATTTGGAACAAGCAATTTTTGAGGCTTTGGTGTAACATGGTATGAAGAGAGTAATTGTGTGAGGTCTTGGTTCTTCTATTTGTAATACAGGAAGAAATTTTCTTAATTACATGCCTCTGTATACAATGAGAAAAATGGAGGCGGTGTTTATTTTTTGGTTTGTCCTCAGGTTTGAACTCTGGGCCTGGCCACTCTCTTTGAGCCGGTTTGTGCTCAAGGCTAATGCTCTACCACTTCAACCTCAGTGCCACTTGAGTCTGGCTTTTCCTGAGAAGTTTGTTGGAGATAAGAATCTAAGAAATCTTCCTGGCTGGGTGGGCTTTGAACCATAATCTTCTCATCTTAGCCTCCTGAATATCTATGATAGATAAAAAATACAAATAATATTTGCAAGTGTTCTGATTTCTAGAAATCAGAAAAATGTTTCAGCAAAGTTTAGTGTAGTGTACTTTCCACAATAGGAAGGGCATCATATTAGCACAAGTGTAGTATTTTTTAACAACAGTGATAAGCTATTCATGATGTGAATTAAGGGAATTTTAAGGTGCACCTTACATATTGGAAACTGTTGGGCTAGGAAGACTTTATGGCATAAAAGCTTGGGCTTCAGGGTCACAGAAATAATAGCTTACTCTGATGAACAACTGTTTACTCTTGAGGAATTAATAATTACACATATTTCGTAGTTATAAACTCCACCAGAATGTGATTACTTTTTTCTGTTGATTTCTCAATATCTAACACCCCATTAGAAACTGCAGCTATTGCAGAATTAAATAACATGTAAACAAGTACTGTTTTGAATATCTCTGATATGGAATGTTCACAATTTGAAAATGAGTAGTTAGTATATGCAAGGACTTTGAAGAGCACATATATTCTGTCCTTTTAACAATTATTCAGTTTTAAAAGTTAGGAGTTTCCAGAGAATTAAACTGTTTTCTGTTTTACTATGAGAAAATACTAAAATTATAATTTTTTTGAAAATTATGGCAGGTATATTGAGAAAATATTGTATATTTGGATAACAAATCAAGTTGATGAACCTCTGATAAAGAAAGGTGTAATTAATTCAAATTAGAAGCCAAATAGTGTTCATTTTTAAAAAGGTAATGCACATAGAATAATATTTACTATAGCAATACAGTGAAATTATACTTTATGTAACTTATATTTAGTTCAATTTTATTTTTAAGGTGATATATACAGGGGTTGCATTAATTGTAAGTTAGTGAATACATGACATGTCGAAATTTTACCCACTACCTCATTTTTCTCACACTTTTCCTTTCCCTCCAAATCCCTCAGAAATTGTAATGTAAATTTCCAACATGTTGTCTTGTGAGTATTGCTATTGCGTTGGTTTGCCCTTTGTCCTTTGTCTCCCCAATTTGTTGTTCATATTGCCTTGTCAAATTGAGATAAATGCATGTGCAATACACACAGTACTGAAATCGAACACAAAAGAGGATAAACTGTAGGGGAAAACACAAAAGAAAAAAGAAATTACATAGTACATTAAAAAAAAAAAAACAACCACTAAGGAAAACCTCTATTTCCATACCTAGGTGTTCATTTTGCTCAACATGATCTTGTGTGATCCTATATACAAAGCTTTTGAGCCATTCTGCTCATCTGCTAATATTATTCTATACATTTCCTATTATCACAAATGAGGAAAACTATGGAATCTGTTTCTTTGAGTCTTGCTTATTACATTTAGCAGGATTTTAAAAAATATTTCCATTCCCTTTTGAATTGGAAGCCTAGACTTCAACCATATATACATATATATATATATATATATATATACATATATATATATATATATATATCACATTATTTTAATCCGTTCATCTACTGAATGTTATATTGGTTTAAAACATGTTTGCATATAAGTATCACTTAGAGTCATTCAAAAATGACAGATGACACCTCCCCAGAAATACTAAAATCATGATTTCTACCAAAAAAAAGGATTTTATGGTGGTACAACTATTGAAATATCTGGATGAGTGTAATTTATATCTTGCACTGAATTAGGCAGGAAGATATCCAATATCATATGGGATAAAAATGGTAGTGACCAAATATTCCCTTGAGAAAGATATAGGAGGCTGCTAGAAGTATGAAGAAATTCAGATAATTTTGAAGAATTTAGAAATACAAGCTTAAATATGTTTCTTTAAATAAAAATTATGTAAGTGGAAGGGCAAAAGAAGGAGAAGAGAAGAAAATAACGGACAGCAGATCATTGTCCCAAGTTAGAGTATAAAAAGTCATAATCTAGAGTTCGGAGGAAGATGGAAGAAGGTCTAGGCTAAACAAGGTTTCACGTAGACAGCAGTTTTAGTGTTCAAGTCAACAGTCCTAGGCTAGAGAATCACACCTAGTGTGCCATCACAGTACAGAGAGTTTGGCCAGAGATGGAGTATCCAGGCAAGGAAACAGATCTGAGCATCAGAGGCTGGAGACACCATGCCTACAGACAGTGTCCAGTCAAAAAGATGCCAGACACAGTGTGTGTATTCTACTCAACACCAGGAAGAACTGACAAGGAACAGATATATTCATGCTGCAGATCACAGACCAGAGAGTGTCCAGTAACCAAGACTCTGGCATGAGTAGAACCCTGACATCCTCACTCCTTCTCAGAAGGCAGAGGAGGGAAGGCAGCCCCTCTCCCACCACCAGAGAGCTCCATCTTTGATACTGACAAAGGCCCAGAAATTGATACTGACAAAAGACCCAGACTTTTGACTGTGCAACTACAGGACTTTGGTTGATGCTTGCCTTAAAATAGAGTTCTAGCACAAAAATGGTGTTACTTTCCTACCAAATAGAGGCATTCATGGAATCCAATAAGAGACAGCTGAAAGAAGTCAGGGAGACCGGAAAGGGAATGTTGAATAGAGCCCAACAGAAGGAATGAGAGTCCAAAGAAACCATAACAGATAAACTAAGTGATTTGAGAATAAACACATCACCAAATAAAGTAATGAAGTTCATATAAGATCTAAAACAAAGCTCCAACAAAGAATTTGAAGTCATCAAAGGTGACCAAATAGAAGGAAAAGAAATTAAAACAAAGTAGAAAGTCTTGAGAGCAGAGTAGACCAGGCAGAAGATCGAATCTGAAGGATTGAAGACAGGCAGGTTATTATAGAGAAAGAACATACAACTATCCAAGACAAATCCAAGAAATATGATAGATCTATACAACATTTGGAAGACACCTCAGAAGGCCTAATCTGAAGATAATGGGTGTAGAGGAGCACCTAGAGTCAGAAGTTAATGATCTAGGAAATTTGGTTAGCATGTTCCAAGCAGAGAACTTCTCAAACATGCAAAAAGATATGCCTATTCAGATTCAAGAAGCTTTTAGAACCCCAAATAGACCAGACTAGGACAGAGTATCCCACCATTACATTGTAATCCCCACGGGATCAATTCCAAGGAAAAAATCCTTAAAGCTGTCAAGGAGAATAGATCAACCACTTACAAAGGGAAACCAATTAGAATAACCTCACATATCTCAGAGGAGACAATTACAGCAAGAAGAGCCTGGAATTATATATGCCATGCCCTAAAGACAAACAACTGTCAACCAAGAATACTATCACCAGCTATACTCTCCATAACCGAAGGATAAATAAAAACCTTCCATACCAAAGAACAACTGAAACAATATATATCCATCAAACCAGCCCTATAAATGACACTTAATGTTATCTTACACATAGAAAACCAACAAGACCACAATAAAGCCCAAGAAACCACACCCAAACTGAGAATTCAAGAACCATAGGAAGAACCCAGTTGCTGCAGCCACCAAGAAGGGGCATAAAATGGCAGTAACTCCCAAACAGCTCTCAATCCTAACTCTCAACATTAATGGATTGACTCTCAAATTAAGCAACATAGACTGTCAAGTCGGATTAAGAAGCAAGATCGATCTATCTGCTGCCTTCAGGAGTAACATATTGCCTATAAAAACAAATACATTTTCAATGTGAAAGGCTGGAAAAAAATCTGCCAAGCAAACAGCCCACATAAACAGGTAGCAGTTGCAATCCTAATAACAGATAAAATAGACTTCCAATTAAAATTAGTGAGAAGAGTTAAGAAAGGTTGCTACATACTAATTAAGGTATCTCTACTTCACGAGAATATTACAATTCAAAAAATCTATTCGCCAAACACCCAAGCACCCACATTTATTTAAGAAACACTACTTTCCCTCAAATCTGACATAGATACAAAGACATTAATTGTTTGGGACTTTAACACACCACTTTCCACACTAGATAGATCAACTCAGCAAAAACTCAACAGAGAAACAGAGAGTTCTAAACAACTGCATAGATCAACTAAATTTAACCACTACCTAATATTTCAACCAGCAGCATCAGAATACACGTTTTTCTCAGCAGCACATGGAACATTTTCCAAAAGAGACCACATGGGGAGTTCCGGGAAGATGGCGGAGGAGAAGCTGGAGTCTAAACAAGCTCTCGCATAGAAAGCAGTTTTAGAGTTCCAGTGAACAGTCCTAAGCCAGAGAATCACACCAAGTGTGCCATCACAGGACAGAGAATTAGGCCACAGAGGGAAAATCCAGGCAAGGAGAAACATCTGAGCTCTTGCCAGCAGCCACTGCAGCGGCGGCAGCGTTGGTGACAGGCAAATACAGGCGCCATACGTGAGCCACAGAGTCCAGGATGAAGGAGCCAGATGCAGCGGGCAAGCGGATTCTACTCAACACCAGCAAGAACTGACAAGGAGCAGACATCTTCATCCTGCAGTTCACAGACAAGAGACGACCCAGGAACCAAGACTTGGCGTGAGTAGAAGCCTGACGTCCTCACTCCTTCTCAGGGAGCAGAGGAGGGAAGGCCACCCCTCCCCCCACCCAGTACTAGAGATCTCCATCTTGGATACTGACAAAGCTCTACAGAGCTGCTAGCTCCAACTCAAGCCTTTGAATAAAACGAGTCACTTAGCAGATCACAAGAACTTAAGTGCGGCATGACCTGCCAGACTCAGCTCTACCCAGGGAAAAGTCACCCAGCTCAGGCGCCAGCCCTAGGATTGGCTTTCTTCACTGGGTAATCAGAGCCAGAGGCTGCCCCTCCCTCTAGCAGCCTGGACAATCAATTGAAATTCAAAAAAACAAAAACCCTGAGAATGGCTCCAGGCTGTGCTCTGTGAGTTTTTCACAAACAAGCCCCTGGGAAAAGCTACTGTTTGTTGAAAGGCCTCAATTCTATCCAGAACCTAGCCTCATCACTGCATGCCCCTCTTTGGTGATACTCAAAGCAGATCTGCCTCCCATTGAACTAGCCTGGGAGGAGGATCGCAAAATCCTGGGTAAAGCAGAGCATTTTTCTGTCTGTTCGAACAAACTGACTTAAGAAACCAACCAAGGAGGGGATGGTAGGGGGAAAACAATGGAGGGGGTAACAATGTAAAAAAAAAAAAAAAAAAAAAAAAGAAACCAACCAAGCCACAGGACCACAAGCAGACCAGAGACTCCAACAAGAGGCTGATTATGGACACAAGGGAGATACAGGATTTTTTCCACCCCTCCCAAAAAAAATCAAAGAATCTTCTTCTTCTTCTTCTTCTTCTTCTTCTTCTTCTTCTTCTTCTTCTTCTTCTTCTTCTTCTTCTTCTTCTTCTTCTTCTTCTTCTTCTTCTTCTTCTTCTTCTTCTCCTTCTTCTCCTTCTTCTCCTTCTTCTCCTTCTTCTCCTTCTTCTCCTTCTTCTCCTTCTTCTCCTTCTTCTCCTTCTTCTTCTTCTTTTCTTTTTCTAAAACGTTTTTCAATCTTTAATTTTTGCCTTTTTTGAAAAAAAAATTGTTTTCCAGTAACTTGTTTTTCCTCTTACAATTTTTATTTTAGGGATACGTGAGTGTGCATTTTTGTTTCTTTTTTTGTTTTCTTTCTCTTTTTTTTCTTTTTTAATTATCTTTTTGTTTTTTGTTTAGGTCTACTGAACTTCTGATCTTTTTTCTTCCTTTCTTATCCTTTTCAGTTTTTCCTCTCTTTCGTTCTTCGTTATGTGACTTAATTCTTGTCCTGCACATCCTCAGATAAACTCGCAGTTGACTATTAGACCCTATCCTCCATTGTGTACACACTTAATGGACAAATTAATTACTCAATTCCAAACCTCTGAGACTTAAATTCCTAAATAGCAGTACACCTCTTTATACCTATTTAATATTTTAGGCATTTTTATTTTTAAGTTTTTCACATCTCCTTTATATCCCTCCCCTTCTCTCAATATATTCACATTGTTCTCTGAATAGATTGTTTTCGTGTCTGTATAATATTATTAATTTTTACTTTTCTATTTTTTCTGGTTTCTTTTCTTTTCCCTTTCCCTTTCTTCTTTTTCTCTCTCCCTATACTTTCATCCTACCCAACCTATTTCCTGCTTTGTGAGCTTAGGACTTACTTAACTCTCCCTGTGCCTCCCCACACCAATCTATTCCTATTTTTTACCCACATCTCTCCCTAATCCTAATAATTTCTGGTTTTCCAAATTCTTCTTTGTGGTTCGTAGCCCATTAACATATAGTTGTTTGATGTTGAATAGATGTATCTGTTGAACTAGATTGTATCTGTAGACTATTGACAGTGCAAATTCAGACTTTGGTTGATGCTTGCCTTAAGGTAGTGTTCTAGCACAAAACTGGTGCTATTTTCATCTCAAATGGGCAGAGTAAGCTGGAAAAAACAGAAGAAAAATTGCAAATCCGGGTATCTCCATTCCCAATCTTGATAATCAGGGGACAGAACAGATAATGAATAATCCAGAGGAGAGTTCCTAAATAGCTCTACAAACACTGCTGGCAAACATGATAAATGAAAAGATTGAAAGCATACAAAGGAGACTGTATGAGCGTGATCGGGAGAGAGAGGAGGCAATCCAAAAGTTTATACAGGAATATCATAAGCGTGGGGAAGCTACTCAAAAACTGATACAGGATTTGCATGAGCAGATGGAGAATACTCAAAGAGAAAGTCAGGAATGGCATGAGCAGGCTGAGAACACTCAAAGAGAACTACAGGAATCCCACGAACGGGAGGAAGCTAATCAAAGAGTAATACAGGAATTCAGAGAGCAGGAAGAGAATACACAAAGATCACTAAAGACATTCATGGAATCCATTAACAAAGAGCTGAAGGAAGTCAGGGAGACCACAAAGGGAATGCTGAATGGAACCCAACAGAATGAATGGGAGTCAAAAGAAACCATAAACAATCAACTAAGTGATTTGAGAATAAACACTGAACACCAAATTAAGGAAGTAAAGAAGTTCATACAAGATCTAAAACAAAGCTTCAAAAAAAGAATTTGAAGCCATCAAAGCTGACCAATTAGAAGGAAAAGCAATAAAAAACAAAGTACAAAGTCTTGACAGCAGGTTAGACCATGCAGAAGATCGAATCTTAGGGATTGAAGACAGCCTAGATATTATAGAGAAAGAACATACAACCATCCAAGACAAATCCAAGAAATATGATAGATCTATCCAACATTTGGAAGACACCATCAGAAGGCATAGTCTAAGGATAATGGGTGTAGAGGAGCACCTAGAAACAGAAGTTAATTGTCTAAGGAATTTGTTTAACAGGATCCTAGCAGAGAACTTCCCAAACATGCAAAAAGATAGGCCTATTCAGATACAAGAAGCTTTTAGAAGACCAAATAGACCAGACCAGAATAGGACATCCCACTGTCACATTACACTCCACAGAGGATCAACTCAGACCAAGGCAAAGATCCTTAAAGCTGTCAAGGAGAAAAGATTAATCACCTATAACGGGAAAACAATTAGAATCACCTTAGATTTCTCAGCAGAGACAATCAAAGCAAGAAGAGCCTGGAATGATGTATGCCAAGCCCTAAAAACAAACAACTATCAACCAAGAATACTGTATCCAGCTAAACTCTCCATCACAACTGAAGGCCAAATAAAACCTTCCATAGCAAAGAAAAAATGAAACAATACATCTCCACCAAACCAGCCCTACAAAAGATTCTTAAAGATGTCCTACACATAGAAAACCAACAAGACCACAATAAAGGTCAAGACACTGCACCCAAACTAAGAATCCAATAACCATAGGAAGAACCAGTTTTCACAGCCCCCAAGAAGGTGAATAACATGGCAGGAACTCCCAAATACCTCTCAGTCCTATCTCTTAACGTTAACGGACTTAATTCTCCAATTAAGCGACATAGACTGTATAGTTGGATTAAAAAAAGACCCTTCTATCTACTGCCTTCAGGAGTCACATCTTGGTCGTAAAAACAATCACATTTTCAATGTTAAAGGCTGGAACAAAATCTACCAAGCAAACCGCCCCCATAAACAGGCAGGTTTTGCAATCCTAATATCAGATAAAATAGACTTCAAATTAAAATTCATGAAAACGATAAAGAATTTCGCTACATACCAATCAATGGATCTCTCCTTCAGGAGGATATTGCAATTCTAAATATCTATTCACCAAACAATGGAGCACCAAAATTTGTCCAAGAAACACTATTTTCCCTCAAATCCCATACAGATCCAAAGACATTAATTGTTGGGGATTTTAACACACCACTCTCCCCACTAGATAGATCAACTCGGCAAAAACTCAACAGAGAAACCGCAGATGGAAATAGCTGCATAGATCAAGTACATTGAACAGACATCTACCAAACGTTTCACCCAGCAGCATCAGAATACACGTTTTTCTCAGCAGCACATGGAACATTTTTTAAATAGACCACATTATAGGCCACAAAAAAACTTGTCTAAATTCAGAAACATTGAAGTTATACCTTGCATTCTCTCTGACCACAAGGGAATAAAATTAGAACTCCACACCAAAAGCCACCAAAGAAAGTCTGGTATCACATGGAGGTTAAACAACACACTGCTGAATCACGAGTGGGTCATGGAAGAGATTAGAAAGGAAATTCATATGTTCATGCTATTCAACAAAAATGAACACACAAATTACCAGCTCCTCTGGGACACAGCAAAAGCAGTACACAGAGGCAAGTTTATAGCTCTGACCTCCTACATCAACAAATTGGAGAGCTCTGAAACCAATAATTTAATGACACATCTAAACCTCCTTGAAAAAGAGCAGCAAGATAAACCCCAATCCAGTAGACGGAAAGAAATAATTAAAATTAAATCAGAATTAAATGAATTAGAATCCAAAAAAACTATAGAAAGAATCAACAAAACAAAAAGTTGGTTCTTCGAAATAATTAACAAAAATGACAGACCCTTACCAAATCTTATCAGAAAAAGAAGAGAACACACCCAAATAAACAAACTCAGAGATGAGAATGGAAACATCACCACGGAAACAACCAAGATTCAGAACATTATAAGGGAATACTTCTCAAAACTTTATGCTAATAAGTTTGAGAACTTGACAGAAATGGACCTTTTCCTAGCAAATATTGACATTCCAAAACTAAACCAAGATGAGCTAACCCATCTTAACAGGCCCATATCAAGCTTTGAAATAGAAAAAGCAATAAGAGACCTCCCAGCTAATAAAAGTCCAGGACCAGATGGTTATACAGCGGAATTCTACAAGGCCTTCAAAGCAGAGCTCACACCAGTACTCCTCCAACTCTTCAATGAAATTGAAAGGGAAAGTTCACTACCGAACACATTCTAGTAAGCCAGCATAACCCTCAGCCCAAAAACAGGCAGGGATTCCTCAAAGTAAGAGAACTATAGACCCATTTTTGATGAACATTGATGCAAAACTTCTCAACAAAATTTCGGCCAATCGACTTCAACAATTCATCCAAAAAATCATACAACACGATCAAACAGGATTCATTTTAGGGATGCAAAGCTGGTTCAATATACGCAAATCAATTAATATTATTCATCACATCAACAGGAGCAAGAATAAGAACCACAAGGTCATCTCAATAGATGCAGAAAGAGCATTCGACAAGATCCAACACCCCTTCCTGATGAAGGTTTTGGAAAAATTAGGAATCCATGGAACATTCCTCAGTACAATAAAGGCTGTTTATGACAAACCTACAGCCAGCATTATACTTAATGTTGAAAAAGTAAAGCCATTTCGTCTTAACTCAGGAACAAGACAAGGATGTCCACTCTCTCCTCTTCTTTTCAATCTAGTATTAGAATGCCTAGATACAGCAATAAGACAAGATGCAAACATAAAGGGAATCCAAATAGGGAAAGAAGAAATAAAACTCTCCCTCTTTGCAGACGACATGATCTTATATTTAAAGAATCCCATAGACTCCACTCCCAAATTACTCAAGCTGATTCAAAACTTTGGCAAAGTAGCAGGTTATAAAATTAACCGCCCCAAATCAATGGCTTTTCTGTATGCCAACAATAAGAAAAGTGTGACTCAAATTAGGAAAGTAACTCCATTTGTAATAGCCCCACAAAAAATAAAATACCTAGGAATTAACTTCACCAAAGAAGTGAAGGACCTCTATGATGAAATCTTTAAAATCTTGAAAAAGGAAATCAAAACAGAACTTAGAAAATGGCAAAAACTCCCATGCTCCTGGATTGGAAAGATTAACATCGTGAAAATGGTAATACTTCCCAAGGCTATCTACAAATTCAACGCAATACCTATAAAAATTCCAACCTCATTCTTCAAGGAAACAGAAGAGGCAATCCAAAAATTCATATGGAACAATAAAAGACCCCGAATAGCAAAAACGCTCCTGAATGGAAAGAACACTGCTGGAGGAATATCAATACCAAATTTCAAACTCTACTATAAAGCCATTGTAATCAAATCAGCTTGGTATTGGCATAAGAACAGACCTCAGGACCAATGGAATAGAATTGAAAACCCAGAAATGAACCTACAGACCTATAGCCATCTAATCTTCGATAAGGGAGCTAAAACAATAGAATGGAACAAAGACAGCCTCTTCATTAAATGGTGCTGGCAAAATTGGTTAACTTATTGTCGAAAACTAAAGCTAGATCCTTATATATCACTCTGCACCAGAATCAACTCCAAATGGATCAAAGACCTTGAACTCAAAGCAGACACTCTGAAAACATTACAGGATGGAATAGGAGAAACCCTAGGTCTCCTTGGCTCATGCCGAAATTTTCTGAATAGAGACCCGGAAACACAACAAATCAATGAAAGGTTGGACAAATGGGATTACATAAAGTTGCAGAGCTTCTGCATGGCAAAGGACATAGCTAGCAAGATTAATAGAAAGCCCACGGATTGGGAGAAGATCTTTACTAGCCATACAACGTACAAGGGTCTCATATCTAAAATATACTTGGAACTCAAAAAATTAAATCCCCCAACAACAAATCCTCAAAGAAACAATTGCCCAATGAACAAGTGGGGGAATGACTTAAAGAGAAACTTCTCTGAAGAAGAAAGAATGATGGCTAATAGACACATGAAGAAATGCTCAACATCCCTAGCCATAAAAGAAATGCCAATCAAAACAATACTGAGATACCACCTCACTCCAGTTAGAATGGCAAAAATCAAGAACTCTAACAACAACAGATGCTGGAGGGGATGTGGACAGAAGGGAACCTTACTTCATTGTTGGTGGGAATGTAAACATGTTCAGCCACTTTGGAAAGCAGTATGGAGGTTCCTCAAAAGACTTCACATAGAACTCCCCTATGACCCAGGAATCCTACTTTTGGGTATTTACCCAAATGTTTACAAACAAGACCACACTAAAGCTTCCAGCACAACTATGTTTATTGCAGCATTATTCACCATAGCTAAGATGTGGAACCAACCCACATGCCCCTCAGTAGTTGAATGGATCAACTTATTTGCAATATCTAGTATATGTATGATTGAAGCGGAAAAGATCAGATAATGTGATGTTAGGAAAATGAACCCTTAGAGATGTATTTTATTGTTTTTTCTTTCATGCATGTGTTTCTCACGCATTTATAAGATTATTTCTTTGTTGCTTTGTATGTCTCTCCCCCACAGTATAACCCCTGCTTTCACTATATTTGATATCAGTATAACTTGTGGAGGAGTTGGGGAAAAACAAGTCATTTAAGGATACAGGTGGACCTGTTGCAACAATGAGGAGTACAAGTTGTCATGTCGAAAACGAGCTTTACAACGTCGGTGCGGGGGGGGGGGGGAGAGGAGAAGGATTGGGACTGGCGGGGAGGGGGTAGGCTGGGAAGGGATGTGAAGGGTAAACAAAGGAGGAGGCTGCAATGCTTGATAAGAAATGTACGCATTATCCTGCCCATGTAATTGTAACCCCTCTGTACAGTATGTTCACAATTAAAATAAAATATAATAATAATAAAAAAAAGAACTTGTTGGTCAAGTAAAAAAAATGAAAAAAAGAAAAATTCAGCTTGATGTAGTGGTACATGCTTATAATTCTAAGTATTTATGAACTAAACACTGGAAGTTATAGAAGGTTTGCTGTTGGTATGGTAAAAATAGAATACTGGTTCCTCAATATCTAAAACAAACTGGTGCCACATGTTGATAAGAGAGGCAGAAGTAGGATGATCACAGTTTGAGGCAGAAGTGGGCCTTTGTTTATATGTGGATGGTAATTCAGTCATGGAGGCAAGCCTTCAGGAACGAGATTTAAATAAATCCAAATAGATTTTACTTCTGATATTTAATACAATGCATTACGCAGAAAAAAAAAAAAATCCTCATTATGCTGGCATTGCAATCCTGGATCTCCAGGCTCCAGAATTTAGAAATAAATTTGTTGTTTAAAACCAATTCAGTCACGGATAATTTGTCATCATAGGTCTAAAGAGCTAACAGTAAGCCATCTGAAATGGACTGATGTCGTTGTTTTGTTTTGTTTTTTGTTGGTCGTGGGGCCTGAACTCTGCACCTGTGCACTGTCCCTCTGCTCTACAACTGTAGACTAGCACTCTACCACTTGAGCTTCTGCCCCACTTCCGGCTTTTTCTGCTGAGGAATGGAACGAAGGAATCGAACCAAGGGCCTCATGCATGCAAGGAAAGCAATCTACTATTGAGCTACCTTCCCAGCACCCGTTTCTCTATTTTATTCCATAGACCTTTTGATACTGAAAAATGCTAAGGCTCCATAGAGAAAAGTTTTAAAACTGCCCCATTGTCCAACTCTGACTTCATAAATTTTGGAGTGTAAGGAATGACATGAAGTACCTGAAAGATCTAAGACAGGACACTTCAGCATCTTCTGCCTTGCTCATCAGCACCTGGCGCACATTCACACTATGTAATCTAGTCAACTAATGGTAGTTATAATAAATTTAAAAATACATAGGCAGAAAACATTTTATGAACACTCTTGCCCTGTAGTCTCATTGGCTCCCATGTTCAAAATAGGAAACAGAGGCTTAAAAAGATGTAGGTAATTTACCAAAGGTTGCAAAGCTAGTATATTCGTACATTTAAACTCAGACTAATCTATATCCATACTTAGGTTAACATACCATGTGCATTTATTTTTCTGCAGAAATAAAGGCTCACAGACCTTGCTTCAAGTTCTAGACTCATAAGTGCTACCATGATATCTCTATCCTGGGTATTTTACTGGTGCCCCTAAGTCATATCAGCTGTAGTTGATACATCTGCACCCACGCATATAAAAATTGCTGAGACTTGGGCAACTGTAGTTTTAAAATCTCCCATGCAGTAATAATGTGTCATTAACAGTATGAAATCCAGGGCTAGAGAATAAAACTTCTATGATGGTGCCAGGCCCACCTTGCAAATCTTTCTTGGTCTCTTTCCTTCCTTCCTTTTTAGTGCTGGGGATTAAACCCAGGGCCCTGTGCATATTAAGCAAGTGCTATAATACCAAGCAATGTGGTCATTTCAATCTCTCCAATTTCACTGCTACCTTGTTCCTGATACTTTACGTTCCTTGATCATAATATTTGGAGATTACTGAACTTCATAAGATTTTCTTCATTTTACAGAATATTTGTTTTCTCCCTTCCTATGTATCATGATACTGAGCAATAAGGATTTTCTTGAACTCCCAGGCAGAGTTCATGGCTCATCATCAGGTTCTACTTTACCATGTATATCATTATATTATTATATTGTTAATAACAACTCGCTAAAAAAATTGTTTCTCTTCTTCAGTCTATTGGTAGTCCCATGTCCAATCTTAGCTTTTATATAAACAGGATAGAATTTTTCTTGTCTTATTTTCCACTTTTTGACTTGGTGAAAAATTTCCTGATCTTGTAGAACTGTTTTTATCCATGAATATTTTTTCAGGACATTTCTGCATATTGTGCATAATACAATTAAGAGATTTCCAGCCAAAGAAAACAAGTCAGAATTCTAGAGGTTATGAATGTACTCTGGGTTCTTGTGAACTTGGCACTGGATTTGGCATCTCAGTGTTACAGCAATATATATATATATATATATATATTGAAAGTGGCTTTCTTTTTGGTTTCCCATTTTGAGCCATATGAAGCATTTATGGTGCATAGCAAGTTAACCATGGAAATATGAGCTGGTAATCTTTTTAAAAATATTTTTTATTGTAAAGAAACTGTATAGAGGGTTACAGGGTTACAGTTTCAGTACGGTAGTGAGTACATTTCCTATCGACCATTGTTACCCCCTCCTTTGGTTCCCCCTACATTCCCTTCCCTCCTTACTTCCCCAACTCCTCCTTCCCCCTACCCTGAATTTGTGAAGTTCGTTTTCAACATAGTGTATTATACTTCTCATTGTTACAATTGATCAACCTGTATCCTTGTTTCAGCATTTTGTTGTTTTTTTTTCCCCTCCCCAAATTAGAAAAATGTATATACATGATGTAGAGAACTGGAATCAAACACAGTGACAACAGAGGATATGTGAGCTGGTAATCTTTAACCTTCAAATTCCGAAACAAAAATAAGGAATGAATGAAAAAATTTGTTCATAAGGGAACCCTCAGCCTTCCGATTGATACTCTGATTCTTCCATTAAAATAAAATATTGTTAGAATCAAGTTCTGATCCAGTCTAAAATTCTAATACCCGTGGAAATGATGATATTGAGTTTGTATTAGTTAAATATGCCTTCCTATTAATGAAATACCATGGAAAATATTTTTACAAAAACTGGATGATTGCAAGAGGGATTTTCGACAAAAGCATTATAGTGGGTAAGGTGTGTAAAAGTTACAAAACTGGAACTGCATGCTTAGAAAAAGAATAACTTTACAGGGAGGAGTAAAGTACTGTTTTAGATGAGCCAAGTTAATATGGATCATTATGTAAGAAGAAATTTTGTATTTGGTTCTTTCTAACAACTAGCAGATAATTATCTATTTATAAAAAATAAATACTAGAATGAAAAATCCAAAAGAACTTTAATGATGCTTTTAATATTTTTGAGACAACAAAGATTTTCAGTGATAGGGAGAATTTAATTAATTATGGAATTTATATTCAATGGACTCCCATGTAATCATTTTAAGTGATGTTCTTAGAACAGTATGAAATTTCTAAGGATAGGAAATATATGAATGATATAATGAGATGAAAAGTCAACTTATAAAGTAGGCTCACAACTGTAATCTTACCTATTCACAAGGAGGAGATTTGAGTATCATGGTTCAAAGCTAGCCCCTAGAGAAAAATCAATTTAACCACCAAAATGACAGAAATGGGCCTGCTGCTAGAACTGAGGAAAAAAAAAAAGCACAGAACAATGTGTAGTCCCTGGATTCAAGTTCCAGTTTGGGTAATAAGCAAATGAAGAATCAAATAAATATATGACCACAAATTGTAGGAAAATATGCATATGCGTACATGCATGGCAGAGGGGTCTAACTGTGGTGTTTCATTTTTTACATTGTGGAGTTCCAAGTTGGGAACATCACAAACATTTAATTAAAGGAAATCAAATGTAACAATATGTTGGAAATGATCTGTACAACTTGGGAGGGATTGAGAGAGTGAAGGAAAGAGGAAGAAAAATGAGGGAGAGGGTAACAAGTTAGATAAGAAATGTTATCACTACCTTACTTATGTAACTGCAACCCCTCTGTACATCACCTTGACAATAATATTATAATAAAAAATAAAAACAAAACAAAAACTTTTATTTATATCATTATATATAAAGTATACTTTAAAAGAATTATAGGCATGTTTTAAATTTCTAATGTATTGCCCCACTCTACTGGAGTATACTGGAATATGTGCAGAATTACTTACACATGAGACCACAAGTAAGTACCCAAATAAGAATTCCACAAAGAAATGTCAACATGGACCAAAGGGTCCTACCCATAATACCTTCCTTCTATAGCAAATCACACAACCTCCAAAATCCACATAATTTAATCATTTAACGACAAATGATGAACCAACCTCTCCATTTGTAGAAATACATACTTGCGACAAGGATGGAAAAGGCACTGAGACCCAAAGTGAATGATGCACAATTTTAAGGAAGATTCCATAGATAAAGGAATGCGTCCCACACACTTCCAATTGTAAATCTGGGAAAGTCAGTCATCTTTGTCATACTAATAAAAACTACAAAAAAGCTAACTGTGGGATTCAAAAGATTGCATAAGAACAAGTGTTCATTGTGACAGCACAGTAACTTCAGTGCAAATTACTATGTCTCTCTTTCCTTGTCTTATTCCCACTTCATTCTTGAATTCTGAAGGTGAGATTCTGGGAAGCCAGTTTCCTTGGGTCCAGTAATTAATGAAAGTGAACAGGTGATTGAAGATACAATTTCTTCACATAGTTCTTGGATTCTCATTTTTTATTAAGCTTACGGAGAAATAATGGGATTGCAAAACACAAGAAAGTCTTAACTTTTCCACTAATTTCTAAAATGCCTGCTGTAAGAACAACAAAATTAATGAAAGAAACAACTCAGAGACCATATAAAGATATTTGTGGTCTATTGATACCAGGAGAAATTGAAATGTCACATATAAATACCTAATTACATTTACCAAGCACAAATCCTATTTCTTCACTGAGCTAATGTGGTAATTACACATTTATATTTTCCAACAAAATCACCATTGAGAATACCACAGTCAATTTCAATCACAGAAGCAAAGCTGCAAAGATCTGCTAAAATTTTTACATATTCTTTCCTGGAGTTGAGAGGGTTGATTCTGCTGACATTGACTGTTGGATCCTCTTCCTCCTCACAAATAAGTGTGTCTATGTAGAACAATTTATACCTATATCTTAACTTCATGGATGTCTATCCTTTCTGGTTGGATCTGAGTACCACTTATGGAGCATATATAGCTTATGAACATGGACCATGCCTTAACAAGCTAAAACATGCTCTAAAACAGTTCTAACAGAAACATCTGTGATAATGGAAATATTCTATACATGCATTGTCTAACAGACTAGCCACTGGCTATATGTGGCTAATGAATCTCAAATGTGAATAGTTCTGAAAAATTAATTCTTCCAATTTCAGTTAAATGAAATTTTAAATAATAAGTTTCATCTACTCACTGTTACCTGAACAGCTCAGTTTCCATATAAGGAGCTGAAGTTCTCAAAATATGATGATAAAATATAATCCAAGTGAAGAAGTTGCCATTAGATACTAACTGAATGCCTGTGAATTATCTGAGTTTTTCTGTCTTATAGAATTCAGCCATCACTCACCTAGATTGATAGCTGGGAGGAAAGGGGTGGGAGATAAACACAAGCTACTTGGGATGCTGAGAATTGCTACTTGAAGATGAGGGTTATGCATGAAATTTTTCTATATTTAGTAGACAGCAAAGTGAGTGGAATCCTGAAGGTAGAAAAATAATGATTGTATTTCAATCAAACAGGTGCTCTGTTTATCAAAATGGGAGAGAAGTCAGACAGGTGAATTCTATACACATACTAACAATATAGAGAAAATTTGCTACATTCTATTCCATGATAGGCCCTGGCATAAACGTTGGCACTTTGTACATTCTCTGTACACTAAAAAACAGAAATGTAATCCTTTATTACTATTAAAATACATAGAATATCTTCATAATATATATTTGTGGGCCTATTTTTTCCTTAATTTCTTCCACATCTAAATTAAGAAATGGCTCTAAGAGAAAAGCTTCTAAATGTGTTAAATTTGAATTCCACCTATTTGTTTTGTTGAATTGTATTCTAGATAGGATTGATGGCTTAGCACTAGAAAAAATAATAAGTATTCTCAACAAATTGTCATGCCTCATTTATAAAGGGAGCTATGCGTTTATTAGGAGAAATATGTATTGGTCTTGTTAGCTAGGAACATTCAAGAAACAAAAGAAAAAGAACAATTCCACAGCAGTCTCAAGTGTTTGCGTATCTTCAAGTGAACACTAGCTGCACTATATTCCATAGTATATTTGCAAGCTTTTACTAAGCTATTGTCATCCTCCAGAGTAAAGTTCAGGCATGCCTATTGCTTATTATAAAGATTGAAGTTACTCAAACTCAGAACCCATTTTTTGTATAGGCTTCACATGGCTATCTTTACTTCAGGCAGTGGCACTGAGGGATGGGAGATTCACTTGAAATATATATACACATACATACATATCTCACTGGCTTTCTCTATTATTGTAAAAATTAAGTCCTTTTTGTCTTTGACCAAGAGCATCATAAATCGTCTAGCATCCATTAAAGTGTAACAAGTTCATTATTAACTTGCAAGTAGGTTAAGTCTCTTGCTTCACACAATTCTAAGTACTCATATGAAGAAAAATATATACCTAGAGTTTTAGTGTGCTTCTATATTACGAAGTACTCAATTTTCATCTTATTTGCCCGGAGGAGTCAAAAATGCTTGATAGGAAATGTACCCATTACCTGGTCATGTAACTGTAACCCTTTTGTACAGTATTCTTACAATCAAAAATGTAAAAAAGGAAAAAAAAAACAAATTGAAAGTCACGTGTTTCCATTAAGACTAACTAACTTTAAGGCCTGTAACTTTCTACAGGTTTTTAAGGACCAAATATGTTGTGGATATGCCCCAAGGCCTTTACGAAAAGCTAAGGGAGAAAGATTCAAAAGTGGCAGTAGATAGGTGACCAGAGCATAATTACTTTACTGTTACCTTTACTTCACTGTTACCATAGCAGGAGTGCAAATCAATATGATGGTTCGTAGTTACAGGACCAGAAGACATACTGGGAACTGACATCAATGAATGGTCATTTATTGTAGAAAAACATAAATCAGGATGCACCAAAGGTTGCAATCAACAGTGTCCAAAAAAGCAACACAGAATGGGATAAAGCTATTGCAAGTATATATTTGATGAGTGGTTCACATCAAGAATATACAAAAATCATCATTGCAACAACACACAACATGATTTTACAATGTGCAAAAAACTCAGATGTTTCTCCAGAGAAGACAAAGTGTTAACAAGTCCATGAAGAAGGTATTTAACATCACTAATCACCACGAAAGTGTAAGTCAAAATAATGAAGAAAATTACCACCTTATATGAATTAGGTAGGATCACTACAAAAAAATAAAGTAACAATATTGACAAAAGTGTGGTAAAATTGGAACCGTTCTATGGGAAACAGAATGGCATCTTTTCAAACAATTAAAAACAGGATTATTCATACCTGTAATCCTAACAACTCAGGACAGGAGGCTGAAATCCAAGGATCACGGTTCATGGCCAGCCTGGGCAGAAAATTGGAAGTGGATCTGTGGTTTAAAGTGATAGAACTCTAGCCTTGAGGAAAAGTTCAGGGACAGTGACTTGGCCCTGAGTTCAAGCCCCATGACAAAAAATTCAAAGAAAAAAAAAGAGAGTTTTCGTGTGATCCAGTGACTCCACTTTTGGGCATATACTCTAAACATCTGAAAGCAAGGTCTGGAAGAGATCTTGTACACTCATATTCACTTTGTACAATACTCAAAACATGGAGGCAATCCAGTGGCCATCAACAAATGAATAACTAAAGCAAATGTGGTTTATACATACAGTGGTATATTATTTCAACTTTAAAAAGAATTAGGGGGCTGGGAAGATGTCTCAGTGTTTGAGCGCTTGCCTTGCATATATGAGGCTCTGGGTTCGATTTCTTAGCACCATATAAGCAAAAAGAAAAAAGCCGGAAGTGGCGCTGTGCCTCAAGTGGTACAGTGCTAGCCTTGAGCTTAAGAGCTGAGGGACAGTGCCCAGGCCCAGAGTTCAGGTCCCACGACTGGATCCCCCCCCCCCCCCCAAAAAAAGAATTATGTTGAGACATATACTATATTATGGATGAATCTTTGGAACACTGCTAAGGGAAAAAAGGCAGTCATAAAAAGATCAAATATTACATGAGTCTACTTATATCAGTAGTTACATAGAACAGTCTAAGAGATAAAGGAAGCAAAATCATACTTGATGTATACCTTGAAGTAGAGGAGAGTGGAAAATTGTTTTAATGAATAAAGAATTTGAATCTTGGAAGATGTAAAGTGTGGACATTGAGATTGTACAATATTGTAAATGTACTTATTACTACTATGTTCTATTCTTAAAATGCTTAATAAAACCTGGGAGAGAATTATGAAGGGGTTAAGCATAATCATGGTACATTGTATGCCTATGTGGATATATCAAAATGAAAAATCCACTTATTTAAGTAAGTAATGCTTCTGAGTTGAAAAAAGACAATAAATTTTAAGTGTGCTAGTTTAAGTCAGAGGGCTTTGCTTCTTCAAAAAAGCAATTTAGACATCCAATTTCTCTGTCAACATAGTGTTGATGGGACATCACAATGTACAGTGCCCTGTGAGTAACAAGTGCTTATGTACCACTCAGAGGGAGTTAAACCATTTCATCTGGGTAGTTATGGAAAAAAGGTAATGGTTGGAACTGGCTCCAACATGGTGGGGATGAATGATGCAGCAAAAATACACAGCCTTTTCCCATGAAGCTTTAGGTGCTAACACATGGATTTTTCTGAATGGGGAGTGTCCCTCTACTAACCATCCAACCAAAAGTGTTTTCTGTGCTTGTGCTCTGAGATGGGGCATCCAATAAGGAAAAATTCCATACTAATGCTCTGAGACTAGGAAACCAATTATGAGACACTATGTCCCTCTTTTTGCTGGGGAGTCTGTTTCACTGCTCTGTTTTTGCTTTGAGGAAGAGACTGTTGCACTGCTCTCTTTTCGCTTTGAAGAAAATCTGCTTTAAAAACTGTTCTGCTCTCGAATTCTTTAAAGAAAACAAACCCGAGACATAGTCAATACTGCTATGCTGAAGATGTTGCATGGAAGGAAGCCTTGACCTTCGCTTTGAGACTAGATTTAGAATTCGATAACTTAGGTGCTGTGGTTTCAGATTAATCTGAACCGGCTAATGTCTGCATTTTCTCAATTCTTCTAACTAGAATCTCTAAAGTATTAGGAAAAAAACAAAACAAACAACAAATAAAAAACAACAAGAACCTGGTATTAGGCTAGAAACGGCTCCAGAAATTCTCAGATTTCTTCTTTTTTCTTGTATGAATCTAATAAATGAAAAGTTAATGCAGCAAACTAGCATGTTTAAGGTGTTAATTTCTGTAGAATATGGTTTCTTTTCTTCCTCTTATTCTGAGATAGAAATTGATCTATTCTAAAGCCAGAAGATATGTTTTCTTCACAAGCTAGATCAGGTTCGCTGAATTTTGCTTTCTTAAAAATTGCTTAACTCCTGTAAGAGGGGATTGAAGACTGCTAGGCAGGAAGGATTGAGTGTGAGATGTGGGAAGTGTTCTCATACTCTGCATCTAGAGGGCTAGAAAATATGATGATCTGCTCGCTGCCTCAAGCAATTTAGAAAGTGGCTTGCATTTTCTAAAACCTACATCCAAACTTTCACCTTCTTCCCACCAAGAATTCCCCCTCAGGCTTCTTCTTGCCATAGTGTCTTGACAGCATAGAACTGCTTTGCCTCAGAAATGTGGCATCAGAAGTGTGCCCTGTGGTCAGCCATGCAGCTTGTATCTGACTGATTCATCTATGGCTCTGAAAATGCTGCAGCTCAATCTGTGCTCTGTGCTCAGGGTTCAGTAAGAGTGCTTAAGTTCATAGCTACGTGCTTTCAGAGAGCAGTCTTTCCTCTTTCTATTAGCAGTAGGAGCACAAGTACAAGACAGGTTCTTTATAATGAAGCAGCCACACATAGCTGTTGGTTTCATAACCACTTGCTGAGGCGAGTTTGCCAAGGGAACCTAGGCAATATGCAAATAAGGTGTTTTCACCTGGAAGCTCATAAGCCTCCATTCCAAAAAGGGAGCTGCTTATAATAAATTCTGTCTGGAAATGGACTGTGTAGGAGTTAGAATAATCTTTTTCTCTGAAAATGATGGATTGAGGGAAAGCATTGACTAAGCATAATCATCTTCCAAAAAGCTATATAACTAAAGTATATCCTGTTACTAAAATCGTTCTAAGGACTTGAGGAATAGTTTAACTCATAAAGCACAAGCTGAGTAAGAATTTTCTAACAATTGCTGGCCTGGTTGTCCTGGTCTAGTGAATTTCTCTGAAACTGTTAACCCCTTTCAAAATAACCAGCTGAGCTTCAAAAGAGCCAATAGAGCAAGATTGTGAACACAACCTGCGATCAATACCAGAAGTAGTAACTCATTAGGGATATAACCTGGGAAGACTTCCTACTCAGAGTGGTTGCTTCCTGTCAATAACATGCCCTTTAACAGAGCTAAACTTTGCCAAGTTGAAGTTCCTTTCAACTTGGTGGTCTTTCGGGTTACAGTAGGGGAGTATTCCCAACAATGTTGGGACTAGTCTAGGATCCATGTTATGCAAGGGATATGTAGGGAGACTCTCAGGAGGAGCCACATTCTGACTTGTTGAGATAGCTCAAGGTTGGGTTAAACACCATCTGTTGTGGTAAAGGAAGGAAAATGTATCAGCAATTTCAGGAAAGAGCCCAAGGAAGCACCTCAATTAAAAGTAATCTCATGCATTAGCCATGAGAGGAAAAATTGGACTAGAGCATACTACCTGGGTTGTTGGGGATTTTTGTGGGCTGAGTGTGTCTTAGGCACAAAGAGAACTTGAGTGTCGATGTGTGTATTCAATCTCTGGCCCAAGAATAAACATGTGGGAGCTGGAGGAATCCATTGTTGAGAAATCTCCAGTAACAGGAGAGTTAAATATGAGAAGGGTTCACAAGAAACTTACAATAGGGAGGATTAAGTGCACCAAAAACAGAAATCACAAGAGACCTGCTAAAATGGGGAATAAGAATTCTAGGCCTAAGGAACCCAAGAAAAATGATCTAAGGACCTGCTTCTGATAATCCATTGGGAGAATGTTGACAAAGGTCTGAGAACACTATTAAATAATGGATGATTTTATTATGGAGCTCTGTAATGTGCATTTGTCCAAACAAAAACTTGTTATGAATTTGTGCTTGCATGTGTGTGTTTTAAATCTTATATCCTGAAAGGGGAACTCAAAATAGTCCTACTCACTAAACTCCCTCAGCTGCCCACTTTAACTCTGAAGCCTATATTGATCCTCTAGCTGATCCAAGGATGTATGGCATTGAACCTTATTTTCAGAAGCAGACTCTCTGGGTAGACTTAAAATTCAAGTCAAAAGCCAGGTGCCAGTGGCTTGCAATCATAGCTACTCAGGATCTGAGAATTAGAGTTCAAAGCCAGCCCAGGCAGGAAAGTCTCTGGGCCTGGGTGCTGTCCCTGAGCCCTTCAGCTCAAGTCTTATGATGAAGAAAATAATGCTTGGGTGAAATGGGTTAAATCTTCTGCCCACCATTAATGTTAAGATTCTGTGGCACAGAAACCAGAAAAACAAGTGGTCCACTTCCTACTATGATAAACCTCAGATCTCCAAGGGCATGGATGCATGATCTGTCAGTCAAACACGGCCTGGGAAAACTTGTAAGACCCTGCTGTTACTGTTCACAAGAGTATGGATCTAAGACAAAAACCCTATCTTCCCAAGACAACTATACCCCTTGCTTCTCTAGGTACGGGGAGGGATAATTGGCATTTCTGGGAAACTTATCAAGATGCAGTGAAATCCAAACCTTGAAGAGAAGAGCAGTAATCAGTAAATATAGCCAGGGGAGATGTCTAATGTTATTGCGGACCAGTGTTGTAAACCTTCCTGGCCAACTAGAGTAGAACCTGTACTTTGGTTCAATTGGCCATCCCTTTCACCCTAGCATTTCATCCACCTGTCCATTCTCAAACATTTTATACTAGTTAGGAGAGACCCCTTCCCTAGAGGGTCATTCGTACTTCCTAATTACTTAGGGCCTTTTCAGGATCTCCCCCCGCCTAAGTTTCCAAAAAGTTCAAAGCCTGAAACCAGACAGCACCTTATCAATCAGTTTTATTCTTATGATTAGTATAAATAAAATATTTTGGGGGTTGGGAGTATGGCTTTGTGGTAAATTGTTTGGCCAACATGCATGAAGCCCTGTGTTTTATTCCTTGGGACCACATAAACAGAAAAGGCTTGAAGTGGCAATGTGGTTTAACTGGTAGAGTGCTAGCCTTGAGCAAAAGAAGCTCAGGGGGCCCCAGGACTGGCAAAAATAAAATATAGAGTAGAATAAAATCAAAAGAGGTTTGCTAATTATACTAATTTTTTTAAACCAATAAACTAAATGCTCTAGTAGGATGGCATGGGAAAATTAGCTCTAGAAACATTTTCTGACAAGGGAAGAGCTTCTGTTATGATTGGAGACCAAAGCTGCACAAAGACCCTTTTTTTGGGGGGGGGGGTCCAGTCGTGGGACCTGAACTCTGGGCCTGGGCACTGTCCCTCAGCTCTTCAGCTCAAGGCTAGCTCTCTACCACTTGAGTCACAGTGTCACTTCTGGCTTTTTTCTTTTTTGCTTATGTGGTGCTGAGGAATCGAACCCAGGGCCTCAGGCATGCAAGGCAAGCACTCTACCACTGAACCACCTTCCCAGTCCCTACACAAAGACCTTAGAAGGTTTGAACATTGGCAAGTGAGTTAACTAAAAATTCAGAGGAAGAGCTGGGAAGGTGGTTTAGCTGTAGAGTGCTTGCCTTGCATGCATAAACCCCTGGCTTTGATACCTCAGCACCATGTAAGCAGAAAAAGGACTGTGGCTCAAGTGGTAGAGAGCTATCCTCGAACTGAAGAGCTGAGGGAGAGTGTCCAGGCCCAGATTTCAGGCCTCACAACCGACAAATCTAAGAACAAAGAAAAGAAAAAAGAAAAAAAATATGGGCACTGGTGGCTCACGCCTGTAATCCTAGCTACTCTTCAGGCTAAGATCTGAGGATGGTCATTCAAACTAGGCAAGGCAGGTAAAATCTGTGATACTCTTATCGCTAATAAATCACTGAAAACTGGAAGTGGTGTTGTGGTCAAGTGGTAGAGGACTAGCCTTGAGCTGAAGAGCTGAGGGGCAGCACCCAGGCAAAATGTTCAGTTCCAAGACCGACCAAAAAAAAAAAAAAAGGCAAGCTACACCTACAAGGTTTCCTAAGAAGAGGGCGGAAGGGTTTCCTACCAAGAGGGAAGGAGTTTTGGGGGTTTCTATCTAACAAGAATGCAAGTTTCCCTTCTAGTGGGCAGGGACATTACCTTCTAGTAAGGAGGGTGTTACTGATAAAATTGGTCAAAACATGATTCAGTTACATAATGTTCAGATAAATGTCTAATGTTTGACTTGTGAAAACATCCTGCTTGGGGAACTACAAACACTCTTAATGCCCTTAAAGTGATCATGCTTAGTTCCAGGGCCTCAATGGACACTCTAGTTAATCTTACGATATGATTGCAAATTCAATCTTGGAGCAGACACTCTGTGTATGTCTTCCAATTTTGAGTCTACCCAGATTCAAATTGAGACTGAATAAGTGAGGTAAATACTGTGGTGATTCTGTCCACAAAAGGACTACTGCTATGACTGTGTGGCAGGGAGGCCACACAAGAGGTCCTATTTGTGCTGTCATAGAGCTCAGAACCCATGTGCATGAAATTCATGATAGGTCAGCAACATGTGATCCGAGACAACTTGGAACACCTTGTTGCTCATCTCAGAAGCAAGAGCCTATTTCAAAAACCCCTGAAACTGATCAGCTCTATTCTTTACAGGTCAACTACCTGGGGAAAATTGGACATTTCTGGGAAACTTACCTGGATGTAGTGAAGGCCAACCCTTTGAGATGAGCAGTAAGTACAAATCATAGCCAGGGGAAATGTCTGGTGGTATTACAGGAGACCACTATTGGAGATGTTACTGACCAAGTGGACTGGAAACTGTGCTTTGGTTCCATTGCCCAATCCACACCTGACCATTCTCAAACACCTTAAATTAAGTAAGGAGAGACTTCTTAGTTAGCGGGTCATTCAAACTTTATATTTGCAAATACAAACTACATATTTACAAATTTCATATTAACTTAGGAGCATCTGAAAATTTCCCAAAGAGCTTAAAGCTAGAAACCAGAAAAAGCAGCTTAAATTAGTTTTATTCTGTTGCTCTCGACAATCTATGATCTCCATAGTTGAATTATTCCAATATGTGCTTTTATTTATCAGCAAGATTTGTTTATTGGAAATGCCACCGTGTAAAAGTAACTAGGAGCTACTGGTAGGATTGCATGGGAAAAATTGGTCTAAATATAATACTTGACTAGATAAGATTGTGATAAATGAAATGAACCCCAACATAGGGGCACAAGTGTTTTTTTCATTTCTTGCTGTTGATTCTAACATATTTATAATGTTCCATGTGATTTTTGTTTATTTGTACTCTGTCCCCCCAAAAATGGCATAATCCCTCTTTCCAATGTTTTTGATGTTGGTGCCCTCCATCTTGTATATACACTTCTCTAGTTTGGGGAGGGAAAGGGAAAAAACAGAATACTTAAATGGGAATACAGGTTGACCCATTGTAACAATGAGATGCACAAGACACTGTTAAAAAACAAACTTTACAATTTAGGAGGGGTTCGGGGGGAGTGTATAGGGTACTTTTGGAGCTAGGAGGTTAAGGATGGTAGGGGACATATAAAGGAGGAGGTAACAATGCTTGATAGGAAATGTATGCCTTACCTTGCTCATGTAACTAACCCCACTGTACAGTATTTTTACAATAAATATATAAAAATAAAGGAATAAATATACTTCAAAGGTAATCTGTGTGGTGGTTGGAGACCAATGATACAGAAAGACTTACAAGGATTGAATACGGGAAACAAATTACCTAAAAACTGAGATGATGCTGAGTATAATCCTAAATGCTCAGGTGGCTGAATTCTGAGGATATGTGTTTGAAGCCCACCCAGACAGGAAAGATGAGACTTTTATTTCCAATGAAGGTGCAAAAAAAGATACTACTGGAGTTGTGGTTAAAGTGGTACCCTTGAGTAAAACTGCTCTTGGACAATGCCCAGAGCATGAGATCAAACCCAAGACCAGCCCCCAGTCACTTATAAAAAAGGTTGTGTGTCTGTGTGTGGTGGCAGAACCCTTTACTAGTTTCATGATAGAGCAAGCATTTTAACAATGATTCATGGTGTCAATATTTACCTCTTTATTAATTGTTTTCATAGTAATGTGTGCATGGGTGCTTTATCTCTTCTATAACCGGTTTTGTTCAGTGACTGACTGAAAAACTGCCTTAATCAAACCCTTTTTTAAATCAAAATATATTATTGAATACTGCTGAATAGAAAAGTCAATTATTATTGTTTGGAAGAAAAGAAAGAAAAATCAGATGGGAGAATTGTAGAAGTTAAATATTGAAGTGCTTGACTGATACAAGCACTGGCCTTGTAAAGGTAGTCAAAACCTTACCAATGCTATTTTAGAGAAGTGCTAGGGGCTAAAGGCATGGTACTAGTAGTAGAGCACCAGTTGGGTCAAAGGTGGTTATTTTTCATATGGTCAGGTGTTTGGATTTGGTTGACTATTAAAGCTTTTGACTGGCTTGAAAGGGGTCAAAAGTTTGAGCCATCATTAAAGATGATCCCAAAGCTCAAATTCATGGGAGCCAGTGTTGGGCTGCCTGTCCACTGTGCTTATTCAACTTGGACATGCGACAGGATGCCTTCTGCAGATGTAAACTTTGCCATACTGAGATGGTGTTTGTAGGATACCTTAATTGCTCCTGGTATTTCCAACACAGATCTTCTGTGCCATTCATGAGGGATCCTAGAAGCCCCTCATAGGAAACACATTCAGCCGCCCTGTTGAGTCAACTTCCTGGATGGTCTAAACATGCCATCCTTGGTCGCTGATAATGGAACTAGGTATAAAGTTAATCTGCAACATCAGGAAGAGCCACAAATAGGCACCCTCAGAAGCAAGCAACCTCATGAATTGGCCTTGGTAGACAAAAATGAAACTATGTATCCTGCTTTGGTACTTGCGTCTTTGTAGGGATGGCGTGTGAGAGAAGTGTCTTAGATTCAGGCTCTTAAATTCTTTCTAAGAGTCTTGATTTGCAAATTCATTTGTCCACCTAGGAAGAGTGAAAAGTTGGAGATGGAGTCATCTCTGAGAAGAATGTCTAATAATGTAGTCGAGAAAAGGGAAGAAAAAGAAATACAGTATGAAGGGCAAAGTGTACCAAAAAATCTTACTCCCATTAGAGCATGTCTTTGTGATTTAAGAATTCTAAACCTAGGAAGCTCAAGAAAATTGGAGCTAAAAAGCCTCCCTCTGACATGCTTAATATTGTCTCCTTTTAGGGAGAATGTGGGGAAAGATATGAAAATATGTGTTAAGGCTGATATTTATTTTTGAGCTTAATTTTAATGTTCACTTGGTAAACTTAATCCACTATATCCCTGTCTCTGTGTAAATACCCATCAACATGAAATATAAAATGATTTTGATAAAAAATAAAAATGACTCAGAAGAAATTATAAATGCAAAAACAATCTTCACAGGGCTGGGATGGTGGCTCAGTGGTAGAGCGCTTGCCTTGTATGCATGAGGCCCTGGGTTCGATTCCTCAGCACCACATAAGCAGGAAAAAAAAAGCCAGAAGTGGCGCTGTGTCTCAAGTGTTAGAACTTTAGCCTTGAGCTGAAGAGGTGAGGGACAGTGCCCAGGCCCAGAGTTCAGGCCCACGACCTGACCAAAACAAACAAAACAAAAACAAAAAAACAATCTTCACAGAAGCAAACTCTCAGAGATATTTCATAACTTTGACAAGGATAAAGTGGGTGAAATTAGTATATATGAAAAGTATGACAATGCACAAAAACATAAAAAGATACTCATATATTTCATTATATAACCCAAAGCAGAAAGCAAAGGTTGTTTAGATGATTTTTAAAACCCAGTCTCTTAGGTACTGGGAAGATGGTTCAAGGTTAGAGTGCCTGCCTTGCATGCATGAGGCCTTGGGTTTGATTTCTCAGTATCACATAAGCAGAAAAAGATGGAAGTGGTGCTGTGGCTCAAGTGGTATCACTAGCCTTGAGCTTAGGGACAGCATCTAGGCACCAGAGTTCAAGCCCCATGACCAACAAAATAAAAATAAAATCAAAACAAAACACAGTCTCTCACTTTTGTGACCTCAATTCTGTAATAACGCTGCTTCAGCCTAGGGCTAATATTTAAGGTGTGGACATTTATCAACACTCCTGAATCAGACTCTATTTGATCTTTTTTAAATACATATTTTGTTCTTAATTTTCCTCTTTATAAATTCACATGCACCTATAAAAAATGGTGTGGCCATCGCAGTAACCTTCTCAAAGTACCTCCTAATGACAACTTACAAAAAGTTGTATTATATTACAACAAGGAAAACAATGCTACAAATAAAGGAAACCAATAATTAAATATTAATGATTAATACAATAAAAAACGAAACAATTACCAGTGTTTTCAGTATTTGAAGTGTACTACAAATTAGATTTATTATTGTCATATTTCTTTACATTTAACACAAGAATTTACATTTCCACAAGAATTTTATAGGCTATAAGTAGTGTTTAAATCACCCACTAAGATTACCATTTATAGTTCACCTCATAATTTGTATGTGGCTTATATCATCATTTGTTCCTCACTAACACAAAAAGTAAGGAAGGCCTACAGTTTTAACAGAAACTGTGTAGTTAACATAGTCAACTCTATTCTGCCCCTTTATAGAAAGACTTTGCAAATTCTCATCAGTAAAGTTTCTATAAACTCTGAAATGGACATACTTAGTAGTATTTATCTGCTACCATAAATCTTAAATACTTTATAGAAAAGTATTATGACCTGCCAAACAGTCCCAGTTTTGGCATATATAAGCAAATTCCAAAAATTAAATATATTTAAAACATTAAAACTTTTAACAAATATTAACACTTGCTGCAGTGTTCATTATGACATGTCCCTTGTATAGAATAATTGAATTCCTCCTCCTACACATCTCTTGAACAACAAATATATGGAATTATTTTGTTTTTGACATGTCAATCTTGACTTTATTCTTAATTGTGTACCTATGTAAGAAGTACATGTTTCTAAAATTTCACAATTCTTTTTAACTTAGTTTTTGTTGAATTGTCTAGTTTAAGAAAATCAATTACAATTTATATATAAAAAATGTTCTGTGCTCAATCCAGCATCACATACACTAACATTGGAAAGATACAGAGAAGATTAACATGGCCCCTGCGCAAGGAAGACAGGCAAATTCCTGAAGCATTCCATCGCCCAATTTGTGAGGAAATGGAAAGACTTGGAAAAAAATTATTAAGTGAAGTAAGCCAAGTCCAAAAAAACATAGGTCCCATGGTTTCTCTAATTTTCAATAACTAATATATGTCTGAGATAAGCAGAAAAGGTCAAAAGTTATGTGTACATGACCAGATAAGGTTATGTTAACGGAAATGAACCCCAAGTTAGGGACACAAGTGGGTTTTTTTCGTGCTATTGTTTCTCACGTACTTATAACGTACAGTATGTGTTTTTTTTTTGTTTCTTTATATGTTCCTCCCCCATGCTACAACACCTGTTTCACTGTATTTGAAGTTGTTGCGCCTACATCTTTTATATACTCTCCTCCTCTAATTTGCTGAGGAGAAGGAAAATAAAACCAAAATGCTTAAATAAGGATACAGGTTGACACATTGTAACAATGAGATGCACAAGAAACTATTTTGTAAAGTGAACTTTACAATTGAGGGGGGAAAGGGAGGAGGTTAATGGACTTGTGGAGGTGGGAGGGAAGGGATGGTAGGGGAACAATAAAGGAGGAGGTAACAATGCTTTTTAGGAAATTTACTCATTACCTTGCTCATGTAAATGTTACCTCTCTGTACAGTATTTTTACAATATGAACGTATAAAAATGTTCTGAGATGGAAGAGTTTATTTCCTTTATTTTACTCATATAATATCGTTAGCAAAGAAATTCATGCAAAACGCCGATATGAAGGTATTTTGAATAAATATGTGTGTGAATGCACGCATGTGCTCAAGCACTTGCATGTGTGTTGGCGTGCTCAGAGTTTGAAATCAGAGCTTCAAGGTCTTGCTAGGCCTTTTCTCTCTAGATTGGTGAGCTACTAAATGAGCTACATCTTCATTCTTGGCCCTTTGCTAGTTCATTAAAATTTTTGAAAAATAATATCATGAGTTTCTTTTGCCCTGATTGGTTTCCAACTGTTATCCACAAATCTCAGGCACCTGAGTAGATATCCCTAGTAGTTAGGATTACAGGTGTGACAAACCAGCAAAGGTTTTCAGAATAACGTTAAAAGTAGAAGAAAATTTACTTCAGAGGGGCATGTTTTAGTATCTCCAATTTTAAAGCATTTTGGAGTGATTATTTATGATTTTTTAATTTTTGGATACTTATAAGACAGTAAGTGCTGATATTTAAAATTTTAGTACTTTTTAAATAGGATACTGGAATTGTGGGACAGAAGAAATTTGCCTCTCTTTGGACCTCAATGTATAAGCTCAGTTCTGTGTATGATAACCAATATCACCAACACAATCAGTATTGAAGATAAATGTGACAGAAAACAATCACCATGGGCAATATTTAGTATGCTATTATTTCTTGGACAATATGAATTTTGAATTGAGAGTGTCATAGAATGGAGAGATTTTATCTACATTTTGTGTATTGCTGAAAGACTTTTGGAAACTTTTTCTCATTTCCTTCCTCACTGTGTGTGTCTTTAGGCCATGCACTTACTGCCTTTAATTACATTTTTTCCCAACACTAAAATGGTAATAACATTAGCGTTATAGCGAATGTTATCTTAACAATTAAGGGAATGAAACTTGTGAAACACTTAACATAAACTTCTAGGAATGAGCTTTGAGTTTAGCCAGCAATCTTTTTAAAATACTAAATAGAATGTGATAAGTAGTACAGAAACCATTACATGTAGTGAGCAACCAGAAGTAATATCTATTGATCATGCTCTGCTTCCAAGGAAGCCAGGTGGATAATTTCTCATGCTGTAAATCAAACTGGTTATCTTATGTCTTGATAGTGTAAAAATATCAGGGACAAAATGATGAAGGAATGTTGTAGACTGAGGTGAAATCCATATGAAAATGTGCAAAACTGATAAAACATAAAAGTATCTGAGCAGTATATTGTGTTTTACAACATTTAAGTTATGTCGCAAAGATAAAGAAGACATAGAAGAATAAATTCTTTTTTTTTTTGTTGTCCTATCATAGGTCCTTAGAAGGATGAACTCTTTCCTCATTCTTATACAGGCATCATCGGATGAGAGGAGCTGTATTTTTTTTTTGTTTGCTTCCTTCCATTTATTCTTCAGTTTGAAATCTGAGCTACTTGAGACTGAAAGAAACCAAAATAAATAAACTACAGCCTTGTAACAGGTCTAACTAAATTGAGTTATATAGTATCAATTGTTAACAGAAAATGATTTAAGCAATACTATGTTATTGAAAACTGAAAAATGTTAGGAGTTGCTACATTTTTTTCTTTTCTACTACCTTGAATTAATTATTGATCTGGTTTAGCGAGATTAAAGATGAGATTAACCAGAAACTGGATTAAAAATGGACAAAAGGTCTGAATAGACTTGTTCTCCATAAAGCCCTGAAAATTGCCTGTGGGTTTACAAAGTTGTGTTTAATACAACTTCTATGCTGCCTTAATGCTTTTTGAGCAGATGTCATTAGAGAAATATAATTCAAAATTACTATGATACAACTTCATAAATATAACTCATCAAAAATCAATGGAACCAGTTATGGTGGTAAAGGCTTGTAATTTCAAGCATTTAAGAGGTTGGATTTAAGTTAAGGCCAGTATAGGGTACTGCAGATAGTAAAAACCTGCCCTTTATTACCTTTGATTAAAAGGTAATAATGTTGGTGAGAGTGTGGGAAAAAGGAAATTTTCTACACTATTGGTCCAAAAACAGGTTAGTATTCTCGTTGTAGAAAGTAGTATGCAAGTTTCTAAAGAAATCCAAAGTTGAGATATCATCTGACCCATCAATCATGTGATTATTTCTCTCTGAGTTACTCGTAAATATATCTGTAGTTCATTTTTATTCACATTATTCACAAGAGCAGCCAAGATATAAGTCAATATTCAGTGTTCAACTACAGACTAATAAAACAACTGTGGTACATGCACAAATATCTTTTTCTGTTTCATTTTTAAAATAACAAGGGACTGCTCCCATTAGCCACAACTTACAACGACCTGAAAGATGCATTCGAAATGAAGAAAAATGTTGTGTTCTGAGCTGTGTAAACACGCACGCACACACACACACACACACAGACACACACACACACACACAAAGACACACACACACGTTCCAACCTCAAATATTAAGACAGAAATTTTTAAAAAGTAAAGCAAAGTGGAACTTCTAGGGCATTTAGTTGACAATGTAGAAGATACTAGATATAGAGTATGAGGTATAGAGTTGAAATGTACAATATGAGGATACAGGGGACAACACTGGCCTTACATAGGAATGAAGGTAATTAAGTGGGAGTTGTTCTTCACAGTAGGGGTTGCTCTTTTAGATGTTCTTCTTTCAGTAATGGATAAGATGAGCTTAATACTTTCAATAAACCTGCCTGTTTGTAGAAATGATAACAAACAATATAGCAATAATGTTGCACGCTCAACATAGAACAAACTGTCAAATTAAAATACATGAGATAGCCTTGGGAAGTATTGCCATTTTCACGATGTTAATATTTTCAATCCAGGAGCATGGGAAGTTTTCCCATTTTCTAAGTTCTGTTTTGATTTTCAGGTTTTTAAAGTTTTCATCATAGAGGTCCTTCACTTCTTTGGTGAAGTTAATTCCTAGGTATTTTATTTTTTTGTGGGGCTATTACAAATGAAGTTGCTTTCCTAAATTCAGCCACACTTTTCTCATTGTTGGCATACAGAAAAGCCATTGATTTGGAGGGGAAAATTTTATACCCTGCTACTTTGCCAAAGTTTTGAATCAGCTTGAGTAATTTGGGAGTGGAGTCTATGGGATTCTTTAAATACAAGATCATGTCATCTGCAAAGACAGAGATCCTTATTCTTCTTTCCCTATTTGGACCCCCTTTATGTTTGCATCTTGTAGCTAGGCATTCTAATACTGATTGAAGAGAAGTGGAGAGAGTGGACATCCTTGTCTTGTTCCTGAGTTAAGAGGAAATGGCTTTAGTTTTTCACCATTAAGTATAATGCTGGTTGTAGGTTTGTCATATACAGCCTTTATTGTATTGAGGAATGCTCCATGGATTCCTAATTTTTCCAAAACCTTCATGATAAAGGAGTGTTGGATTATGTCGAATGCTTTTTATGCATCTTTGAGATAAGCATGTGGTTCTCATCCTTGTTCCTGTTGATGTGATGAATAATAATTGATTTGCGTATATTGAACCAGCTTTGCATCCCTGAAATGAATCCTGTTTGATCGTGGTGTATGATATTTTGGATGAATTGTTGAAGTCGATTGGCCAAAATTTTGTTGAGAAGTTTTGCATCAATGTTCATCAAAGAAACGGGTCTATAGTTCTCTTTCTTTGATGAGTCCCTGCCTGGTTTTGGGATGAGGGTTATGATGGCTTCATAGAATGTGTTCAGTAGTGAACTTTCTCTTTCAATTTCATTGAAGAGTTGGAAGAGTATTGGTGTGAGTTCTGCTTTGAAGGCCTTGTAGAATTCTGCTGTAAAACCATCTGGTCCTGGGCTTTTCTTAGGTGGGAGGTCTCTTATTGCTATTTCTATTTCAAGGCTTGATAGGGGCCTGTTAAGATGATTTAACTCATCTTGGTTTAGTTTTGGCATGTCAATATTTGCTAGGAAAAGGTCCATTTCTTTCAAGTTCTCAAACTTATTAGCATAAAGTTTTGAGAAGTATTTCCGTATAATGTTTGAATCTTGGTTGTTTCCGTGGTGATGTTTCCATTCTCATCTCTGAGTTTATTTATTTGAGTGTGTTCTCTTCTTTTTCTGATAAGATTTGCTAAGGGTCTGTGAATTTTGTTAATTTTTTTCAAAGAACCAACTCTTTGTTTTGTTGATTTTTTTCTATAGTTTTTTTGGATTCTAATTCATTTAATTCTGACTTGATTTTAATTATTTCTTTCCATCTACTGGATTGGGGTTTATCTTGCTACTCTTTTTCAAGGAGGTTTAGAAGTGTCATTAAATTCTTGATTTCAGATTTCTCCAATTTGTTGATGTTTCACTATATTTGATGTCGGTATAATTTGTGGAGTAGGAAAAAACAAGTCATTTAAGGTTACAGTTGGACCCGTTGCAACAATGAGAAGTACAAGTTGTCATGTTGAAAACGAACTTTACAACTTTGGTGTGGTGGGGAGGATTGGATTGGGGAGCGGGGGAGGCTGGGAAGGGATGTGAAGAGTAAACATAGGACGAGGCTGCAATGCTTGATAAGAAATGTACTCATTATCTTGATCATGTAATTGTAACCCCTCTGTACAGTATGTTCACAATAAAAAAAATAAAATAAAATACATGAGATTATCCTTGAAGTAACTAATTATTACAAATTAGGGAAACCATGGGAACTATGTATCTTTAAGTGTGACTTATTTCACTTAATATGATTTTTTCCAAGGCCTTCCATTTCCTTACAAATGAGGTGGTATCTTTCTTTCTATGGAAGCATAGTATGTGTGTGTATGTGTGTATGTGAGTGTGTGTGTCTCATTTTCTTGATCCATTCATCTACTGAGGGGCATCAGGGTTGATACCATATCTTAGCTATGGTAAATATTACTGTGATAACCATAATTGTGCTGGAAGCTTTAGTGTGGCCTTGTTTGTGGTCGTCTGGTTAAATGCCCAGAAGTGGGATTACTAGGTCATAGGGAGTATTATGTGTACATCAAGGATAATCTTAGTAGATGAGTAGAATAGCTCAATAACTGCATATTACCGTATAAGGTGATTCTAAGTGAAATGAACTCCAAGACATACTCTTTTTTGTTGTTGTTGTTCTTAATGTACTACATGATTTATTTTTATCCTTTTGTGTTTTCCCCACCTATGGTTTATTCCCTGTAGCCACTGTATTTGATTTTGATACCCTGGGTATTGTAAATATGTTGATCTGAACTGGGGAAGGGGAAGGAAAAAAAACAAAATAGTGAGACAAAGGACAAAGGGGGAACCTATGCAACAGTGCTACTCACAAAACAATATGTTGGAAACGATCTTGGGAGGTTCGTTGAGAGGGAAGAGGGAGAAAAATAGGTGAAGGGCTAACAAGTTAAAAAATAAATTAATTCATTACCTTAATTATGTAACTATAACCCCTCTGTACATTACCTTGACAATAAAATTTAAATAAAAAATAAAATAAAATATGTGAGAGCAGCAATACAGTCGGTGGCACTAGAGGAAATTCTGTACTTTACAAAGAAAAGTAGAACAGCTGTGGAGAGCAGCAATTTGACTTTAATGTAGGAAGTCATAAACTAGCATACAGATTTTCAGCCTCATATCAGTTATTAAAAAGGGAAAACAAAATGCATAATCAGCAAACCAATATAGATAAAGTAGAAAACTAAACAATTGAGGTGAAGAGATGACTTGGATCAGGAATAACAAATGACACAATTAGAAAACAATAACAAGATGGTAAGTTTAAAAAACATTACCCATAATTCTATTAAATGTTGTTTACATCACAATTTGTCAGAACTATAATTCAAACCACAGTTTAATAGTATATCAATTTAATAATAGTTTACTTATTATTGATTACTTCATATTGAATGTTTAATATATAATTTTACTTTCTGCAGATATAGAAAAGAAAAAGTGAAACTAATTTTAATAAATTAATGTAATAATTCAAAGTGTATCCTACACTTAGCACTCATCTTAACATGAAAAAATAAATTCTTGCACATGACTCTTGGTATTAGGTGGAAGAGTTCAGCATTGTAGTAAAATTCACACCACACAATACAGGAGGGTATGACTCCTCTAATCTAGCTTAAATTGTGGAAATTTGATTTTTACATGCATGTTTAATTCCTGTCTAGGTGACATCTAAAACATTTACAATCATATACACGAGGAGTATTTCAGATGATACTTGAAAGTCACATTCATCAACTAAATTTTATTATTTTGTACCAAATAAATATTTAAAGAGAGACTGAATTTCTTAGTAGATGATGGTGTATATGTGCCTGGTTATTCATATTGAGGCTTATTTTATATTTCTGAGATTTTTTCTACAGTCAGATTTTATTTTCCATATGGGATTAAGTGCATTATATTGGATATATGAAAGTAAACTGAATGTTTATTCCATTAATCCTTTGCCACTTGTCAAATCCCAATATAATTTATCCATGTGTTTGAAGTAATGAAAATAACAGAAGATAAAAGTAAGATAAATCAGTCTGTAGTAGACAAGTATTTTCCCCTTTATTTTCATAGTTGGTCCTCTTTTACACTACAGAATATTCTTGGGAAAATGTGCTCCAGGCTGGCCACAACTGCAGAATATTATGATTTGATGTATGATAAGAGAAGGAAGGAAGGGGACCTTCCTTCCAAAAGTCTGCTCCATGGAATGTGATCTGCTTCATGGTGCTGAATTGGAAATGAACATTTTTCACAGTCAACCTTGAAAAGCCATCTTGATAGACCATTTCTATAAGTGGTTACAGAGGATTATTGATGGCTTTGCAAGGATGCCAGATTGCCTCATTTTGAGACAATTAACAGGAATTTAGTCAGCTGTTTCTTTGTATCTTTAGGAGAAAAACCCATTGACTCTAGGTCAGGGTATCACTGGGACCCCGAGAAGCTACTATCTTGAATAGTAATATTAGACCTCTAAAACAAAAAAAAAAAATACCACACAAAACAAACAAACAAACAAAAACTCCAGTAAGTACAGCACAGCCTACATGACGTCAGGCAAAAACAGAAGCTGAAAGTCATTTAGCTGATAAATAATATATTTTTTATGAGGCAGACTCAAATGAGACTCCAGAGAGATTGTCAGAAAGACTGAACAGAGACTAAAATTGATCACACAAAAATTAGAAAGTAGAATTCCTTGTAGAACAAATAAATCATAGAAAGCGTATGCATGTAAGTACAAGACAGAAAACCAAATTCCAGAAATGCACATTTTCTTAGAGGTCAGCTTAATGAATTATCAATGGAAATCTTTGAATACTTAAATATTTGACCACATGTGGGAGAAGGCTGAAGAGAATGAAAATGTCATCAGTCACATTAGGAAATAATCAAGCAAAGATTTGTTATAAAAAGAGAAAACAATTATTCCAAAAGTGGGTCTCATTTGTTTTGATGTAACAGTTCTTGATTTAGGTGCTAGCAAGCCATACAACTGTTCAGTCCCACAGCTGAGTTGATACTGACTGCAGTATTCCAGCATGAAAGAAAAGAGAAAATTTACAAATTTCTGATGAAATGAGTTGAAGGTGAAGTGTTCTAATACTGATATCTGAGGTTTCGACACCAGTGAGGAGGTGGATTTTCTTTTCTAAAAATCCTCCATTTTTAGCCTGGTGCCAGTGGCTCAGAGCTGTCTGTAATCCTAGCTACCCATGAAGCTGAGATCTGAGGACTGCGGTTCAAACACAGCCTGGGCAAGAAAGTCCCTGAGACTCTTATCTCCATTTAACCACCAAAAAACCAGAAGTGACACTGTGGCTCAAGAGATAGAGTACCCACCTTGAGTTGAAGAGCTCAGGGACAGTGCCCATGCCTAGACTTCAAGCCCCTCGAACAACAACAACAACAACAACAAAATCTCCCTTTTCTTGGACTGCCTACATCTTTTCCTAATATTCAACAAAGAAGCCATTTTTTCAACCACTAACTTTAAGTCCTATGCTAGCTACTGCAAATAGAATGATTTGGTATCATATGTCAAAGGGTTCATATTTGTGGAAACAAATGCCAGCAGTGGTAACTTTTTTCCAGTCCTTGAACTCTGGGCCTGGTCACTGAACATAGTTATAGTTGTAGCTTTCATGTGAGCTTGTTTGTTAATTTTTGGATTATTGCCCATGAGGGGAATTACTGGGTCTTAAGGGAGATGTATATTTACTCTTTTCAGGAAACTCCGAACTGAATTCTACAGTATTTGAACAATTTAATTTCCAACCAGCAGTGTCATAGGGTTCCAATTGGCTGCATCCATGCCAGCATTTGCTATTGTTAGCTTTCTTCAGAATGACCGTTCTAACTGGGAAGAGGTAGAATCTGTCTTGTTCACTTGTAGATACCATAATTGAATGAATCCATGAAACCTATATTATTCTGTCTGCATTCCTCTCTCTTTTCTCTTGGTAGAATTTTCCCAAGCCTTTCATTTTTCGTCCATATTAAATTTGAATTGCTTTCTCGAATGCATTGAAGAATATTGTTGAGATTTTGATAAGTATTGCATTGTTAATAGTTTGGGGTAGTATTTCAGTTTTCACTGTATTAATTCTTCCAACCAGGAGCATTGAAAGACTTCCCATTTCCTTAAATCTCCTTCAGTTTCCCTTTTTATAATTTTAAAGTTTTCACAGTAGAGGTCCTTCACATTTTTACTTAAATTAATTAATTCCCAGCTTTGTAGTTGTTCTTTTGTTTTGTTTGGATTTGTTTTGATTTTGAGGCTAATACATATGAGGTTTTTTTTTGGATTTCAGCCTGGTTCTTCCCATTGTTGGTAACACAGAAAAAACTACTGATTCTTGTGGGCTATATACTGTGCAACATTGCCGAAAGTTAACATCACTTTTACTATCTTAAGGCAGGAAGCTATAGGGTCATTTCATCTGTAAAAAGGGATAGGATTACTTCTTCCCTATTTGCACCCTCTTTATTACTTTCTCTTCCCTATTGCTTTTCCTAGATAGTCCACTACCATATTGAAGAATAGTAGAGAGAGAGGACATCCTTGTCTCATTCCTGATTTTAATGTCTTCATACTTCCACTGTTACATAATTACTAATTATCACTATCATATACCTAATCAGTAGTATATTGAGGAATATTTCATGCATTCCTAGCTTCTGATAACTTTTTAAATCATAAAGGGGTATTGCAGGTTGTTAAAAGCTATTTCTACATACATATAGACGATAATGTGTTTCTTGTCCCAGCTTCCGCTGATGGTTTGTATTATGTTTAGTGACAAGAATATTGAATCCAATTATATCTTAGGCTGAAACCTATTTGATCATGCGATATGATTTTTTTGTTAGTGGCAAAAATTGGTTGGTGAGAATATTTTAAGAAGTTCTGTATCAATGCTTATCAAAGAACTGGGTTCATAGTTCTCTTTCTTTGGTGAGTCCCTACATGATTTGGGGAAGAGTCTTATTCTAGCCTCATAGAATGTGTTTTGATAATTCCATTTCCCTTTCTATTCCATTGAAGAGTTAGTTCTAAGTACTGTAAGTTCTTTGCAGGCCTTAATTTCATGGTAAATTCATTGAGTCCTAGATTTTTCTGGAATGGAAAGTGGTTTATTGACATTTCATTTTCATTACTTCTTATGTGTTACTTCTTGGTTCAGATCAAGTATAGGAAGGCATGAATTTCTCCAGGATTCACCAGGTGATTGGGATACGGTTTTCAAAGTACTCTCATAAACTTCTTAATTTTTTCTTATTTATGTTGTGATGTGTCATTTTTGTCTCTAATTTTCTCTATTTGGGTGAGTTCTCTTATTTTTTTGGGGGGGATTTTATATTATGAAGGTGATATACTGAGGGGTGGGTTACAGTTACATAAGTAATGAGTACATTTTGGGGAGGAGGGTCCAGTCATGGAGCCTGAACTCTGGGCTTGGGCGCTGTCCCCCAGCTCTTCAGCTCAAGGCTAGTGCTCTACCACTTGAGCCATAGCGCCACTTCTGGGTTTTTTATTTTTGCTTATGTGGTGCTGAGGAATATAACCCAGGGGCTCAGGCATAAAAGGCAAGCGCTCTACCTCTGAGCCACCTTTGTGTACATTTTTAACAGTATTACCCCTTCCTCATTTTGTCCTTCTTCCCCCAATCCTGACATCCTACTCCCCCAAAGTTTGAAGTTCATTTCTAACATACCGTCTGTATATCACTGTTGCTTTGGTTAATCTTTGTCCCACAATTTCTGTGATTTCACTTCCCTTCCTCAAATTAGATTAATTTATCTATAAGACAAAAGGTACAGAAATTTAAAAAAAAAAACAGTGACTACAGGGAATAAACCAAAGGGTAAAAACTAAATAGAAATAACTAAAAACTATTCACAATACAATCATCTTGTATCCATGTCTTGGAGCTCATTTCGATAAGCATCATTTTATATCGTGATATGCATATTGCTATTGAGCTATTGTGAATATCCTAGACATATTCTAGTTTTTCCAAATGAGTGAAAACCTGTAGGTTCTGATTCTTTGGGTCTGGCTTGTTTGACTTATGTTTCCCAAGTGATTCCATTTTCTTACTAATGGGGCAAAATCATTCATTCTGACAGAAGCATAGAGTTTTGTGTATATATTCGACATTATCTTGATCCATCATTGCTGGGTAATATAGGAGCTCTATTGAGGAACCTCTATACTTCATTACAGACTATTTGAACAAGTTTACATTTCCACCAATAGTGTAGTAATGCTCCTTTTTGGCCACATCCCCACCAGCCCAGCATCTCTTATTATTAGTTTTCTTCATAATGGTCATTCTAACTGGGGTGAGGGTGGAATCTCAAGGTTGCTTTGATTTGCATTGCTTTTATGGCCAGAAATGTTGCGTATTTCCTTATGTGTCTTTATGCCATGCATATTTCTTCTTCAGAGAGGTCTCTCTTTACATCTTTAGCCCACTTATTAAGAGGGTTGTTATTTCTTGGAGGATTTGTTTTTTGGGTGACATTAACTTTTTGGGCTCTAAATATATTTGAGATATGAGGCCTTTGTGCGTTGCAGAGCAACTAAAGATCTTCTCCCAATATTCGTGCTTTTTATCTATTTATCTATGTATGTTCTCAGCTTAGTCAGATTTAGTAAAGGTCTGTCAAGTCTGTTAATTTATTTAAAAAACCAACTCTGATTTAGTGATTCTTTCTATGTTTTATTTCGTATTTATTTAGTTATTTCTGATTTAATTTTTTTGTTTCTATCTATTGCTTTGGGTTTGTGCTTCTTTCTGTTTTCAAGGAGCTTGAGCTACATAATTAAAATATTCATTTGAGATTTCCTCAATTACTTTCTGTAGGTACATAGAGCTATAAATTTTCGTGTAAGTACTGCAAATATCAGAGTAGCTGGTATTTTGTGTGTTCATTTTTGTTAAATTCTAGAAACTTTCAGATTTCCATTCTAATCCCTTCAGTGTTGCACTGGTCATTCAGCAAATTTTTGTTCAGTCTTCATGGGTTTGAAATTTTTTTTTTTTGCTTTAGCTGTTTAATACTAAGTTTATTCTGTTATAGTCTGACAAGAAATGGGAATTCAATTCATTTTTCTTTCAATTTGGACAGAATTTCTATGTGACATAGGATATGTTCTATTTTGAAGAAGCTTTCATGAGCTGCTACGAAGAATGTAAAGTCTGATATTGAATGTATATCCTGTAGATGTCTGTAAGGGACAGGTGGTCAATGTAGTGATTTAAGTCTGCAGTATCTTGGTTGAGTTTTTCCTGCATAACCAATCCATGGAAGGGAATGATGTGTTGAGATGTCTTTTTAGGTTAAGTAGTATTTGGTTGACGAAGTGGGATGCTGCAGTGTTCAGGGCATTGATATTTAGACTTGTTATATCCTCCTAATGGAGAGTTGCTTTTATCAATATATAATGTCTCTTCCTACTAATTTTAATTTGAATTCTATTTTATCTTATGTTAGTAATTCTGCTGTGGCCTGCTTATTGTCTCCATTTGCTTGAAAATTTTCCTTCCAGACTTTTAGTTTGAGTATGTGTTTGTTTTTCTCAATAAAATGTTTCCCTTTTAGATACTACATGGATGCGTATTGTTTTTTGATACTAGTATCTAATCTATGTCTTCTATTTGGAAATTTAAGTCCATTGATATTGAGAGTTAAGACTGAGAAATATCAGATAAATCCTGCTATGTTATACACCTGCTGTTAGGAGCTGTGCCTCATCTACTCTTAATATATTTACCTTGTTCTCTAGTAGGGAGCATTTTATATAAACAGTTCCTCTTCCTCTTGATCTTCTCTATGTAGGATATATTTGATTAACTTCTATCCTACTGATTTGGTGAAGATACGTTGTTTCAAGTTTTCTTTGTCATGAAATATGTTTATATATCCTTTAAATATAAAGGAGAGTTTGGCTTGGGACCATATTCACGGTTGGTAGTTGTTTAACTTTAATGTTTGTCATATTTAATGCCAGGCTCTCCTTTTTACCATATCAGCTAAGAGATCTGTAATTATTCTGACTGTATATCCTTTATAAATAATCAATCTTTTCTCTATGGCAGCTTTAAGAATCGTTTTCTTGATCGTTAATCATCCTCTAATGGATTATGATATCATGGTGGATTGTTCAGTTCTAGAATTCTGTTTGAGTTCTCTTCTCTGCATGAGCCTATCTCGTTGGATGTTTGGCATGTTCTCTGCTAGAATTCTGTAATATGCTTCCCATCCATTTATTTTCTTGCTCTTCTCCTTCTTGATACCTATTTCTCTGAAATTTGATCTTCTAACTGAGTCTTGAAGTTCTGGCAAGATCATTTCTTATTTCTTGGAGTTTTTCTAAATGATTATCTCCTCTTTCCTATTAGGTGTATTCTGTCTTGGACCCTGAGATTATCTTCTATGTCATCTATTTACTGTAGAGACATTCTACTTTGTTTTTGATTTCCCTGTCTTCTAATTGGTCATTTTTAGGGGTTCTATCCCTTTATTAATGGTTTGTTTTAGGTCTTGTATTGACTTTCTGTACATTTTTTCTTTGGGTGGGGAAGTTGCAAGGGTTGTTATCTTAGCTGTGTCTTCTCTCATATCTTTTTTTTTGGGGGGGGGTCCGGTCGTGGGGCCTGAACTCTGGGCCTGGGCGCTGTCCCTCAGCTCTTCAGCTCAAGGCTAGCACTCTACCACTTGAGCCACACCGCTACTTCCGGCTTTTTCTTTTTTGCTTATGTGGTGCTGAGGAATCGAACCCAGGGCCTCAGGCATGCAAGGCAAGTGCTCTACCACTGAGCCATCTTCCCAGCCCCTTCTCTCATATCTTTTAACTAGGCATCCATTTTATTCTTGAACTCCTTTGTATTCTCAGAATTTATTTATCTTTCTGTTTGTAGTCTCCGTGAATTATTTTTCTAATGATTGGTTGGTCTAATCTTTTCACGAATTTTTTTGTAGAGGTTTTCTATCTTTCCATTAATCACATTTTTCAGCCGTATATGTAATTATTTTGGTAACTATCCTTGATTGTCTGTTCTAATGCCTGGTTACTTACTGTGTGAATTCTACTACCTTGACATCACTTTTCTTGTATTTTTCTGATTTGTTCTGTCCACTTGGAAATTTTTTTTGGGGGGAATCTATGATCTTAATAGGTGAATCTTTATGTTCTTGGTTGATTTGCAGGTGTTGGTTTGGTCTTCTGTTGTGATTTGCTTTTCTGGAATTAGGTTTTTGTTTTGATCATTAAGTGTAGGAGTAGAAACCAGTTGTGGTGCGATGGTGTGATGTTCATACTTGTGGTTCCAGTGACAGTTCGGACTGTCCAGTGGTATGGTGAATTGTCTCTCTGTATAGAGGTGGATTTCTCTGATGTACATTTCTGTTTCTGCTTTTTTCCATGCTCCCCTTTTATTTTCACACTGCAAATGTGCTTTTGAATATGTTGGCCAACACATTCACAGTAGTCGCCAGCCTGGCTGGACACCTTTTCATAGATTTCTGTTTTCTTGTGAAGACAATATAAAATCTTTTAAATTGTATATTATAGCTGACTTGGTGTGACCAGCTAGAAGAGGAGTACCTGCTAGGACTCTAAATCTCTATTTTATCAGAGAGAGTTAGAGTAAACTTCTGTTGATCTTCTGTCATTGTTTTTCCTCTTCCTCAGATTTAGTTTTTTTATTGTAGACTTTTTCACACAATTTAGGATTTCTGATTGTTGTATCAGGTTATTTTTGTTTTTCTATTTGTGTTACTTTGAAGTAGTTATTTCAGGCTTGTATTAAGAGATAGTAAAGTATGAAATGTATGTTAATATATTGAAGAAAAGAGAGCGAATATTTTAACATATTTGCTACACAAGTAAGTTAATATTAAACAAAGCTAATTAAAATAATTACTGATTTACATTTCTGAGGATGAGTATAGTACTCCTCGATATATTGGAGGAAAAGACTTTATACTCATTACAACTGAAGACTTATTAAACTAAACTTTCTTCTTCAGAAAAGCAAAAGCTCCATTTCTTTCATATTAGCAGTATAAAATCATAATAGCTGCATGTTGAATTGTTTTCCTCTGCTATTTTCTATTCCATTCTTCATCCATTAGGTATCTAGGGCTTTGAATGACCAATTCCTTAAATACCTATATTGCTTATATTGTGATGTAAATCTCAGTAATATAAATATGAATTTATCTTTCAGTATCATCTTGAGCTACATTCATATGAAATTTATGCAGTCTCAAGCAAGAAACCTGACTTTTTTACACTTTTCTATGTTTTAATCAATAAGCCTATTCTCCTTAGAAATAAGTTCTCATCTTTTATATTGCTCCAGTAAACATCATGTATTTTCAGTACTTTTTCTGAAGTACATATAAAGATTGGAATAGGAAGACACCTTCCCATTATTACTTTAAACTAAATGCTTGGGGACTATTTTATATGTAAACATTAAAAAGTGAAATGCATATGTTCATACATGAATAAGATAATGGTTAACTCAATCAGACAGAAGAACCACCACATAAAGACTCAATTTACTGAAAGGCACCAAAATATTTTGTTCATGAATATCACTCATTTTTAGAATATCAGTAGTCAATACAAAGTTTATATTACATTTGAAATTTACAAAATAAAAATTACACTCAAATTTGCTGTGAATATTCTGTTTCCAGGAATATATTTATTCAGCAAACAGAGAAACAAAACAAAAGAGTTCGTCACATAGAATGAAAGATGTAGTAGCGACTGTCTCCTTCAGATCATAAGTACATGCAAATCGTGTGAATTATTCAAAGATACTATAAACATTCATAAGAGGATTTGTGATCAGAAATGATAGGTAAGCAAAGTAACTGGAAAACTGTATATATAAATTGACCTTTCAATAAAAGATGAGAAGTATTCAATAAATGGGCCTATAGAAGATGATTCTGTATCTCTAACACATATAAAGTATTCTACATTTTCCCACATACTCGAGTTCTCTTACCTCAGTTCCTGATCAATATTCTTCTACATTCATGATGTCAATTCCTACTAAAATAACAAGGTGTATTTTTTTGGTCTCTAGATCCAACACATTTTAGTATTTTGGAACAGTAGCATGAATTCATGGAGTTTGACTTGAATGTAAAGTTTGAGGATATTGTATTCAGAATACTGTTAATCGGCCTGAATCATACAAAGAAACACAGGCTTCTAAGAACAAGGGACTTGATCTCAGGGAAACATACAGGTCCAGTAAATCAACTATAATTACAAAGGAATGGAACTGATCTCTGAGGAATTTAAGCCTAAGAGGTTCTGAATTAGTAATAAATTTCTGGATTATGTGTGTACACAACGATGGATAAGGTCTAATAATCGATGACAGGTATATATGAAGATGAGCAGAACAGCAATTAAGTCATCCAAAAAAAGAATGAAAGAGAAGAAAAAATGAAAAGAATGAGAAAGAAAGAAAAAAAAACAAAAGTTCAGTAGAAATAAAATAAAAATAAAAAAGAACATACACACACATATTCACCTAAAATAAAAATTGTAAGAGGAAAAAAAGATTAATAGAATACAATAGGGTTCTTTTATTTTCATGGGGGGTGGGGGGGGGGCGAACGGAAAGATCCTGTATCTCCCGTTTGTCCATAACCAGTCCCTTGGTGGAGTCTCTGGTCTGCTTGTGGTGTTTGGTTTTTCTGTGGCTTGATTGGTTTCTTAAATAAGTTCGTTTGGGCAGGCAGAAAAATGCTCTGCTTTACCCAGAATTTTGTGATCTTCCTCCCAGGATAGTTCAGTGGGAACGAGATCTGTTTTGAGTGTCACAAAAGAGAAAGATGGCTGTTTCCTATAGTTTGGAGATGCTGTGATGAAGGCTAGGTTCTGGGTCGAGTTGAGGCCTTTCAGCAAACAGTAGCTTTTCCCTGAGGGGGTAGATTCTGAGACATTCACAGAGCGAGCCCAGCCTGGAGCCATTCTCAAGGTTTATGTTTATGTTTATGTTCAATTGATTATCTAGGCTGCTATAGGGAGGGTCAGCGTCTGGTTCTGTTTACCCAGTGAAGAAAGACACTCCTTTGGGGGCAGAGTTTTCACTGCCTGGGCTGAGTGACATTCTCCTCCGTGGAGTAGAGTCTTGGTTCCTTTGTAGTCTCTGGTCTGCGATCTGTAGGATAAAGATATCTGCTTCTTGTCATTTCTTGCTGGTGTTGAGTAGAATCTGCTAGCTTGTTGTGTCTGGCACCTTTGTCCAGTATTCTCTGTGTTGTAGGTATGGCGGCGGCGCCGCCGCCGACACCACCACAGCCGCAGCTACCAGAAAGAACTCAGGTCTGTCTCCTTGCCTGGCTTTTCCCTCTCTGGCCAAACTCTCTGTACTATGATGGCACACTTGGTGTAATTCTCCAGTCTAGGACTGTTCACTGGAACACTAAAACTGATCTCTATGCGAGAGCTTGTTTAGCCTCCAGCTTTTCTCTGCCATTTTCCAGGAACTACTCTTCTTTTTTTTTCTCTCCAGTATATTTTTTGTTTTGGAACAAGTGTCATGGACTGTACAATCATTCAAAAGGAAGCTTACTCCATTAATTTAATAGAAAAGGAATACAGCCTTCCTGAATCTCAAGGCAACTTTTAGTATAATGTTAATATGATAATTCACATCATTGAATTTTCAAAGTCGTTTTGATAATTTTTTGTTAAACCATTCATTAAAGAGGTTCCAAATAGCAAGAATAAAAAACAATGTTCTGTTTTCTAAGAATGTTTTAAAAGCTAGTAATTGAAGAAAACACCTTTTATTTTTCCAAGATTCCACGGTGAAGAATTTTTCTTTTATCATAGCCCTTACCACTGACCCCCTCACTTCAAACTTGTAGCTTTATACAGTTTTATTGTTCCAGTCCAGCTTTCATTTTGGTACTAGCATCTGTAATCTCCTTGTAGTATTTGACAATGAAATTCCGTTTGTGGTTAGAGAGCTCAATTCATATTGCCAAAGACAAACTCATAAGCATATCATAGAGCATAAACTATTGAATATAATTAACATGATCCTATGCAACTATTCCATCAATTAATATAAATATCGCATAAATATGCATCTTCATATAATTTTTAAATGCAAAGAAATTACATATCTATGTCATAAAATAATTCAGACCACTAGTAGAAGAGACAAAGCTCAACTTTTGCATCATCCCCAATAATTTTGTAAAATTTTCTTTCTCATTAACTTTCACTGCAAGATCTTCTTTACCTAGCAATAAGTTATAAGTCATGTCCTTGGATTTTAGTCATCTTTGAGTAAGCTGTTTTCTTTCCACCACCAGTTAGTCCCTCGTATTAAATACCTGAGGAATAACTTGTCCCAATGTGCCTGCAAAAATAATATCCAACTCAACTATCTGTGCCCACTATTCCCTTGCTTGGTTTGGGAATGGGGTATCAGAGACAGAGGTGTCAGGGGTCAGATGGCTGGAACCATGGTGTTATGAATTATGGGTAGCAGAAAAGAGTAGTAGTGACTAGGATACCAGGTCAAGGGTAACTGTGACCGCAATTGCTGAGTTCCAGAGTCAGGAAATTGGTTAGAAGCAACAGTTTTGCACAGGTTGGGTTAGCTAATACAGTTATCCAGAACTGTTTAGAAGGGAAAAGGAAACATAGACAAAGTGAAAAATAAAAGTTTTGAGGGATTGTGGGGCACAATCAGGGTAGCAAGGTCATGGGTGTGCAAACTGTGTAGCCAATATTATGGTAGAAGCAATTGGCATGGTAGCCTGATGTGGTGCTGAGCTCTGGGTTTTCCTGTCCAGTTTTGGCTGTTAGATCTTTAGGCAAACTACCTCCAGCAGCTCATTATCAGCTTGTTGTGTTCAGGCACTTGCCATCAATAAATGTCAACTCCAAGTAGATTGCATTCTTTGACACCAGCTATAGGATCTTTGCCCTAAGCATCCAGAGAGACCACATTCCACAATGCTGCAGAACAGCCTCCACATAGTGAGTTGCAATCACCTCATACAACTCTTGCTGCTACTCTGCAATGTCAATTATCATGGTAGCAAGGGATCTGAGATGTGCTCAGCCACAGTGCTCTGGCAAGCTACCAATTCTTACCCTGTCATTCTGGGAGCTCCCTAGAAATGGGCAAGAGCACTTGCTGATGGTCTTCCAACTTCTCTGTGGCTCTGCACAACCAGACTGTTGTACCTCAGATGGGTTACCTTGATGTTCAGGTGGTCTCAAACATGCTCTATCTTCTCTCTCTAGGAGCACTTCTGCTTCAGCTGCCTCTCCTTTCCCTTCCACGTAGCTTGCTTCATCTCCACATCCTTAGATTTCTGCTTCATATGAACCTGTGGCTTTCACACCAAGCCCTTCCACTTTCTCATCTACCTCTCTAGCTGTAAATCTGGCACAATAAGTTACATGTATGTTCTGTATGTTTATCAAGATTTGAGCTGGATGGGCTGGGAAGTTGGCTCAGTGGTAGAGCGCTTGCCTTGCATGCCTGAGGCCCTGGGTTCGATCCTTTGCACCACATAAGCAAAAAGAAAAAAAGCCGGAAGTGGCGCTGTGGCTCAAGTGGTAGAGTGCTAGCCTTGAGCTGAAGAGCTGAGGGACAGCGCTCAGGCCCAGAGTTCAGGCCCCACGACCGGACCCAAAAAAAAAAAAAAAAAGATTTGAGCTGGAATCTAGGTGGTACTAGCTAACTGAGAACATGGGGAGCTTCTTAAATACTCCCCTGCCACTCACTGCTCATTGAGAAAAATGCAAATGTGTTGAGGTCAGTCTCTCCTTCTCCATTTCTGTTGAATAAAGTGAAGTCATAATGCAGCTACCAGACAGCTGCTATGTCAGCAAGTGACCAAACCAAAGATAATATAGTGAGGGGATACTGATCAAGTGTAGTAAGATAAATGCACATATTTGTGGATATTACTAAGGGCTTTCATCAAACTAGTTATTTTATGTCCAAAATGGCAGACCAATGTTAGGATCTCCCAGAGATCTTCCTGTTCTGCAAGTCCTGAGGACTCCTACATACAACTCAGACCTAATGATATGGGTGAATAAGAAAGTATGTGAGTATGGATTAGTATTCTGATAGTGTGCTTAGATTTTGTCCTGTCATGACTATGATGAAATCAATGTCCTTTCTCCATATCTCTTCACCATATCTCTTTATTTGGCATAATTGGCAGATTTCCTATTGTGTAATTATCTCCTGTTACTTCAGTGCACAAGTTAAAACATTAAGCATGCCAAACCATGTTTCCATTGTCCTAGTAGATGCTTTGCCTTCTAGGACCTTCCTTCCAGGTAACTCTCTGTTTAGCATATTGCACAATGTCCCAATCAGTGAAATAATTTTAAGCCTAGGAGAAAATCTCCATTTATAAAGCAGTACACATAAGAAGCAGAAGATGCCCTACACTCAAATTCTCCTGGAGAACAGAATGTAAAGGTGTCTACACAACTGGGAAATAGGATTCTGAGGGGTGGGAAGCGATGAGTTTAGATAGCAAACTTAGAAGTAATTATACGTTTCTGAATTCCTAAACTTATTTCCTTCTGCCCCTCAGATCCAATTCAGGAAGTGGTGGAATGTTTATGATCACAAAAGAGTTTTTAATCCCAGACCCAAACTCTAGGTGTTCTTGTTACATCTTCCCACCTGCCCCTGATGTAAATGGTCAGAAGGGCAAAGAGGAAGGGAACCCCATGCTCAGGAATATAAATGGAGCTTACAAGTGACTTCAGTCTCTGACTTTCTGTTTTGAAGGTAAGATAAAAGGCAGTTTGGGTTTCTACGAAATCAGTTTCTAGGAGGCTCTATGACTCCTTCAGAACTTCTTTCCCTCCTTCTATGTTTTGACAGCAACAGTTAGTACAGTGCTTCTGTGTCTTAGGGGCAATCTTTCTCTTCACACAATGCTTAAAGTAGACAATAGGTGGAAGCTGACATTAAATCAAAAAGTATGAAATAGCACACTGTGAGTGCTTTATCTGAATTACAGGACCTGACAAATTCCCAATTCTAAAGAGAGCGTGATTATGTGTGAGTACTAACAATCTCCACTGAATGGTGAGCTTAGAACACTATTCCAAAGGCAGGTTCTGTCCAGGTTATTAGGATGTCTGAGATCTACTGGATCAATGAACTTACAGAAAATGCAAGACAGAAAAGTTTAAGAGATTGAGTCCCAAAAGAAGAAACTAGACCAAGAAGAGAAAACTTCTCATTGCTAGAAAAGGAGGAAGACTTAACTAGGAAAATGTTTTTCTTAATACAGACAGGGGTATCATTAGAACAAAGTTCTAAGTTGTGGCTCATCTGTAGAAACTATCAGGTAAAACCTCACTGAAGCTAAAAATAAAACTTATATAATTAAAAAAACTATTTGGATTTCAGTACTAACATCTGCCTTAAGGGGTGTGATTGTGGTATGTGTGTGTGCATGCACGTGTGTGTGTGTGCAGGCACCTGTGTGTGTGTGTGTGTGTGTGTGTGTGTGTGTGTGTGTGTGTGTGTGGTGTCTGAGATTATGTATGGAACAGCATTGGTTCTTGAAAATCATCATATTGACACTATCTTTTACGTTTCCCATTCAAGTCTGTTGGCATTGTAGCTCTACCACTTGAAACACACAATTCTCGCTTTCTTCTGTTTAACTGGAGATAAACATGTAATGAATATGTTAACCTAGGTTGGTTTCAAACTTTGACCTTCAGATCTTACTCTCTGGAGTAGGTAAGGTATAAGAGTGAGCCAATATGATTAGCCCTGTATTTCCAGTAAGTTACTTAATCTTTCTGAATCTCGGCTTCTTCCTGTGTGGAAAGTGAAAAGAATTAGTTTGTTGACCTTAGAATCGGGTAGAAGCTATGACTGGGTGCAGGAAGTATACATGTTTGGGATGTGTGTACAGACAGTGTGTACTGACAGTCTCATAAAACTACTGATGTGTATATTGAAATGTATTCCAGGAATTGGAAACAAGAAGGATTTTTCTGTTCTTGTTGATCCATTTATGGACATTGAGGGAGTCAGAGATATTCAAGGAGAACAGGGAAACAAAGGCAGCACTTGTACTCTGTAGATACTGTATTCACAATGAGCTATACCACTGTGGACAGGGGCAGGAGGGATGAGGTTTTCAAACAAGAAATGAACTCATTACCTGACTTACAATAGGTTTATCTGTATGTACACTCCCTTAACAATAACAATTTTAAAAATACAGGTTGATGACTTTCTCCTCCAGTTTTTACAGGTTCCCTTAAGACTCAGGCCCACCAATGGAGTTTTTGATCAATTTATTTGATAATTAACATAAAGCCATAATCTCTTAAGAAATGTTATAAAAAGTATTTCGTTCTTAGTACCGGTTTCTCTTTGTGTGGCAATTCTACATGTTGTTGGCAGAGCTAATGTTTTACTTTCTGTTTTTAGTATTTGTCAGGTGCTGTATCTTAGCACCCTGCCCCTACCCAAAATGGTAATCAACCTTTGAAATTAATGTACTTGAGTATAAGTTTCATTTATTTATTTAATTTGTTGTTGTTGGTGAACTCTGGGTCTGGTCATTGTCCTTCAGCATTTCAGCTCAAGACTAGTGCTCTACCACTTGAGCCACAGTACCACATCTAGCTTTTTCTGCTTAGGTGGTGCTGTGGAATCAATCCTAGGGTCTCGTGTATTCAAGATAAGCTGTCTACCATTGATCCACCTCCTCAGCCCCTATGACTAATATTTTTGTGCATGGGTGTATCAAACAAACCTATTGAACAAATGCATTCATTTGAAATCAGACATATTCAAAATTATGAATTATCAGATATTTTAACAAATAAAACAGTTATCATTTACTAGGAATTGTTTGTCTCCCCGTGCTATAAACATGGAGGAGTTATTTTAAACTAAAACTACAAAATAAATTTTAAGATCTTGGTGCAAACAAATCTGTCCAGGTGTTATTACGTTAAACAGAGAATTCAAAATGATTTTTCCCCATGAATACAGATATCAAAGGTCTTATAATACTTATTTCAAATCGCAAATTAAAGGGAAAATCAGTCAGGAGGTAAAATTTATATTGAATCTTAATTTTTGAAGAGGAAAAAACGATCCTAGATGGCAGACTAAAGACAAAGCAATATCAGAGCCCTATATGCTCAATAAAAATAACGAAGTTTTAATTGAAAATTTGAGCTGGAATGTGCACATCAGGCAAAGGCAAGCAATCAGATCATAAAACCAACCAAAAAACACCACAATTATATCTCAGAGAAAGTAGACAAGTTCAGACCAGGGCTCAACATCCTTATCCTTGATTTCAATTACACACACACACACACACACACACACATACACACACACACACACACACACAAGAATGTACACAACAGCTCAACCTACTCACATCCACACAACATGAACCAAAGATCTTCCTGTAATATTTGAAACTTTAAAACTTTCAAGTCTGGTAAATAATTGATAACAGATGCATAAGCAATTATTTTCTGAATAGATTCTGCTATGGAAATGAGAGTTTATGATGGTTATAACTACATAACATTTCTGAATCTTGAATTAAACAAGAGATAATTCCAATTTTGGGACTATATTTCTACCAGCTATTCTTCAAAGGCTTAATAAGAATTTACAAAATCGAAAATTAAATATCAAATTAATACAACTAATACTTGTGTAAGTGAAATGAAAGACACTGATCAGAGACCTATGATCCCTCCATTTCTAAGCCGGCTGCACATTGTGGAACCTTTGATTCTGCTGGGCCAGGCCCACAGTTGTCTACTCCAGACTAGTGGCCCTGCTGGGGTTGGCACTGGGAGCTGTGTGGAGAGGTGGGGAGGCCGCGGGGGAGGTTGAGTTGGAGTTGGGGATGGGGGTAGTAGGGAGAGTATGGGAGGCCCTGGCAGAGGCTGGTGAAGGGAGGAAGGAGGCAGTAGGCCAATGGCTCAGGAAGCAGCAGCCCCAAAGGCAGCTGGGACCTGGGGAGTGTCTGTGAGGTGCAGAGTTTGGCCCCTGGGGCCTTGTGGCTGGGTGAGGAGAGGAAGGAGTCTCAAATCCCACCAAAATAGGCAATGAGAAATGAGACAACCACTGGCTGAAGAATTTCAAGAAAAAAGGCAGTGACTTGTAAAGGGGGTGGTCAGTGGCTATAAGTATGTCCACAAATTAAGGCATCAATCTAGCTTGTGGTTACAACTAATTGAATCCCTTATTGTTAGGGAGCAGAAAGGAGCAATAGTCATTAGAACCATAACACAGACTTCCATCTTGTTTCCAAACTTAATCTTTTAGTGTCCAACAGCTCGAACTTAAATACTCTTGAAATAATAACTCATACTCATGTCTTCCCTTGACTGTTTGACCTTTCCAGAGCACAGTTCTCTGCCTTTTGATTTTTGTTTGCGATGGCTTCCCAATCTATCCTTTTCCAAGTCTAACATCTTGACTTCAGAATCCCTCAAAAGTACTTTGATAGATGCATTATTTTGAAAACTATATTTTTCTAGGATAGCTTCAATTTTAAAATTTTATTTTATTTCAAAAATACTGTACAGAGTGGTTACAGTTACATGAGTAAGGTACATTCCTTACTGAATATTGTTACCCACACCATTGTTGTTCTCCTATCCCTTCCCATTCCCCTATACCTCTCCCCACCCCAAAGTTGTAAAATTCACTTCCGATATAGTGTCTTTTGAATATCATTGTTCCAGTGGGTCACTCTTTGTACTTCTTTCATCACTATAATTTTTCCCTTTCCTTCTCCAAATCAGATAAATGTTTATACAAAGTTGAAGGTACCAGAATCAAGAGAGAGATTGCCAGGGATAAACCAATGGCAAAAGACAAATAAGACAAATGAAATAAAATAAGATCTAGATGGTCTACTTTACTGACATCAAGGTTGACATCTGAAAAAAAAAAGACTTTTTCCATGTCTTGGAGTTCATTTCAATTAGCATCATTTTATAAAGTCAAATGTACCCAGCTCTGGAATCAGCAATCCCATTCCTGGGCATTTGTTGAAATGATCTCAAGCTAAAATAAACTAAATCTACAATTACGTTTCTGGCACCATTTTAAATTTTGTTTTGTTTTTTGGTTTTTTTTTGGTCCGCTTGTGGGGTCTGAATTCTGGGCCTGGGTGCTGTCCCTCAGCTCTTCAGCTCAAGGCTAGCACTCTACCACTTGAGCCACAGCGCCTCTTCTGGCTTTTTTCTTTTTGCTTATGTGGTGCTGAGGAATCGAAGCCAGGACCTCAGGCATGCAAGGCAAGCATGCTACCATTGAGCCACCTTCCCAGCCCCTGGCACCATTTTTAGAACCATTCAAAATGACCCTCCATAGATGAATAGATGAAGTAAATGTGGTATATGTACACAGTGGAATGTTATGCTTCTATCAGAAAGAATGACAAAGCCCCTTTCATAAAAATGGAAAGACGTGGAAAACAATCATATTTTGTGAAGGAAGCCAGACTCCAAGAAACATAGGTTCCATGATTTCCCTCATTTTATTAATATATGCTTAGGATAGTCCTTAAACTCTTAATATTACTTTTTTTCTCTCTCCCTCTTCCTCTCTCATTCCATTTGTGTGTGTGTGTGTGTGTGTGTGTGTGTGTGTGTGTACATGTATGAGCATGCATGCATACACACACAGTAATTAAACTTGACTCGGAGCCTCAAACTCTTGCTTGGTATTTTCGCTCATGACTGATTCAGTGTACTATTTGAACCAAGGTTTCACTCTGCTTTGATTGAATAATTGAACATAAATGTCTCATAGATTGCTACTCCAGCCATCTGTGATCCATGAGCTTCCAATCTCAGGCTAGTGACTATCTAGGAATAGGGATGAGGCACTGGTATCCTCTATTGTCTTTTGTTTTGTTTTGTTTTTGTTTTTTGTTGATTTTGTGCATCCAAAATCTGTAAGGAAAACAAATCATTTATAATCAGGACTATTCCCATAAAATGTGTGTTGTTTAAAGATTACCTTAATAATGTTATGCTTTTGCATCCACATTATGTGATTTGATTTTTTGAACTCTGTTGTTGCAAACAGTCAAATCATTTATATACAATTTGAATCTTATTGTCTTGGTTTATAGTTTGTTAGGTGTTTCATAACAGAATTTATCAAGGTTTAACTGCACTACTGAAGAAGATCTTTATGATTATTCAATGTATTGTGAATCATAAATTCTTCACTTCTTGTGGCACCGTATGAGTACAGATAGTTTCCTATAATACCTCCACATAGTTTAGACCACAACGCCATGTACTCTTCTGCCAAATATGCAAGGGCATCCTTTGTAATTCTCCTTTCATTTTCACTGTTCTTGTCTCTACTCTCCCATGCTAAGTCCTGTCATGATCTTGTTGATTTTCTCTCTGTTACATTCATCTTTGCATCTTAGGAATTACTGTTAGGCACTACTGTACTTCTGTCCATTCTCCTTGTGCTTCATCTTGTACCCTTTTCACAGCGGAGGGCCAGAGATTGGGGATATATTTTTCACTCTTTTGCTCAGATATCTATCTTTACTATCTAGAAATACATTCATTGAATTCTTTCTGTAAAGTCTAATGTCTTGAAAATGATTACTGCATTTTCATGACTTTGTTATTTGGCATTAGAGAAGAACATAGGTCAGTAACTGATTTAGGTAAAATAAGATTGCAATCAAACTTCAATAGATATTGTTCACTGGATAATATTTACTTCATGGTCTACCTGCCTGCTTCCTTTTCACTGTTTATTTTTTAATGTAGCCTTTTCTTCTGGAAAGTATTTATAGTCCTATCTAGTGAAGAGCAATTCCTACTGTAATTAGTCATTAATTTTATTCCAACTTCATTTGATAGATCCTTCTGAGTTTTTTCAGGGTCTGTATAATAGTGTTTCACATTCTTAGATATGTTTTTAACATCGATGCATCCAGTGATAAAAACACATTGCTTAAGTCACCATTTTGATGACTGAAAAGAAACCATGCTGCAAACTCACTATATGACATTTTTCTGGTTTTAAATTCTTTTAGATTAGAATTGATACTGGAGAAAGAACATTCTGTATACAATTTTATATTTTCGTAATTATTTTAGTATACTTTCCAATATTGTATAAAGTTAAAACATTACTATTTACTTAGTTTTAGGATTTCTAAAGTGGTCAAAGTAAAAGTTCTATCCATTCACAATTTTAAGACAATATTGTCAATTATGACCAAGTGAGATATTTTAAACTTTTATTTGTGGTCCTTAATGTTGGTGCTTGGGAATCAATTCTAGTCCTTCATTTGTCTTAGTCTACTGTGTGCCTCTGAGCCTGATTTGACCTGTGGTTTTATTTTCACTCAAAAAGAATAAGGAAAAATTTCACTAGGAAGGAATTATTACTTGGGTCCTTTCTCCAGTATCTCTCGCATACATAAAAGTTATAGGTCTACACTGACAGAAAATGGTGTTCTTATATGGTATTTATTAGTGGTAACTGTTTATTTTTTGTAGCCCCACTCTTCACTAAGTATTGTCCCTTTCCTATTTCCCCTTGCCATAAAACTTGACTGGATCCACTGGAAACCCACTTCCAGGCAGCTTCCTCCTTAAAAACCTAACCTTAACTAATGTATCCCCTGGTAGACCTGCTATAAACTTTCAAAGGCCTGACTGCAACCAGACTCCTTCCTGAAAGCCCTTCTCTGCTATAGGGGAATCCATCTTCCACTCCACTCTTTCCTGGAATCCCTGCTCTGCACCACCAGAAACAAGGCCACATCCATATCTCCTTCCATGTCCCGCCTTACTGCACCAAGAACCCTGCCTACATCAGGGTCCTCTCTCCAATCCCCAATGCATCCCCCATATACCTCGCCCCTAACTACTCTAGTCCCTCATAGTCCCATTGCTCCCATATTCTAGTACCTCCAAGCTCCTACCATCGCTTTCATACCCCAACCCCAACTAGCCTTCTCCCTCAAGCCCCTCCTGGTTTCATCAGAAACTCTGCCCATAACTAGCCTACTTCTAAGTGGCCTAACCACTCAAACACAGCCCTGAAACTACCTCTTCCAACAAAGCTTATCCTGCTATACCAAAAACCCTTCACGTCCCTATAACTGCCCTTGAAGCCCTGCCTTACTTGGCCAGAAGCTTCTTACACAGCCCATCTTCTGCCTGGAAAGCCAGCCCTGTTCCAACACAAGCCTCTCTACCTCCCACATCTACTCTCTCAATGCCCTGCCTTGCTCCACAGATAAACCCACCCCGTATTGGTTCCTCCCTCAGATCCACACCCTATTACACCAGATTCCCTTCCCATAATTATCTTACAACATTGCAGCCCTTCCACTCCTTCTCAAAGACCCTCCTCCAACTAGCCCTATGGCTCCAAACCCTGCCCTGCTCCTGAAAAACCCCACTAGAAAACCCCCAGCACATTGTGCCATTTCTGGACACTCACATTGCTCCACTGGAAACCACTGGTCCATGTGGCCTCCTTCTGGAAGCCTAGAAAAGCCCCCACCACATTGTCCGAACTCTCAACACCCACATTGTTCCATTGGAAACCACTGCACCAGTTGGCCTCCTTCTGGAAGCCTCACCAGGCTCAACTGTAAATCCCTGTCCCTCCATAATCCCTTTTGGAAGATTGCTTTGCCGTACCTGAAACCCTGTCCAAAGTCCATGTCCTGCCTTGCAAGACTAAAATCCCCACCCAACCTTACTCCTCTTTTCGAAGTGGTAACTGGCTACACCAGGAACCACATCCAAACTAGTCTAGTGCACTGGATCCTATCACTGCTCTCACAAAGCCCTGGTTCTGAAAAACACCTCCATACATTGCGACTACATTCTGCTCTTCTAGAAACCCCACCTCCACCCTAATACATTTCCCAAAGGCCTGCCATTCTCCACCAGAAACCCCACCCCTTACTAGCCCATATCTTCCTAGTGTTACCCTGCCCTCTCAAAGCCAGACCCTGAAAAGCCTCACCCTCATATCTCCGCATTCCTGCACCAGAATCCCCACCTTCTGTCAGCCTCTTGCCTCTGTTTCCTGCCCTGCCTTATGGGAAACCTCACCCTACATATCTCACAAGGTCTCACAGTGCTCTAGCTGCACCCCTCCTCTAACTAATTTCCTCCTTTGTAGCCTTGTTCTTTCTTCTCAAAGCTCTGCCCCAAACAGCCTCCTCCTCAGTGACTAGTCCTTCCTCCACTGAAAACCAGTCCACCTGCCTGGGCTCCACCAGAAACCCCACACCACCTTCATCCATGAAGGTCCCATCTAGTAACTTTTATTACAAATGTGATTGTATACTGGCCATAGAATTCATACTAATCAATATGATAGGAAATCAGTATTGCAAAAAGGCAACAGAAAATTAGATAGCTCTTAGTGGCCTTAGTATAGTTTGGGCTTCTGTTACCCGGCAGATACATATTGTGTGAAAATGTGTGAAGGTGATTCCTCTTATTGGAAAGCATTCTTTGAAGTATAAGTAAGGTTTCATGAGTGATCATTTTATTTCTAGAAAATTTGTGCACATTTGTGCCCATTAACATCAAAAAATATTAGTTATTTTAAATCCTCTGGTTTCGTTGAGACAAGAGTATTAGTGTGTAACAAGATGAGTTTCAACTCATCTGTCTAATGAATAATTTTGGAGTTGCTTACCTTACTATGTACTAGAGATTTTAGTAATAGAAATTCTCTACCAGAATCAACTTTGAATTTCCTCCTTCCACTACAGTGCCCTTTGGAAAAGTTTGAAATGAGATTATACAGGTGAAATGCCAGAAATAAAAACGTATTTGAGATCATAACAAAATTATGATGAAGACCCCATCCAATATGCTTTTTATTTTCGAACAAAAGGAATGTAAGCCTATTTAACTGCAGACTTTCTGAAGACTAGAAGACAAAAATATAAGAAATGGCCTGTTATACCATGGTTCTGAAAACAAAACCAAAACAAAGAAAGATAACATAATGAGACAGAAAGGAATGAAGAACTTCTACATGTGATATATAGTGTAAAAAACACACTGATTCAGGAAAAAAAATAATTTCGGTTGCGGTGTCTTATTGTTCAATATATTTAATTGTAAATATTGCTCTTTGTTAAGCTGTGACTTAGTATAGGTCTCAGCAGGTATCTGCCCAGGTAATTCTGTAGTTAGTCTATTTCATTATTTCAAGATCATCAGGATGAAAAACTCCACACACCTTAAGACACACCTGCAACATCACTAGACATACCCTCCTATTGGTCCAACAGTGTAAACCAGACCTGTGTTTTACCGAGATTTGTATGTTGTATGGTATGGTTTATTCAGGCTGAAGAGCTAAAGTAACTCCAATTTGAGATTATCCCCACTATCTTTTGCTAGGCTGCCCTCAGAGTAACCCCAAGAGAGAGAAAAAAAACCCAGGCTGCCACCAGCCCGCCCCACCATTAAGAAAGCAGAGCAGTTGCCCAAGTGTTCCAGGAACAGAACATACTAATAGTTCAGAAAAAGGGCAAAGCGGTTTTTGTGGACTCAAAATAATCATGTAACTATTTGTGTGGAAATTCCCTAAACTTGTTTATTTAATAATATAAAACTGTGCTGATTTTGTGCTCAGGGACTCTTAGAATCACGGGTTACCCAGTGTGCAGGGGACCAAGCTTAAGCTTACAAATAAATGACTCTTTTGTTGTTCGCAATGGTCATGGTCTCCGGTGGTCTTTGGGGGTCCCAAGTCCATACAACATTTCTGGGGGCTCATCTGGAACCTGCCTCATAGGACCCTCTAGACGCCCCACCACAGAATCCCAAAAAACCCAGCTCTTAAGTCAAGGCATTGACGTTCTGTATATTTGGTTGCCAGCAGGTTCTGTATCTGTAATTCTGGTTTCCCTAGGGGTCTATACTCTGGTTGGCAAAGTGTCTTGGTAGACACTCAATAAGACTGCCAATGGGCTCTGTGAGTAGATGTCCCCAGACCCCTCTGGGTAGATTGCTGTTTAGGACAGACATTTTTGGGAAACTCTAAGTCTGTAGACTGGCACTCTTTGGTTGGCAATTTACAAAGCTGCAGTGTGCCTTTGTAAGTTGTGTCTTTGTGTTGAGTGTTCTGTTTGTCATTTGGAGTTTATCTTAGCCTTAGGCCTTGGCTCAGGGAGGTCGGAGTATCAGGGAGAATCTGCCAGTCTGAGGGAATGGCCTCTAGGGACTGATTTCCCTAGTCCCAAAATGACTTGGACTTCTCTTCAACCTTGGAAGGCCCCTGGGTCTACAAATGTTGATGAGATGTCACCCCATTCACTGAAACCTGATTGTTCTCTGTTGTATGTGTCCGTAGATAGGGAAGTTCTGGTTGAGGGTGGTAGGCCCACTCAGCAGACTCTGTATCCATTTTGCTGAGTGAGAACGGCACAGAGTTCTGGTAGAGATAAAATCAGCCTTTGGTTATTGTGTTCTCTAGTTCTGTTTTAGAATTTGTACTAAAATTTTTAATGTTTTAAATGTGGGTTTTTGGTTTTAGTGTTTTTGTTATTTATTTGAAAATCTGTGGGGGGGAAAAATTTCCCGCCTCCAGCTGAGTTCATTCACATAGAAGGATGTGTGCCTGTTTTAACTTTTCAGCTAGTCCCGACAAGGGAAAGTGCTTTTGTCTAAAATTGGATAAAAGTGGATGAACAAGTTTACACACTCACCAACAAGGCAGTAAGGTTCCCCTCTGTCCACATTCCCTCCAGCATCTTTTGTTATTAGAGTTCTTGATTATAGCTATTCTTACTGGGGTGAGGTGGTATCTCAATGTTGTTTTGATTTGCATTTCTTTTATGGCTATGGAGGTTGAGCATTTCTTCATTTGTCTTTTGGCCATCATTCTTTCCTCTTCAGAGAAGATTCTCTGTAAGACGTTAGCACAATTATTTATTGGGCTGTTGTTTCTTTGAAGATTTGTTGTTGGGGGATTTAATTTTTTGAGTTCCAGGTATATTTTAGATATGAGACATTTGTCTGTTGTAAGGCTAGTGAAGATCTTCTCCCAATCCGTGGGCTTTCTAATGATCTTGCTAGCTATGTCCTTTGCCATACAGAAGCTCTGAAATTTCATGCAATCCCATTTATTCAAACTTTCTTTGATTTGTTGTGCTTCTGGATCACTATTAAGAAATTTTCGGCCTGTGCCAAGGAGATCTAGGATTTCTCCTACTCAATCCTGTAATGATTTCAGAGTGTCTGCTTTTACTCCGAGGTCTTTGATCGATTTGGAGTTGATTCTGGTGCAGGGTGATATATAAGGATCTAGCTTTAGTTTTCTACAAAGAGTTAACCAATTTTGGCATCACCATTTACTGAAAAGGGTGTCTTTCTTTTATTCTATTTTTTTTAGCTCCCTTATCGAAGATTAGATGGCTATAGGTCTGAGGGTTCATTTCTGGGTTTTTGGTTCAAATACATTGTTCCTGAGGTCTGTTCTTGTGACAGTACCAAACTGTGTTAATTACTATGGGTTTGTAGTAGAGTTTAGAACTTGGTATTGATATTCCTCCAGCACTGTTCTTTCTGTTGATAGTTGATTTAGCTCGTCGGGGTCTTTTATTGTTCCATATGAATTTTTGGATTGCCTCTTCTATTTCCTTGAAGACTGAGATTGGAATTTTGATAGGTATTGCATTGAATTTGTAGATAGCCTTGGGAAGTATTGCCATTTTCATGATGTTGATCTGTCCAATCCAGGAAATTGGGAGTTTTTACCACTTTCTTAGTTCTGTTTTGAATTCCTTTTTCAGGTTTTTAAAGTTTTCATCATAGAGGTCCTTCACTTCTTTGGTTTAGTTAATTCCTAGGTATTTTATTTTTTGTGGAGCTATTCCCAATGGAGTTGCTTTTGTAATTTCAGCTACACTTTTCTCATTGTTGGAATACAGAAAAGCCATTGATTTATGAGGGTTCATTTTATACCCTGCTACTTTGCCAAAGTTTTGAATCAGCTTGAGCTATGACCCAGCAATCCCACTTTTGGGCATTTACCCAAATGTTCACAAACAAGACCACACTAAGGTATCAGCACAACTATGTTAATTGCAACATTATTTACTATAGCTAAGATATAGAACCAACCCAGATGCCCCTCAGTAGATGAATGGATCAAGAAAATGTGGTATATATACACAATGGAATTCTATGCCTCCATCAGAAAGAATGACATTGCCGCATTTGTTAGGAAAAGGAAAGACTTGGAAAAAATTTTGTTAAGTGAAGTAAGCCAGGTCCAAAGGAACACAGGTCCCATGGTTTCCCTTATTTGCACTAACTAGTATATGTCTGTGTCAAGCAGAAAAAGTCAGATAATTTGAATACATATTCAAATGTATTTTTCTTTCATGTGATTGTTTCTAACACATTTATAAGATTCTTTCTTTGTTGCTCCCCCATGGTATAACCCCTGCTTTCACTGTATTTGATGTCGGGATAATTTGTGGAGGGGAAGGGAAAAAACAAATCGTTTAAATAGGGATACAGGTGGACCCATTTCAACAATGAGATATACAAGTCGTTATGTCAAAAACGAACTTTACAACTTAGGTGGTGAGGGGGAGAGTAGGAGGAGGATTGGGTTGCAGGGCGGGGAGAGTATGGGAAGGGATGGGAAGGGGAATCAAGGAGGAGGCTACAATTCTTAAAATGAAATGTACTCATTATCTTGCCCATGTAATTTTAACCCCTCTGTACAGTACTTTCACAATTAAAAAACACATTAAGAAGAAAAAAATAAATAAAAATAAAATTGGATATAAATCAGGACAGTTTAGTTTCAGGTAACCCCCCCTCCCCCGAGCTTTCCTCCAACAGAAGTGAGTCAAGAGATCAATTGGTGCAATGACTTGCTAAACAATCAAACCCTGAGAAAATGAAGCTCTATAAAATTGCTTAGTTTAAAAGAAATATTGTCTTAAATTTTTGTTTGAAAACTTTAAAAAATATTTGTAAAACTGATATTTGGGAGCTTAAAGATCTGAGTGTGTTTTGTATGTGTTTGTGAACATATTCATAATAGAAATTAACAGCATGATGTAACAATTGGGTGAGATTAAGTTTAAAATTCAAAAGGTTATGAGGTTTGGACATTACCAAAACATTTTTAAAGTATTTTTACATGGTTTTAAATAGCTTTTTAAGGATTCTTGAACTTGAAAATTAGAAAATCTGGTATTTTAGAATGCATAAGGCTGTTTATACTGGAATGAAGATATCTGGCTTAACAAAAAGGAGAAACTTAGAAGCTAACAAAAAATCTGTTTTTAGGAGTGAACAGTGAACAAGCAGAAGTGAAGTTCAGCTGATCCTGCATGGTAGAACAGGCCATGGGAGGAGTCCACCCATAGTAAAAGAGGGCAAACTGGCTCAACAGCAGTTCATCTAACCCTAAAGTGTCGGATTGTGTGCGTGCCCATTCCACAGGAAGGGCCAAGTGGCCCATCTTTATTCTGTCCCTTTTCCCTTCACATAGACACTGGAAACATGATGGTAAAAATGAGTGATGTAAAGATCTGATTAGCATTGCTAAAACTGCCCCTTGGATGTATTAAAATTGAAATTAAGAAGGCCTTAAAAAGAGGGTTAAAATTTTATTTGTGTAATGTGATTTGCTCTCAATGATATTCTGCCATTGTGTGTTTTTTTTTAAGGCATAAAGATGTTACATCTAGCTTCTTGGTATAGTGATGGTGATTGTAATTTTTGCATTAAGAAAAAATGTTATTTGAGTTTAAAAGATTTCATGTGTATCTGTTTTAAAACAAGCAGCCAAGAGGAAATTAGTGACACATTTAGCCTTGAAAGTTCAAGGGATTTTTCAAAATGCAACTAAAAACTAAAGTATAGAATATTAAAATAGAGATTAATAGGAGGCTTATAAATTAGGAATGGGTTTCTGTATATAAAATTTAAAAGTATAATTGTTCTAAACATTTGCCTCAAAGTGCAAAAAGGAAAAATTAGGATTGCCAAAATTATTGCATAATTCCTATTTCAGTTTGCTTTCATGGTTTTTTTTGTAACAGTTCTCATCAGGCCCACAAAAAGGAGTGAGGATTCTTGTCAGTTTGTCAGATGTAACTTTGGCTCTTAATATATTTCAGGTAAGAATATGCTTAAGACTACTTCTATTTTGAGGATCTTGTTGCTTTTAATTGGAATAAAGTGGCATTTTATGAGACTCATTGATTTGTAACTGGTTAGAATCCAGCCCGGGCAGAAAAAGGTCCGTGTGAGACTGTCACCTCTACTCAGCCACCAGAAGGATGAAAGAGCAAGCAGACCTGCTTTAGGATTCAATGGGACAGGGTGCTAGCCTTGAGCTGTAGAGCTGAGGGACAGCAGTCAGGCCCCGAGTTCAAGTCCAGCAACCAACTAAGGGAAATGCCAATGAGGCAAATTTCCCAGTGTGGAAAAGACACTCCTTGGATGAAAGCAATGGAGGAGCATCCAGAGACCGTAAGCAAATGCTTAGATGGCAGAAATAATGTCAGATCCTAGAGTCTTTTGTTTGTGGCCCTTCAAAAATTGGTCAGAGCCAGGAGGTCTTGGAAAGATAGTTTATAAGCATGCCTAATGTCTATGACTATCTACCTTGTAAGGGACAGGAACTTGTCAGTCATCTGTGATAATACTAAAAGGCTAAGTTTTTAAAATGTGGAGGATAGTTTAGATCCCAACCCCTGTATGTACCAAAAGTTCTAATTGGCAGTAACTTTTGAGCTGACACAAGCTACATGAAATTCATCTGCTCAGGAAAAGTTTGTATACCTGAGAGTTTTTTTCTATTGATATCTGTCTGAAGGCCTGCATAGGAAACTCAGACATTGTTAGGATTACAAGAGATCACATTCCTAAGCCATCCTTAAAGATCCTTTTGCAAAGCAGAAGGCTAAATAAGCAGCACTACTATAGCCAGAAAAAAGGTCTGTGCATTTGTCAAAAGTTAAAATGTTGTTCTTAATGACATCTAACCCTTGTAACCTCTTTGTAAAATAGGCTAAGATTATAGGTTGCTGGTTAGGTAGAGTCAACACCCCTGAGTCAGCTTGAAGAAGTAACAGAAGATGAATCTTCACCCATCATCCCCATTTAAGAACAAAGGACCCGAGTATCTTTTTTAAAAATGTGACAAAATAGACAGAATAGAGAGAAGGAAAAGGCATCGAAAAAATAGTACAGGCCTGAGCCCTCTATATCTGCCTAGAAAATCCTAATCTTATTAAAAGTGCGATCTAGTTTAAAAAATTGTCATCTTGGTTAATTGTCCTGGGCTACTGTGTAAATAGTCTTAAAAAACTAGTTGGGTCATAGCCTGCCAAGCCTATGCAATGAATCCTTAACCAGTCTTTGTAGGAATTTTCAGCCCAGAACCAGGTGTGATAGTCCCTTGAAGCCACAGAGAGTCCCTGCTGCTGTTGCTGCTGCATACACTAACGAGTAAAGTTCAAAGACAGCTTGACAGTCACCTGCAGGAAATTTACATCATCACCCAGACCATCTCCACCCTGATAAAAGTAGACTGAACTACTGCCTGATTCCATCACCTGAGAATGCTTATTGGTTGAAAGCTGCTAAAACTAAGAACTTGTGGGACATTTTTTGGTGATATCCAGTAACCTCTCTACTCCCACAATGGTTATTTGGGACAAGGATATCACTGCTTTGCCATAGGCACTTCAGGGTCACAGCCTACTTTGGCTCTGGTAAGGTAATTATCTACTTCCTCCTGAGTGTGTTTTAAAGATAAAGTAGAGAATTTTTTAAATAAATGGAGGTAAGAGGAGGAATGAGACCCAGCCCTAATCTTAGCCTTAAAATCTCGCAAGCTTTTCATTCCACTGGTGCCTTGAGGCTTGCTGAGATTACTTGGTTCCACAAATCAAAGGAAAAATGAGCGGTTTTAAACTCTAGCCACAAAGGAGCTCAAGGTATTGTAAAGAATAGGAGTGTAATAAAGAAAGCCTTAGGAAGGAATTGGGGAAAAATTGGTATCCTCTAGATAAGAAAGGATATAAAAAGTAAGGATTGTCTTAAAATGTTTGTAAAGAAGACAAACCACAGAAAGTTTAAGTATGTAGCAAATGGTATGAGTATGTCTTAAAATTGGAGCTCACGAGTACAGCTGGTATAAAGGTAAGTTAGCTGTGGTATACGGAGTCAGGATTGCTGGAAGAAAATGTAAGGACCTTTGGTACTGTTAAGTTTTGTTATTCATAATTGGACCTTGTAGACATTGTTGATCAGAACTGTCCATCTATTAGTTCTGAGATTCCAATACCAAACTGTAAATACAGAAAACTGTGCCAATTAGGGGACCATGATTGGTCCCTAATGCTCTAGAAGAGGAGAGAATGAAGAGTCACAGTAACTCCAATTTGAGATTACCCCTACCATCTTGTGCTAGACTGCCCTCAGGTTAACCCCAAGAGAGAGAATAAAAACACAGGTTGCCACCAACCCTGCCCAACCTTAAGAAAGCGAACAGTTGCCCAAGTGTTCCAGGAACAGAACATACCAATAGTTCAGAAAAAGGGCAATGTGGTTAGGGTGGACTCAAACCAATCATGTAACTGCTTGTGTGGAAGTTCCCTAAACTTGTTTGTTCAAAACTATAAAAGCTGTGCTGATTTTGTGCTCAGGGACTGTTAGCGTCACTGGTTACCCAATGTGCAAAGGACCAAGCTTGAGCTTGCAAATATATGACTCTTTTGCTGTTGGCATTGGTCATGGTCTCTGGTGGCCTTTTGGGGATTCCAAGTCCATACAACAGGGCTTGATACAAAATGTCTCTTCCCAGGGAATTAAATAATGGTATTTATAGCTAAAATGATTTAGGGTCATTATTAACATCGAACACATGCGGAGGTTTATATTTATACCTCTTTCTCCCTCTCATTCTTTCTTCCACCAACTCTTTCTTTTCTTTTCTTTTCCTTCTTCTTTCCTTCCTTCCTTCATTCCTTCCTTCGTTCGTTCGTTCCTTCCTTCCTTTCTTCCTTTCCTCCTTCCTTCCTTCTTTCCTTCCTACCTTCCTTGCTGGCTTGCTTCCTTCCTTCCCTTCTCCCCTCCTCCTTCTCTACTCTCTTTTTTTCTGTTTCTTTCTTCTCTTTTTTTCCTCTTTTAGGAAGTGAGTATGAATTTAGATATTTTGCTGGCTGAACAAGTATTCTACCATTAGAACTATCTTTTTTCAATTTAGTAATTTGCTCATAGCTTATCAATTTTGCTGAGGGCTGAACAGAGTCTAAGTTCCTCAACTCTGTCTGCCAAGTAACTCTATCACAAATGCATTGCAGCATGCCAGGCTTAGGATGATATGAGAATCTTATTGCGTTCCTTGCACACTTGTTCTGAACTGTGATCTTCTCAAATTCTAATTAGTGATGTGAGCTCCAATAGCCTGCCCTCAGTATAGATTTTCTAAATGAAGGTTTGAAGGCAATTTCATTTTAATCTTTTTTTCGCCAGTCCAGGGGCTGTTATAATTTTATTTCTAGACAATTTTTGTACACATTAGCTTTAAAATGTTGCTTTACCACCTTTTTTTCCCTTTTTATTTTTCTTGGTCATGAGACTTGAACTCCAGAGTCCTTACATTTTCCACCTGACCTTACGAATAAGGAAAGAGTCAAATTCAGTTTGTTGGTATAAAGTAACAAATTGTTTCCTGCAGAAATAAAAATAAATTTCACCTCCTGGCTCTAAGGTCTATGTCTTTTTAAGGTAACTACAGATATGTAAGTGGTATTATGTAAATTGTGTCATGGGTTTACAGCTGTATTGAAGAAAATACTATTAATATATCATTGGAAAACAGGGTTATTGAATAGTATCTCTATGAGAATGTTATTTGAACTAATCACACTAAGTTGAAAACTACATCTTAGTCCATCAAAATGTGGAAATTAACGATTTTATTTATAAGAAAATAATACCACCAAGAAAAGTGAGTATACATTAGAGAGACTGCAGGAATAACATTAGGGCTTTTACTGTCTCTACCTGTTTAATGTGGTTCTATTTCTTGATATTGAAACTCTCCTCTTGTTATTCTTACTGTATTTAATCCAATGCTGTTTATTACCATGTATTCAATGTGGGAAATCTAGCTTCAAGGCTATGAGATTTTTTTGGGGGGCGGGTGGGTCCTGTTGTGGGGCCTGAACTCTGGGCCTGGGCGCTGTCCATCAGCTCTTCAGCTCAAGGCTAGCGCTCTACCACATAAGCCAGAGCGCCACTTCCAGCTTTTTTCTGTTTGCTTATGTGGTGCTGAGAAATCGAACCCAGGGCCTCAGGCATGCAAGGCAAGCGCTCTACCACTGAGCCACCTTCCCAGCCCAAAATCTAGCTTCAAAAATGTCTAAAGCTTTTTTCCTTTTCAAGCACAACATTGTAACCATCAGGGTAAACTGTGGTTATCATTATCTTCACCAAAATTATTACTAACATCGTAAGTTCTAACTATTGAAAGTTGATATGTATCTATGATTTTGAAATTATTTGTCTGTTTATTAATAATTTTAATGTTACCACTGTGCATGCATCCATATTAAAATTTCGAACAAAGAAAGAAATAAAATAACTAAACCATAACAGGTAGCTTGACTATATGCTTATAACAAATTGTAGAATAGATTTTTGAAGTATTGCAAATTCCTAACCAGTATGAATTAACTTCTTCTCTCCTCACCACTACACACAAATATTTAAGAGTTTGAACAGAATTATTTCAAGTAATATACTGTAAATGCTACTACACTATCATCGGTATATCGAAAATTCCCTTGAAAAAAATAAACTCTACATTCTATTTAAATATTAGTTATTTTATTCTAGGAAACTAGGAAAAATAGACTGCATATCTTTGAAATTAAAAAAAGGTTAAAAATAGTAGCATAAAGTTGTATAGGGAGTCTGTCTTCAGAAATATAGGTAGGTAGGTAGATAGATAGATAGATAGATAGATAGATAGATAGATAGATAGATAGATAGATAGATAGATAGATAGATAGATAGATAGATAGATAGATAGATAGATAGATACTGTGTAGAAAGACATACATTTTTGGAGAGTGTCATCAGAAATATATTCATATATCTAAATTTTTGTGTAGAACGATGTACATTATAGTGAACAAAAATCTTAAGACATAATTAAAATTAAATAAATACATCAAACCAAGTGTCAGTGACTCAAGTCTATAATTCGAGCTATTCTGTGTAATTAGATCTTAAAATTGTGTTTGAAACTAGCCCAGACAGAAAAGTACTTGTTAGATTCTTATCTCCAATTAAACACTAAAAACAGGAATTAGCTCTGTGTCTCAAGTTGTATAGTGCTGGCTTTGAGCATAAAAAGGCTTAGAGACAATGCTCAGGCCTTTCAAACAACCACAGCAAAATATATCACATTAATTTCACAAAAGCATCTTTTAATTGCTGTGAACATTTCTTAGAAACATGAATACATGCCCCTGAAAAATATTAAGTAAAAACTATAGAATATTTACGTCTATGTAAAAGACATGACTATTTAGATTGAGATATCTAGGTAATGATTAGAAATTAAGAATAATATATTTGGACTGGTCTTTTATTCTACTTTATGATAGTAATAAAATGATATTTGTAATGATTATATAAAATTACTCTTGTTTTGAGGCTGGGAAGGTGGCTCAGTAGTAAAGCGATTGCCTTGCATGGCTGAGGCCCTGGGTTCGATTCCTCAGCACCACATAAGCAAAAAGAAAAAAAGCCGGAAGTGGCGCTATGGCTCAAGTGGTAGAGCGCTAGCCTTGAGCTTAAGAGCTGAGGGACAGCACCCAGGACCAGAGTTCAGGCCCCACGTCCGGACCAAAAAAAAAAAAAATTACTCTTGTTTTGTATTTGAATTTTAATAAGTGATAAACATTTTTAAATGATTTCCATAGGAAAGGATCATTTACTCAATGGTATCAATTGTTTTGTAATTTCAAAATAATTAAGAAAATTATTCCAAGGCTGGTTTGCTCTAAGACTATATTTGTTTTCGTGTTCTAGTTTTCATATGTTCATAGAAATTAAAACTCCAAAAAAATTAATAGATGTTGGCATTCAGGAGCATCTTCATAGATACTAACATTGGAGTTGCTTAAATGGAATTGTTTTATTTCATTTATTATTTTCACAAATAAATCAACATGATTGTGTGTTTAGTTTCTTTTCACTGCTGTTGGCTCTTATCTTGAGAATAATGTTTTCCTAGCAAAGTAGAGAAAAGCATTTGGATTGAGCAAGTAGCATATAGTTTTCATAAACTAGAGATGCATAGATTTGGGTCTTTTATCATTTGCTAAAAGTTTCTTCCAGAAAACGTTATCAATTACTTATAAGTAATGCATAATTCCTAGATATTCCAGTTATCACATACACTTTTTGATTGAGTTATCTCTTCATAAACTCCAAAAAAGGACCAAAAAAAACCTCAAAATAAACAGAAATCACATCTTCATTTTAAAAGCTCTAGTTTACAAAGAATTTTTAGCCAACACCGAAAACATATTTTCAGGTATTCTGCAATTTGTGTGAAGTATTTTTAACAATTTTTTTTGCTGACATGAAATTCACATGCAATATATTATCTACTTTTATTGTATACATTTTAGTGTTTTGGAAGTGAGTTGTACAATCATAGGTTTTCCAAGCCTAAGTTTCACAAACTTACATTTCTTCAAATAGGAATGCTGTAAATTTTAGAACAGACATTAAAATAGATATAAAATTCAGTTACAGGAATTTGGCCAGCATATATCCTCTATAGTGTGTCTTTTCAAATTTGTTTTGGGGGATTATTTCCAGGGTCTCACACATATTATTCAAGTGCACTGTCAATGAACTACATTCCCTGTCCAAACATTTTTTTGTACTTCTCTTTCATACATACATAGGAATGTTATGGCTGAATAATATACACTTCTCTTTAACCTTATGAAGACTTGAAAACTTGCTTGCTAAAATGATTGCAGTATTATACAAATCATTGTGCTATGTCGAGTATATCAATTTCTGCACAAATTCATTACTATATTTTGTGTCATCTTTTTATATTATGGTCATACTAGTGAGTTTTCTTTTTCTTTTTTATTAGATACTAAAGAGCTTATTTCATATGCTCCTCCTATTAACTACTAATTTACATATGTTCTTTAAGAAATATCTTTTCTGGGAAAATTTTTATATAGAATTAGAAGGTATGAATGTACTTAAGACTCAGGATCATTGTAGCATTAACATTGCAGCATTAACAAATATGTGCCTTCTATCTGTTGGATATGTTTTCATTATTTTGATAGAATTATGAAAGATTATCAGTTGACATTAACCAGTTAATTCTTGATTATCTTTAGACTCTAATGCTTTACACGTCAAATTTTTAGAAAACTTTACTGATCCAATGTCATGAATTTGTACATTTATCTTTTATAGGTTTTTACATCTCACATTTAGTTTCATAATCATTTTTTATTTTAAATTTTTGTATAAGGTTTGAGGTAGTAGTCTAAGATCATTTTAAATCTAGAGAGGCAATAGTGCCATTACACCCACTTAAAATTCTGTTTTTATTTCATAAAATCATGACATCCTCTTCAAAATCTATTGACAATAAAACTAAGAAATTATTTTTCATAAATCTGTTACATTCTTCTATGTGTCGGTTCTTTCACTATTAAACATGCTAATAAGGTTCAAATCTAGTATGAGGACTCAAGCTACACCATTTTATAAAATTGTTCTGACTGACCTGTACTCCTTGAATTTACATACGATTATATCGAACAGGTGGACCAATATTCTACAGAGATATCTAGATGTTTGATAGTCACTCATATTTTGCACCTTGTGAAAACACAAGACGCCAGATATTATATATAGAAAAATGTCTTTAGAAAATGCTTGAAGCATCTAAAATTAATTTAGGAATGAGTTAAGATATAGTTAACACTATAGCATAATAAAGTTGAATGATAACGACATGAGCTGTACTACAGGGAAGAGTGAGAGGGGATAGAATAGAATGATAGACCACATAGGAGATATGTGTAATTGCTATTGTGTTTCAAAGAACAGAAAGACTTCAGAGAAGAGAAAGAAGAAGATAATCAAAGTATTCTGAAACAAGATTCCTTTTATTCCACCTAATAATGTGGACTAAGATTCAGAGAAGATGGGAAAAAATAAAATAGAAAATAAAGCATTGTATAGACCTGTTACAGTGTAAAGAAATTATACTAGGAATATGATCACTAATTTCCAAAGAAATAAAAGAAAGAATAGATAAACTCTAAAGGCAAAAAGAATGAAGAGAGAAAAGAAGCAAATTAAAACCTATATCAATAACAAACACAAGAGTTTGGAAGTAGAAAAGCAGTGGAAATATTCTAAAAAATAATAAAATAACAATAAAAATTGCTATCATGGATATAATATGGATCATATTTTATCATATATAATTTTGTAAAAAACATACTAGGAATGAAAATTTAAAAGTCATAATTTAAAACAATATTTAAATTATAACTAGACATTATAGTTCAGTGGTAAAAACTTGGCCCAGCATATGTGAAACAGTAGATTGATCACCCAAGCATTACAAAGCACACACACAAAAAAAACTACATACACCAAGAAACAGAAGTTAATGGTCTAGGAAATTTGTTTAACAGGATCCTAGCAGAGAACTTCCCAAACATGCAAAAAGATAGGTCTGTCCAGATACAAGAAGCCTTTAGAACCCCAAATAGACCAGACCAGAATAGGACATCCCACCGCCACATTATAATCCACACAGGATCAACTCAGAACAAGGAAAAGATCATTAAAGCTATCAAGGAGAAAAGGGTAATCACCTATAAAGGGAAACCAATTAGAATCACCTCAGATTTCTCAGCAGAGACAATCAAAGCAAGAAGAGCCTGGAATGATGTATGCCATGCCCTAAAAACAAACAACTATCAAACAAGAATACTGTACCCAGCTAAACTCTCCTTCATAACTGAAGGCCAAATAAAAACCTTCCATAGCAAAGAAAAATTGAAACAATTCATCTCCACCAAAACAGCCCTACAAAACATTCTTAAAGATGTCCTACACATAGAAAAACAACAAGACCGCAATAAAGGCCAAGAAACTGCACCCAAACTGAGAATCCAAGAAGCATAGGAAGAACCCAGTTTTCGCAGCCCCCAAGAAGGTAGATAACATGGCAGGAACTCCCAAATACCTCTCAGTCCTATCTCTTAATGTTAACGGACTGAACTCTCCAAATAAGCTACATAGACTGTCTAGTTGGATTAAAAAACAAGACCCTTCTATCTGCTGCCTGCAGGAGTTACATCTTGCCCGTAAAAACAAACACATTTTCAATGTTAAAGGCTGGAACAAAATCTACCAAGCAAACGGACCGCATAAACAGGCGGGAGTTGCAATCCTAATATCAGATAAAATAGACTTCAAATTAAAATTCGTGAGAAGAGATAAAGAAGGTCGCTACATACTAATTAAAGGATCTCTCCTTCAGGAGGATATTACAATTCTAAATATCTATTCGCCAAACAATGGAGCACCGAAATTTATCAAAGAAACACTACTTTCCCTCAAATCCCATATAGATCCAAAGACATTAATTGTTGGGGATTTTAACACACCACTCTCCCCACTAGATAGATCAACTCGGCAAAAACTCAACAGAGAAACCACAGATATAAACAGCTACATAGATCAACTAGACTTAACAGACATTTACCGAACATTTCACCCAGCAGCATCAGAATACACGTTTTTCTCAGCAGCACATGGAACGTTTTGTAAAATAGACCACATTTTAAGCCAAAAAGCAAACTTGTCTAAATTCAGAAACATTGAAGTTATACCTTGCATTCTCTCTGACCACAAGGGAATAAAATTAGAACTCAACACCAAAAGCCACCAAAGAAAGTCCGGTATCACATGGAGGCTGAACAACACACTGCTGAATCATGAGTGGGTCATGGAAGAGATTAGAAAGGAAATTCAAATGTTCATGCTATTCAACAAAAATGAACACACAAAATACCAGCTCCTCTGGGACACAGCAAAGGAAGTACTCAGAGGCAAGTTTATAGCTCTGAGCTCCTACATCAACAAATTGGAGAGATCTGAAACTAACAATTTAATGACACATCTAAACCTCCTTGAATAAGAGCAGCAAGATAAACCCCAATCCAGTAGATGGAAAGAAATAATCAAAATTAAATCAGAATTAAGTGAATTAGAATCCAAAAAAACTATAGAAAGAATCAACAAAACAAAGAGTTGGTTCTTTGAAAAACTTAACAAAATTGACAGACCCTTAGCAAATCTTATCAGAAAAAGAAGAGAACACACCCAAATTAATAAACTCAGAGATGAGAATGGAAACATCACCACGGAAACAACCAAGATTCAGAACATTATAAGGGAATACTTCTCAAAACTTTATGCTAATAAGTTTGAGAACTTGACAGAAATGGACCTCTTCCTAGCAAATATTGACATGCCAAAACTAAACCAAGATGAGGTAAACTATCTTAACAGGCCCATATCAAGCATTGAAATAGAAACAGCAATGAGAGACCTCCCAGCTAAGAAAAGTCCAGGACCAGATGGTTTTACAGCGGAATTTTACAAGGCCTTCAAAGCAGAGCTCACACCAATTCTCCTCCAACTCTTCAATGAAATTGAAAGAGAAAGCTCACTACCGAACACATTCTATGAAGCCATCATAACCCTCATCCCAAAACCAGGCAGGGACTCATCAAAGAAAGAGAACTATAGACCCATTTCTTTGATGAACATTGATGCAAAACTTCTCAACAAAATTTTGGCCAACCGACTTCAACAATTCATCCAAAAAATCATACACCACGATCAAACAGGATTCATTTCAGGGATGCAAAGCTGGTTCAATATACGCAAATCAATTAATATTATTCATCACATCAACAGGAGCAAGAATAAGAACCACATGGTTATCTCAATAGACGCAGAAAAAGCATTCGACAAGATCCAACACCCCTTTATGATGAAGGTTTTGGAAAAAGTAGGAATCCATGGAACATTCCTCAATACAATAAAGGCTGTATATGACAAACCTACAGCCAGCATTATACTCAATGGTGAAAAACTAAAGCCATTTCCTCTTAACTCAGGAACAAGACAAGGATGCCCACTCTCTCCACTTCTCTTCAATCTAGTATTAGAATGCCTAGCTACAGCAATAAGACAAGATGCAGACATAAAGGGGATCCAATAGGGAAAGAAGAAATAAAACTCTCCCTCTTTGCAGATGACATGATCTTGTATTTAAAGAATCCCATAGACTCCACTCCCAAATTATCCAAGCTGATTCAAAACTTTGGCAAAGTAGCAGGTTATAAAATTAACCCCCAAAAATCAATGGCTTTTCTGTATGCCAACAATGAGAAAAGTGTGGCTGAAATTAGGAAAGCAACTCCATTTGTAATAGCCCCACAAAAAATAAAATACCTAGGAATTAACTAAAGAAGTGAAGGACCTCTATGATGAAAACTTTAAAATCTTGAAAAAGGAAATCAACACAGAACTTAAAAAATGGCAAAACCTCCCATGCTCCTGGATTGGAAAGATTAACATCGTGAAAATGGCAATACTTCCCAAGGCTATCTACAAATTCAACGCAATACCTATCAAAATTCCACCCTCATTCTTCAAGGAAATAGAAGAGGCAATCCAAAAATTCATATGGAACAATAAAAGACCCCGAATAGCAAAAACGCTCCTCAACGGAAAGAGCACTGCTGGAGGAATATCAATACCAAATTTCAAACTCTACTATAAAGCCATAGTAATCAAAACAGCTTGGTATTGGCATAAGAACAGACCTCAGGACCAATGGAATAGAATTGAAAACCCAGAAATGAACCTACAGACCTATAGCCATCTAATCTTCGATAAGGGAGCTAAAATAATAGAATGGAAGACAGACAGCCTCTTCAGTAAATGGTGCTGGCAAAACTGGTTAACTACATGTAGAAAACTAAAGCTAGATCCTTATATATCACCCTGCACCAGAATCAACTCCAAATGGATCAAAGACCTTGAACTCAAAGCAGACACTCTGAAAACATTACAGGATGGAATAGGAGAAACCCTGGGTCTCCTTGGCTCAGGCCGAAATTTTCTGAATAGAGACCCGGAAACACAACAAATCAAAGAAAGGTTGGACAAATGGGATTGCATAAGGTTGCAGAGCTTCTGCAGGGCAAATGACATAGCTAGCAAGATCAATAGAAAGCCCACGGATTGGGAGAAGATCTTTACTAGCCATACAACGGACAAGGGTCTCATATCTAAAATATACTTGGAACTCAAAAAATTAAACCACCCAACAACAAATCCTCAAAGAAACAACTGCCCAATAAGTAAGTGGGTGAAAGACTTAAAGAGAAGCTTCTCTGAAGAAGAAAGAAGGATGGCCAATAGACACATGAAGAAATGTTCAATATCCCTAGCCATAAAAGAAATGCAAATCAAAACAACATTGAGATATCACCTCACTCCAGTTAGAACAGCAAAAATCAAGAACTCTAACAACAACAGATGCTGGAGGGAATGTCGACAGAAAGGAACCTTACTTCATTGTTGGTGGGAATGTAAACTTGTTCAACCACTTTGGAAAGCAGTATGGAGGTTCCTCAAAAGACTTCACATAGAACTCCCCTATGACCCAGCAATCCCACTTTTGGGCATTTACCCTAATGTTTACAAAAAAGACCACACTAAAGCTACCAGCACAACTATGTTTATTGCAGCATTATTTACCATAGCTAAGATATGGAACCAACCCAGATGCCCCTCAGTAGATGAATGGATCAAGAAAATGTGGTATATATACACAATGGAATTCTATGCCTCCATCAGAAAGAATGACATTGCCCCATTTGTTAGGAAATGGAAAGGCTTGGAAAAAATTATATTAAGTGAAGTAAGCCAGGCCCAAAGAAACATAGGTCCCATGGTTTCCCTTATTTGCAATATCTAGTATAGGTATGAGTCAAGCGGAAAAAGTCAGATAATGTGATGTTAGGAAAACGAACCCTCAAATATACATTTTAATGTTTTTGTTTCTTTCATGCATGTGTTTCTAACGAATTTATAAGATTATTTCTTTGTTGCTTTGTATGTCCCTCCCCCACAGTGTAACCCCTGCTTTCACTATATTTGATGTCAGTATAACATGTGGAGGAGACGGGGACAAACAAGTCGTTTAAGGATTCAGGTGGACCTGTTGCAACAATGAGAAGTACAAAATGTCATGTCAAAACCAGCTTTACAATGTCGGAGTGGGGGGGGAGGGGAGGTTTGGTTGGGTGGGGGGGAGGGGGGAGGGAGGGAAGGGAGGTGAAGGGTAAACAAAGGAGGAGGCTGCAATGCTTGGTAAGAAATGTATGCATTATCCTGCCCATGTAATTGTAACCCCTCTGTACAGTATGTTCTCAAATAAAATAAAATAAAATTTTAAAAAAAAACCACATACATACACACACACACACACACACACACACACACACACACCACATACACACATTTGGAATACTGATATTATCATATTTGCAGAGTAAATTATCACAAATAGTAAGAGTTGGTTAATATATTGAATCATAATATTTCTTGTACTATTTAAAATTCAGTAGAAATAAAATAGTCACAATATACTTGGATTCTTATAGATTAAGTAAATTAAAAATTGAGAAATAGAAGACATGAGAAACTTTACAAAGAGTATTAAACAATAAACATTTTGAAACATGTATCCTTTTATTTTTACAAAAGATTGATGTTATTGGAATTTTAACTCAAGATTTAGAATATGATAACCCGGTGCTCTATATCATGCTAGGGATGGCTAAATCTCTATTCATTTCACTCTGGATATTTTTTGAGGGGTCCTGTCGTGGGGCCTGAACTCAGGGCCTTTGCGCTGTCCCTCAGCTCTTCAGCTTAAGGCTAGTTTTCTACCACCAGCGCCATTTCCACCTTCTTTCTTTTTGCTTATGTGGTGCTGAGGAATCGATCCCAGGGCTTCATGCATGCAAGGCAAGCACTCTACCACTGACACACCTTCGCAGCCCCACTTTGGATATTTTTGTACTAAGGTCTCATAGTTTCTCAGGCTCTCCCTATTTACAAACCCTACTTACAGTTCCTACCATAGCTAGAAAATGGAAGCCTCACATCACCATGCCCAGTTTTAACTTCTTTTTTTAATTCAAGTACAAATATTTACAAAAAAGTGCTTTCTTAATAAAGTTTGTGCTTATTGAAAAAAATAACTGGAAAAATATGTTTAGAACTTTAAGAAAATAAATTTATTTAAATTCACCAACCATATAAAAATTAAGAAAATAATCTCAGAAATTCATCTTAAATATTTTTATTTATTTATTTATTTTTAATTTTATTTTTTATTATTTGTGAACATACTGTACAGAAGGCTTACAATTACATGAGCAAGAATATGAGTACATTTCTTATCAAGCATTGCAGCCTCCTCCTTTGTTTACCCTTCACATATCTTCCCAGCCTTCCCCCTCCAACCACCCCGCACAAAAGTTGTAAAGTTCGTTTCCTACATGACAACTTGTACTTCTCACTGTTGCAATGGGTCCACCTGTATCCTTAAACGACTTGTTTTCTCCATCTCCTCTACAAATTATACCGACATCAAATATAGTGAAAGCATGGGGGAGGGACATACAAAGCATCACAGAAATAATCTTATAAATGCATTAGAAACAATCGCATGAAAGAAAATTACTTTTAAATACATATCTAAGGGTTCATTTTCCTAACATCACATTGTCTGATCTTTTCTTCTTGACTCACACATATACTAGATATTGCAAATAAGGGAAACCATGGGACCTATGTTTCTTTGGGCTTGGCTTACTTCACTTAATATAACTTTTTCCAAGCCTTTCCATTTTCTAACAAATGGGACAACGTCATTCTTTCTGATGGAGGCATAGAATTCCATTGTGTATATATACCACATTTTCTTGATCCATTCATCTACTGAGGGGCATCTGGGTTGGTTCCATATCTTAGCTATGGTAAATAATGCTGGAATAAACATAGTTGTGCTGGTAGCTTTAGTGTGGTCTTGTTTGTAAACATTTTGGTAAATGCCCAAAAGTGGGATTGCTGGGTCATAGGGGAGCTCTATGTGAAGTCTTTTCAGGAACTTCCATACTGTGGTTCAGCAAGTTTACACTCCCACCAACAATGAAGTAAGGTTCCCTTCTGTCCACATCCCCTCCAGCATCTGTTGTTGTTAGAGTTCTTGATTTTTACCATACTAACTGGGTTGAGGTGGCATCTTAATGTTGTTTTGATTTGCATTTCTTTTATGGCTAGGGAGGCTGAGCATTTCTTCAAGTGTCTATTGGCCATCCTTCTTTCTTCTTCAGAGAAGTTTCTCTTTAAGTATTTCGCCCAATTATTTATTGGGCAGTGGTTTCTTTGAGGATTTGTTGTTGAGGGATTAAATTTTTTAAGTTCAAAGTATATTTTAGATATGAGACCCTTGTCCGTTGTATGGTTAGTGAAGATCTTCTCCCAATCAGTGGACTTTCTATTGATCTTGCTAGCTATGTCCTTTGCCATACAGAAGCTTTGCAACTTCATGCAATCCCATTTGTCCAACTTTTCTTTGATTTGTTGTGTTTCTGGGTCTCTATTAAGAAAATTTCGGCCTGAGCCAAGGAGACCTAGGGTTTCTCCTATTCCATCCTGTAATGTTTTCAGAGTGTCTGCTTTGACTCCGAGGTCTTTGATCCATTCGAAGTTGATTCTTTTGCAGGGTGATATATAAGGATCAAGCTTTAGTTTTCTACAAGTAGTTAACCAATTGTGCCAGCACCATTTACTGAAGAGGCTGTCTTTCTTCTATTCTATGTTTTTAGCTCCCTTATCAAAGATTAGATTGCTATAGGTCTGTAGGTTCATATCTGGGTTTTCAATTCTATTCCATTGGTCCTGAGGTCTGTTCTTATGCCAATACCAAGCTGTTTTGATTACTATGGCTTTATAGTAGAGTTTGAAATTTGGTATTGATATTCCTCCAGCAGTGTTCTTTCCGTTGAGGGGCGTTTCTGCTAATCGGGTTCTTTTATTGTTCCATATGAATTTTTGGATTGCCTCTTCTATTTCCTTGAAGAATGAGGTTGGAATTTTGATAGGTATTGCATTGAATTTAGATGGTTATCTCAATAGATGAAGAAAAAGCATTCGACAACATCCAACACCCCTTTATGATGAAGGTTTTGGAAAAGTTAGGAATCCATGGAACATTCCTCAATACAATAAAGTCTGTATATGACAAACCTACAGTCAGCATTATACTTAATGGTGAAAAACTAAAGCCATTTCCTGTTAACTCAGGAACAAGACAAGGAGGTCTACTCTCTCCACTTCTCTTCAATCTAGTATTAGAATGCCTAGTCACAGCAATAAGACAAGATGCAAACATAAAGGTGATCCAAATAGGGAAAGAAGAAATAAAACTCTCCCTCTTTGCAGATGACATGATCTTGTATTTAAAGAATCCCATAGACTCCACTCCCAAATTTCTCAAACTGATTCAAAACTTTGGCAAAGTAGCAGGGTATAAAATTTTCCCCTCCAAATCAATGGCTTTTCTGTATGCCAACAATGACAAAACCATGACTGAAATTAGGAAAGCAACTCCATTTGTAATAGCCCCACAAAAATAAAATGCCTAGGAATTAACTTAACCAAAGAAGTGAAGGACCTTTATGATGAAAATTTTAAAATCTTGAAAAAGGAAATCAAAACAGAACTTAGAAAATGGCAAAACCTCCCATGCTCCTGGATTGAAAATTTTAACATCATGAAAATGGCAATACGTTAAATATTTTTAAAGCAACATATATGTGTCTGAATAATTTACATGTGTAAAAATCATGCAAAATTAAATTAACTAATCCTACAACTCTGAAAAAAGAATTAACCAAAAAAAAAAATAAATTTCAAAATTTGAAATTTAGAAAATAAAATGAAATGTACTCTTTAGTTGACTTAAGTAACTGTAAACCCACCGTATATCAATTTTATAATAAAAAATGCATGAATAAAGAAAGCAAAAGTACCGATTGATCAATAGCAACACCAAAAGCATCAGTAGTTGTTTGAGTGTACAAAAAAAAAATGATGAAGTGGATAACAATGTTCTTTCCATAAAAAATGTACTCATTACCTTACTTATGTAACTGTAACCCCCCTGTACATTACCTTTACAATGAAATTAAATTGAAATTAAAAATAAAAAAATAATATACCAATTAAGAATTCTTAGAAGCCATTGGTTAAAAACCTTGTAAAAAACTGCCCCAAGAACCCAAGGAATATACTTTGATGATACTATTTGAATACTTAAACTTCAGCAGAGAAGCCAAAATTTAAAAAACTGTTACAAAGTAAAATAACAAATCAGAATTTATTACTATAATAATCATCAGATAAATTTTTAGTGGTAGTGAAATATGTAAGTTATGAGGTAATTTGCCATTTGTTTTCACTTAATACATGAGAAAAAATTTTCTAGGTCTTTTAAAATATATCATAAGTTAATGAAGAAACTATTCTTTCACATCAGATAAAGATTATATTAGAGCAAAGAACAGATTGTAATACGTTTTTGGACGTTAATATATATACCTATTTTGGTTGTGGGCAATTATGGGGATTTCAACTTGGGCTATTTTTCTTGCTAGGCTGGCGTCATATCAGTGGTTAATTTTAGGATATGGGTTCCTTTTCCACAAGAACATGCTCCTGATCTGTCCTTTTAGCCTTCCCATCATTAATAGCATCAGAGTTGCACACCAACTTTCTAGCTTCCTACCTTGGCTGGCGTTGATCCTGCAGTCCTTCCAATCTTAGTCTCTAGATAGTGCAGGATGGTGGAAATGATCCAATGCACCCAGCTATAGATTGAGAAGGAAGTCCACTAAAATTTGGCCTGGTTTCTGTTTAAGTAGTTAAGAGTACAGATTGGAGCCCCTGCTGCCAAGCAGTAATAGTATTTTTAAAGCAATTAGACGTATTATAACTTAGGCTTGTGATTACCCCAGGAAAGATTAAAAGAGCAATGAACCATAGAGGACAAGAAGAATTTAACTAGCGACTCAGAGGCTGAATCAGCTTAGCTAGGTACTCAGGAGGCTGAGTTCTAAAGACCACTGTTCAAAATGGTAGACCACTATCCTTGGGCACACAAGCTTAGGGATAGTGCCCAGGCACTATCAAGCCTCAGGAATGATGAATGTATGCATGAGCACATGCACATGCACGTGTGTGTACAGGCATATGTACACACACACACACACACACACACACATACAAATGAGTATATCAATGCAGAGTTCTTTATATTTTTTACCTTGCTGTACTTTCCCTGTATTAGTTCACCAATTGACAAAATCAGCTAAGCACCTATTTACATAAAACTCATCATGTTTCTCTAAAGTCTACTCTCTTTTTGGAAGCCTGATTTTATTTGACCCAAAAGTAAATTATGCAGGAGGTCAGTTCATCTCCCTCAAGTCTATAGTGTTAGGAGATTGTTTAAGTTCTTCCTAGCAATATGATTTTGTGAAATCCTGCATCAAGCAGCATATTTCTTTCACGAGAAGGGAAGCCTCTATCAAACAATAAGTAATAGATTTTTCTCCTCCTGGCAAGCATCTGTAGTTTTATTAACTTCATATAATTCATGATCTGTCTGTTTATGCCGAAGATGGCTATGAAATAAAAAGACCCTTCTCAGCACTTAGCATTCGTATGCCATTCATAGATATGAAGGTGTTTAAATATTTCTTAAATTGCTTTGGACTAAATAATGTTCACCTTGACTATCTTGAGAAAGAAGAATTTGTTTCTCAGCACTTTAGGTAAGAACGTGAGTGAAAGAAAAGGAAAAGTGAGGAATAAGTCAACACATACTTCAAATGAAAAAAAACAACCCAAGAAAACACGAATTAATTCAGTATTCAAGAACCTGGAGGAAATGCAACGATTTTTTAAAAATCAGGTATGATAAGCTTATGAAAATCCTGACTATATGGTAGTCTACTCTTGTGAGGCTAGTGGATAAAGCCCAGACTGGACAGAAAGATCTATACACTATGCCAGGCACCTGTTATTCTAATTTTCAGGAAGAATAACATCAAATAGACTGCGCCCATGATCATACACAAGTAGGAAGCTAGATTGTATCTGAAACTTAATCAGGATAATTTAGGGCTGGGGGCATGTGGCACTGTGTCTCAAGTGGTAGAGCGCTAGCCTTGAGCTGAAGAGCTGAGGGACAGCACCCAGGCCCAGAGTTCAAGCCCCACGACCGGACCTCCCCGCAAAAAAACAAGGTGATGGCTTTTCAAGTACTTATATATCAACTGAGTTACCTTTGTGGAGCTAATGGATTCAATATAAGCCTTGCATAAGAGCTACTTCTAAATTTCTGCAGCTTAAAATTTCCCAAATGAGGTCTTAGTGACACGAATGTCTACCTGAACCTTTACCCTTCTTCCATGTAGGAATAGACCAACCAGAATATTTTACCCTGACAGCATAGATTGTCTTACTGGAACAAAACTAAAATGTTGCAAGGGATCATAGAGAGATGAACAGTTCAGACAGAACTGTTCAGACTAGAAGGTATTTTATCAAAATGTAATTGTTTATTATACCTACCATTTCAAAAGTAGCTAAAGTCAAGAAGATGAAATAATCGTTCATATGTATGATTACCTAGTGTCCTGGCCTGTCTACCATCCAACCAGGCAGGAACTCAGACTACTGACTTTCTATCATCAAATATTTCCATAGTTCCAGGAGAAGTCCATATGTTTCTCCTCGATATTAGGTCTTAAATTGGTAATCTTTAATTACTGTTTTTCCTCTTGCCTCTGGACTGTACATATAGAAATGGTAAAGCATTAGGTCTAACTCTACCAAACACTGAGGTAGAGATAATGAAATAATACTTTAAAACAGAGTTGTTTTTGATAACCTAACCATAACAGAACAATGCAAAACATTTTCTTATATTATATATAGTTATATATTTTATATTTATACGTGAATCTTATACAGTGAATCTTACTAAAATTAATTGATAATTTGACAAATAACTTGATATTTATCTCAATAAATAGATTGGAATATAAATAAATAGGTTTAGAATATATATTAGGATATAAAAAGTATCAATGCAGTATCTTCGGTATAAACTTGTGATACGTTCTAAGTGTTCTTGGTCTTTAAGAATTCACATGGTAAAAACTTTGTTGTTTTCCTCTAATCTATAAGGGATTTTACTCTGCTGCTCTCTTTATTGTTTTAACTCCCTGGTCCCAAACTCTTTTTCTCCATATTTCTGAAGCATTCCTACTGATTATACCCAAATTTTGCTGACATGATATCTAAAAGGTATTGTTCTTCTGCAGGTCCCACAGGTCCTAGGATCCCAGGTCCCAGTTATCCGCATCACCAGATAACAAGGGTAGGAATTCTCACCTAAGCCCATGCAACATGCCAACAAAAAGTAATTGAAAGCCCATCTCAATTTATCATTTCCTATAATATTTCAGGGCCCCAATTCCTTAAGACACAAAAAGTAGCAGCAAGCAACTGTGAAGTGCAAGGCAACTTAAAATGAAAGATGATATCAAAAAACCTGAGAAAAAGTACAGTAATTCAAAATTTCAATTTACAAATGACCAGCCCATATGAGTAAAAAGATCACAAATGTCACAAGATTATTTTTAATACCCCTCCCCTAATGATTAATGAAAAATTTCAGTCCAGAGTAAGTAGGCCAAAAAATATTTCCTGGAATGATAGATCAATAATTGGTCTATCAAGGCTAGGTAAACGACTTAGAAGTCAAATATAATTCAGTAAAACATTAATTGAGAAGATCATTAGTGCTTCAAAACATTGGTACTTCAGTAAAACTTGGTTCTGCAGTATAAAAAAGTTGTCATTCTCAAAACAATGATAACATACATTTAATCTCCTGAAAGTATATTACTTTTCAAATAAACTTTTTAAAATCATACACCAAAATAACATTTGACAAGTAGATGATACTTAGTGACATTACAAGTTTTTCATGTGTAGGGAGCAAATTACAATGGAGTTGATTTGTTTACCCAGCACTAATGCCAAACAGGTTCAACCATTCATTAAAGTGTAGAAATAATACCCCACACCATTTGTCTTGTTCAGTAGGTGCCTTCCAGAAATGTGTTAAATAGATCATCCACCCATATTTCAAACCCAAACATCAGTTAATAAAATAAATTTCATCACATAAGGTACATTTCAAAAAGTCAAGAATAGTTGCCTTATCATATGGTGTTTTATGTGTTTCCCTCTCTGTCTAACATAGTAAAAAATATGATTTTAAATCTTCAATATGGGTACTCATCAAAGATGTGGCAAACATAAAATCTGTCTTGTATTTTCATCATATTCCTCTATAGTAGTAAATTGTAGTTTTCTCCTTTATGCAAAACTTGTAGGTAGTAGAAAATATTATCCCATGTTAAAAAAAATAATCACAAACAATTGTACAAATCCATTTATAAAAACTGGTAGTTAGGAATACATTCTAAGCCATTTTTAAACTTTCTTGTTGACTAAAGATTAATCTTCCAAATGGAGGAGAATTAAATCATGTCTAGGTGCTTCACGTCTCCAGTCTTGCAAATTGTTATTGCAGATGAATGAATTATGGAAATATAAGCTGACATCATTTCAAGTATATGCAGGATTGAAACTCCATGGAATGTATATAAACCTTTCAAAGTATTAACAGACAGTTTAACAGAATGACTATCAGGAAGTTGAAACCAGAGAGGAATAATTGTAAACATATAGAATGAATGAAAAATAGAACAAGAGGAAAGTCAAGCTAGAATACTCAATGTACACATATGATAAAAGAAGTAGTAAATCTGAAATAAATATTGGAGAAGAAGTTGATTGAGAATGATAGAAGGAGTGACTCTGATCCAGGAGCATTTGACAATTAGATGGACATATTTAATTGTAACACACTTGCACAAACTTCAGAAATTCAGTTAAAAAACACAACAACAAACAAAAACACACAAAAATCACAACCAAACAGCAATCTCTAGAGAGTATGAATATGACCTCTCAAAATTTTAAACAGTTAATGAAAGGCAGTCTTGGGAAAAGCAAATGAAGCTGTTCAAAAGGGCAGTTTGGGGTAGGGGAGAATTTTGAACAGATTTAAATAGATTGTCTAAGGTTATAAATCACCTATATCTGCTGCAAATATTTTCTTCTGTGAGTTTTCTTTGTCTGAACTGAATACTCCAGTCCTGAGACACTCTTGATAGCTTGTGAAGATAGAATGGAAGAAACAAGACCAAGAACCCATTATTCCAATGTAGACAAAACAGTCCTCTATGTTTTCTCTCATCTCTTTTCACTACTCTTTTTTCATACTTTTAAGTCATGTGATTTTGAATTTTATCTTTCCTTCTTTGTTCTGGCAAGTAATTGATCAATGTAATTCACTAAATATTAGTTGCCATTTTTTTTCCTATCATGCTGTTTACTTGTCCAAGCAAGTCCATTAAACTTCACACTTGTATTTGGTTGCCACGAAAACCCAACATCTATGTTAATGAGGACAAACTTTAATGTAAAACTTTGTCTCCAAAACCCAGTCCAAGAAGCTGACATCACAAATATTTAGCTATTCGTTTTTCTTGTTTCTTTTACCTTTAAAGTCTTCCTGTGTCTAAAGTTCCCACAAAAATAAGTACTCCACCAATTTTTGGTTCAATCTCTTCTAAACTCAAAGGTATATTTTGCTAACAAGATGCTTAGAGGAAACCGAAGTACCCTCCACTTTTATCTTCTCTCTTAATACTCTCCTTAGATACCATATCAGGAACAGTGAAGATATTCTTTGTAAAATTATTTCAAATTATTTTTCTCTTGGTCTTGCATTTGCTCAACAAGGTGCATGAAGAAGACCAGACTTAAATCACCCATACCTTGTATGACAGTGTCTCTAACAACGGACAATACTTCTTTGTCCTACTTTGATGTCCTCTTAGCTCTTGCCTGAATTCCAATTAATCACAGCTTCTTGACTTCAAGTCTAGTGAAGCTAAAGGACTGTAAGGCCTACCCCACTGCTACATCTTCATGGTTTCTCTTTTTAAACTCTTTTATTTGGATGTGGAATTTATTTTCATGTCTTCATTCAGTCTGTTCTGAATTGTAGTGAGCCAGATAGGCTCTGTAAAATCACTTTAGGTACTAAAAATATTAACACAAATATCAAAAAGTTTTGACCTCCCTCCACTGCTGAATATTAACAAAAATATCAAAAAGTTTTGGCCTCCCTCCCTCCACTGCTGAAGCCAAGATGCTTAGCTAGGGCTTCTAAGAATGCCTTTTCTTACCTTTTCAATTTGCTCAATTCTTTTTTTTTTAGAGGGGGGTGTCTCGTCGGGGGGCCTGAACTCTGGGCCTGGGCACTGTCCCTCAGCTCTTCAGCTCAAGGCTAGTATTCTAGCCAGTGCACCACTTCCAGCTTTTTTTTCTTTTTGCTTATATGGTGCTGAGGAATCGAACCCAGGACCTCATGCATGCAAGGGTAGCAATCTACCACTGGGCTACCTTCCCAGCCCTGCTCAATTCTTTTCTGATCCCAAAACTTTTTGGCTTATGTAATAAGAGAAGGCTTCACTACCTCATGTTAATAAGGATATTATATTTTGTGAGCTACTTAGAAATGTGAAATCATTGGTTTGAAGTATCCAATCTGATGTTTTTCTGTGTTTCACTGCTTCAGGAGCAAAGACATTGTTGAATTTTTAAGACATTTCTCCCTAAATATTTTGACCCAAATTATCTTTTTCAGAGAATTACTGTTTGGTAATCAAAAGTCAATTCACAAATTTTGATGTCTTATTTTTTTTTGAGAACTTTGAATTTAAATTCCACTAGAACCTTGTTTCACACAGTGAGAGTGTATTTCCTGGGTAAGGACAATTCTCAAGGGAACCTACAGTATTTATAGCAAGGTTTTTGAAGTTTGTTTGTTTAGAGTGAAAATGAACCATCTTCACCCACATTGCTCCCTCTCAGCTTATTCTCCATGGATTTCTTTGCATGAAAGCCTATTTTCCCAGACAATTTTAAATTTTCTTAATAGGCTAAGTTATTAAAACGTTTGAACAATTAAACTTTATATGTCATATTTTTTTCCTTTTTTCTTTTGAAAATACGGAACAGAGGGGTTACAATTACATGGGAAAGATAATGAGTACATTTCTTATCAAGCATTGCAGCCTCCTCCTTTGTTTCCCCTTCCCATCCCTTCCCATCGTCCCCCTGGCCCCCACCAAATCCTCCTCGCTCTCCCCCTCTCCCCCCCCCCCCGCACCAAAGTTTTAAAGTTCATTTTTGACATAACGACTTGTACATCTCATTGTTGCAATGGGTCCACCTGTATCCCTATTTAAAGGATTTGTTTTTCCCCTTTCCCTCCACAAATTATACCGACATCAAATATAGTGAAAGCAGGGGTTATACCTTGGGGGAGGGACATACAATGCAATGAAGTAATAATCTTATAAATGTGTTAGAAACAATCGCATGAAAGAAAAAAATCATTTGAATACATATCTTAGGGTTCATTTCCCTAACATCACCTTATCTGACCTTTTCTGCTTGACTCAGACATATACCAGATATTGCAAATAAGGGAAACTATGGGATCTATGTTTCTTTGAGCCTGGCTTACTTCACTTAATATACTTTTTTCCAAGTCTTTCCATTTCCTAACAAATGAGGCAATACCATTCTTTCTGATGGAGGCATAGAATTCCATTGTGTATATATACCAAATTTCATGATCCATTCATCTACTGAGGGCATCTGGATTGGTTCGATATCTTAGCTATAGTAAATAGTGCTGCAATAAACATAGTCGTGCTGGTAGCTTTAGTGTGGTCTTGTTTGTAAACATTTGGGTAAATGCCCAAATGTGGGATTGCTGGGTTATAAGGGAGCTCTATGTGGAGTCTTTTGAGGAACTTCCATACTACTTTCCAAAGTGGTTGAACAAGTTTACAACCTGTCATAATTTTTAAACTCTTTTGAAATTTCTTTATCAGAATCGTGAATTCACCAATCCTAATTCCACCTTTACCATCAAAAACAGTTAAAATATTGTTTTCATGATATTGTGTCCACGAAACTATTATTTTCCAGTGACTTTGTTATGCGAATATATGACTATATAAGCTGATGCTGAGCAAAATGAACTCCAAGATATGGAAACAGAGATTTTTATTTGCAATTGTTGTTTTTTAATATACTATGTGATTTCTCTTTTCTTTGGGCTTTACCCCTATGGTTTACCCCTGCTGTATTTGATTTTGGTACCCTGTTTATTGTGTATACGTTTACCTAAATTAGGGAAGGGAAGGGGAACAACAAATTGGCAAGACAAAGGACAAAGAGCAAAGCAATGCAATAGTAATACTCACAAGACAATATGTTGGAAATGTACATTACAACTTGTGAGGTTATTAGGGTGAAGAGAAACTGTGAGAAAAATGAGGGAGGTGGTAACAAGTTCAAAAGTTATTTATTCACTAATTTACAATTACTCTGACCCCACTGTACATCACTTTGACAATAAAATTAAACTTAAAAAATAAGTTGCATAAAATATAACTTATCTCTATTTTGAAAAATATACTAAACCTCTGCTAATGTGATGCCCTCCTTGTTCTGGAACGAACACCACAATAAACTGGTGTATGAATTTTTGCATGAATTTTTCCCCCACTGGTATTTTTGAGATCAGAACAGTGCAAATATATTTTATATTTATACTTTTTTAGCTATCATAGATATTCAGGATGCTAAGATTGGAAGATTACAGTTCAAAACCCACCCAGGCAGGAAGGTTTCTTAGAGTCTAATCTCCAATAAACTCAGAAAAAGCCAGACACAAGTGGCACTGAGGTTGAAGTGATAGGGCATGAGCCTTGAGCAAAAACAGGCTCAGAGACAGTTTCCAGGCTCAGAATTCAAGCCCTAGGACAAACCAATAAAACAAGACAAAAATAAAAACAAACACCAAACCTAGCATTTTTCTCATTGCGTACAGAGGCATGTAATTAAGGAAATTGCTTCCTGTGTTACATAGAGGTAGAAGAAAGAAGATCTCACAGAATCATTCTCTTCATACCATGTTATACCAAAGCCACAAAAATTGTTCTTTTTCTAAATTTATAAATTAATTCCGTTCATTTGTTGGCAACTCTGGCTACATTATTCTCATTATCATTTTATACATGAACTATTGGAATTATCTATTAACTAATTTCTAATCAAAACGTTCTTGAAAGAATATTCTGGGCCAATAGAATGCCGGAATCATTTGTGAATTTGCAATTAAACCATATACATAAAAAGAATTTTGTACTATCCTATAGAATATGATATTACAAACAAAACCAAAATATTTATTTTAAATCTAAATTCTAATTTATCAAGATCTTCAAAGTCTTACAGACGAAATTTGCTATTTCTCCAGGCTAAAACTTTGTAATCCTTCATCATTTCTTTTGAATCCAACAAAATGATGATTACTTACTTTTTCAAATTTTGGGTGGGAATCATGAGCCATTTTGCATCTGGGAATGTTCAATAATGAAGAGACCATTTATTTTTTTTTTAATTTTATTTTATTTTATTTGAGAACATACTGTACAGAGGGGTTACAATTACATGGGCAGGATAATGCATACATTTCTTACCAAGCATTGCAGCCTCCTCTTTTGTTTACCCTTCACCTCCCTTCCCACTCTCCCCCCTCCCCCCCACCCAATCATACCCCCGTCCCCCCCCCTCCGACATTGTAAAGCTGGTTTTGACATGACATTTTGTACTTCTCATTGTTGCAACAGGTCCACCTGAATCCTTAAACGACTTGTTTGTCCGCATCTCCTCCACATGTTATACTGATATCAAATATAGTGAAAGCAGGGGTTACACTGTGGGGGAGGGACATACAAAGCAACCAAGAAATAATCTTATAAATGCGTTAGAAACACATGCATGAAAGAAACAAAAACATTAAAATACATATTTGAGGGTTCGTTTTCCTAACATCACATTATCTGCCTTTTTCCGCTTGACTCATACCTATACTAGATATTGCAAATAAGGGAAACCATGGGACCTATGTTTCTTTGGGCCTGGCTTACTTCACTTAATATAATTTTTTCCAAGCCTTTCCATTTCCTAACAAATGGGGCAATGTCATTCTTTCTGATGGAGGCATAGAATTCCATTGTGTATATATACCACATTTTCTTGATCCATTCATCTATTGAGGGGCATCTGGGTTGGTTCCATATCTTAGCTATGGTAAATAATGCTGCAATAAACATAGTTGTGCTGGTAGCTTTAGTGTGGTCTTTTTTTTAAACATTAGGGTAAATACCCAAAAGTGGGATTGCTGGGTCATAGGGGAGCTCTATGTGGAGTCTTTTGAGGAACCTCCATACTGCTTTCCAAAGTGGTTGAACAAGTTTACATTCCCACCAACAATGAAGTAAGGTTCCTTTCTGTCCACATCCCCTCCAGCATCTGTTGTTGTTAGAGTTCTTGATTTTTGCTGTTCTAACTGGAGTGAGGTGATATCTCAATGTTGTTTTGATTTGCATTTCTTTTATGGCTAGGGATGTTGAACATTTCTTCATGTGTCTATTGGTCATCCATCTTTCTTCTTAAGAGAAGCTTCTCTTTAAGTCTTTCGCCCACTTACTTATTGGGCAGTTGTTTCTTTGAGGATTTGTTGTTGGGTGGTTTAATTTTTTGAGTTCCAAGTATATTTTAGATATGAGACCCTTGTCCGTTGTATGGCTAGTAAAGATCTTCTCCCAATCCGTGGGCTTTCTATTGATCTTGCTAGCTATGTCATTTGCCCTGCAGAAGCTCTGCAACCTTATGCAATCCCATTTGTCCAACCTTTCTTTGATTTGTTGTGTTTCCGGGTCTCTATTCAGAAAATTTCGGCCTGAGCCAAGGAGACCCAGGGTTTCTCCTATTCCATCCTGTAATGTTTTCAGAGTGTCTGCTTTGAGTTCAAGGTCTTTGATCCATTTGGAGTTGATTCTGGTGCAGGGTGATATATAAGGATCTAGCTTTAGTTTTCTACATGTAGTTAACCAGTTTTGCCAGCACCATTTACTGAAGAGGCTGTCTGTCTTCCATTCTATTATTTTAGCTCCCTTATCGAAGATTAGATGGCTATAGGTCTGTAGGTTCATTTCTGGGTTTTCAATTCTATTCCATTGGTCCTGAGGTCTGTTCTTATGCCAATACCAAGCTGTTTTGATTACTATGGCTTTATAGTAGAGTTTGAAATTTGGTATTGATATTCCTCCAGCAGTGCTCTTTCCGTTGAGGAGCGTTTTTGCTATTCGGGGTCTTTTATTGTTCCATATGAATTTTTGGATTGCCTCTTCTATTTCCTTGAAGAATGAGGGTGGAATTTTGATAGGTATTGCGTTGAATTTGTAGATAGCCTTGGGAAGTATTGCCATTTTCACGATGTTAATCTTTCCAATCCAGGAGCATGGGAGGTTTTGCCATTTTTTAAGTTCTGTGTTGATTTCCTTTTTCAAGATTTTAAAGTTTTCAACATAGAGGTCCTTCACTTCTTTAGTTAATTCCTAGGTATTTTATTTTTTGTGGGGCTATTACAAATGGAGTTGCTTTCCTAATTTCAGCCACACTTTTCTCATTGTTGGCATACAGAAAAGCCATTGATTTTGGGGGGTTAATTTTATAACCTGCTACTTTGCCAAAGTTTTGAATCAGCTTGGATAATTTTTGAGTGGAGTCTATGGGATTCTTTAAATACAAGATCATGTCATCTGCAAAGAGGGAGAGTTTTATTTCTTCTTTCCCTATTGGATCCCCTTTATGTCTGCATCTTGTCTTATTGCTGTAGCTAGGCATTCTAATACTAGATTGAAGAGAAGTGGAGAGAGTGGGCATCCTTGTCTTGTTCCTGAGTTAAGAGGAAATGGCTTTAGTTTTTCACCATTGAGTATAATGCTGGCTGTAGGTTTGTCATATACAGCCTTTATTGTATTGAGGAATGTTCCATGGATTCCTACTTTTTCCAAAACCTTCATCATAAAGGGGTGTTGGATCTTGTCGAATGCTTTTTCTGCGTCTATTGAGATAACCATGTGGTTCTTATTCTTGCTCCTGTTGATGTGATGAATAATATTAATTGATTTGCGTATATTGAACCAGCTTTGCATCCCTGAAATGAATCCTGTTTGATCGTGGTGTATGATTTTTTGGATGAATTGTTGAAGTCGGTTGGCCAAAATTTTGTTGAGAAGTTTTGCATCAATGTTCATCAAAGAAATGGGTCTATAGTTCTCTTTCTTTGATGAGTCCCTGCCTGGTTTTGGGATGAGGGTTATGATGGCTTCATAGAATGTGTTCGGTAGTGAGCTTTCTCTTTCAATTTCATTGAAGAGTTGGAGGAGAATTGGTGTGAGCTCTGCTTTGAAGGCCTTGTAAAATTCCGCTGTAAAACCATCTGGTCCTGGACTTTTCTTAGCTGGGAGGTCTCTCATTGCTGTTTCTATTTCAATGCTTGATATGGGCCTGTTAAGATAGTTTACCTCATCTTGGTTTAGTTTTGGCATGTCAATATTTGCTAGGAAGAGGTCCATTTCTGTCAAGTTCTCAAACTTATTAGCATAAAGTTTTGAGAAGTATTCCCTTATAATGTTCTGAATCTTGGTTGTTTCCGTGGTGATGTTTCCATTCTCATCTCTGAGTTTATTAATTTGGGTGTGTTCTCTTCTTTTTCTGATAAGATTTGCTAAGGGTCTGTCAATTTTGTTAAGTTTTTCAAAGAACCAACTCTTTGTTTTGTTGATTCTTTCTATAGTTTTTTTGGATTCTAATTCATTTAATTCTGATTTAATTTTGATTATTTCTTTCCGTCTACTGGATTGGGGTTTATCTTGCTGCTCTTATTCAAGGAGGTTTAGATGTGTCATTAAATTGTTAGTTTCAGATCTCTCCAATTTGTTGATGTAGGAGCTCAGAGCTAGAAACTTGCCTCTGAGTACTGCCTTTGCTGTGTCCCAGAGGAGCTGGTATTTTGTGTGTTCATTTTTGTTGAATAGCATGAACATTTGAATTTCCTTTCTAATCTCTTCCATGACCCACTCATGATTCAGCAGTGTGTTGTTCAGCCTCCATGTGATACCGGACTTTCTTTGGTGGCTTTTGGTGTTGAGTTCTAATTTTTTTCCCTTGTGGTCAGAGAGAATGCAAGGTATAACTTCAATGTTTCTGAATTTAGACAAGTTTGCTTTGTGGCCTAAAATGTGGTCTATTTTAGAAAACGTTCCATGTGCTGCTGAGAAAAACGTGTATTCTGATGCTGCTGGGTGAAATGTTTGGTAGATGTCTGTTAAGTCTAGTTGATCTATGCAGCTGTTTAGATCTGCGGTTTCTCTGTTGAGTTTTTGCCGAGTTGATCTATCTAGTGGGGAGAGTGGTGTGTTAAAATCCCCAACAATTAATGTCTTTGGATCTATATGGGATTTGAGGGAAAGTAGTGTTTCTTTGATAAATTTGGGTGCTCCATTGTTTGGCGAATAGATATTTAGAATTGTAATATCCTCCTCAAGGAGAGATCCTTTAATTAGTATGTAGTGACATTCTTTATCTCTTTTCACGAATTTAATTTGAAGTCTATTTTATCTGATATTAGGATTGCAACTCCCGCCTGTTTATGCAGTCCGTTTGCTTGGTAGATTTTGTTCCAGCCTTTAACATTGAAAATGTGTTTGTTTTTACGGGCAAGATGTGACTCTTGCAGGCAGCAGATAGAAGGGTCTTGTTTTTTAATCCAACTAGACAGTCTATGTCGCTTAATTGGAGAGTTCAGTCCGTTAACATTAAGAGATAGGACTGAGAGGTATTTGGGAGTTCCTGCCATGTTATCTACCTTCTTGGGGGCTGCGAAAACTGGGTTCTTCCTATGGTTCTTGGATTCTCAGTTTGGGTGCAGTTTCTTGGCCTTTATTGGGGTCTTGTTGGTTTTCTATGTGTAGGACATCTTTAAGAATCTTTTGTAGGGTTGGTTTGGTGGAGATGTATTGTTTCAATTTTTCTTTGCTATGGAAGGTTTTTATTTGGCCTTCAGTTATGAAGGAGAGTTTAGCTGGGTACAGTATTCTTGGTTGATAGTTGTTTGTTTTTAGGGCATGGCATACATCATTCCAGGCTCTTCTTGCTTTGATTGTCTCTGCTGAGAAATCTGAGGTGATTCTAATTGGTTTCCCTTTATAAGTGATTACCCTTTTCTCTCTGACAGGTTTAAGGATCTTTTCCTTGTTCTGAGTTGATCCTGTGTGGATTATAATGTGGCGGTGGGATGTCCTATTCTGGTCTGGTCTATTTGGGGTTCTAAAGGTTCTTGTATCTGGACAGGTCTATCTTTTTGCATGTTTGGGAAGTTCTCTGCTAAGATCCTGTGAAACAAATTTCCTAGACCATTAACTTCTGTTTCTAGGTGCTCATCTACACCCATTATCCTTAGATTAGTCCTTCTGATGGTGTCTTCCAGGTGTTGGATAGATCTATCATATTTCTTGGACTTGTCTTGGATGGTTGTATGTTCTTTCTCTATAATATCTAGGCTGTCTTCAATCCCTGAGATTCGATCTTCTGCATGGTCTAACCTGCTGTCAAGACTCTCTACTTTGTTTTTTATCTCTTTTCCTTCTAGTTGGTCAGCTTTGATGGATTCAAGTTGTTTGTTGAAGCTCTGTTTTAGGTCTTGTATGAATTTCTTTACTTCCTTAATTTGGTGTTCAGTGTTTGTCCTCAAATCGCTTAGTTGATTGGTTATGGTTTCTTTGGGCTCCCATTCCTTCTGTTGGGTTCCATTCAGCATTCCCTTTGTGTTCTCCCTGACTTCCTTCAGCTCTTTGCTAATGGATTCCATGAATGCCTTTACTGATCTTTGTGTGTTCTCTACCTGGTCTCTCAATTCCTGTATTACTCTTTGATTAGCTTCCTCCCGTTCGTGGGATTCCTGCAGATCTCTTTGAGTGTTCTCAGCCTGCTCACGCCATTCCTCCCTTTCTCTTTGAGTATTCTCAAGTTGTTCACGCAAATCCTGTATCAGTTTTTGAGTAGCTTCCTCACGCTTATGATATTCCTGTATAAACTTCTGGGATGCCTCCTCTCTCTCCCTATCACACTCATACAGAGTTCTTTGTACGTTGTCAAACTTTTCATTTATCATGTTTGCCACCAGTGTTTGTAGAGCTGTTTGGGAACTCTCCTCTGGATTATTCATTATCTCTTCTAACCCCTGATTATCAAGATTGGGAATTGAGATACCCGAATTTGCCATTTTTCTTGTGTTTTTCTGGCTTACTCTGCCCATTTGAGATGAAGATAGCACCAGTTTTGTGCTAGAACACTGTCTTAAGGCAACCATCAACCAAAGTTTGCATTTGTACAGTCAATAGTCTACAGATACAATCTAGTTCAACAGATACATCTATTCGACATCAAACAACTATATGTTAAAGGGCTTCGAACCGCAGAGAAGAATTTGGAAAACCAGAAATTATTAGGGTTAGGGAGAGATGTGGGTAAAAAATAGGAATAGGTTGGTGTGGGGAGGCACAGGGAGAGTTAACTATGTCCTAATCACAATGCAGGAAATAGGTTGGGTAGGATGCAAGTAGAGAGAGAGAGAAAAAGAAGAAAGGGAAAGGGGAATGAAAAGAGACCAGAAAAAAAAAAGAAACGTAAAAATTAATGTTATTTTAGAGATTAAAGGACCATCTATTTATAGAGGAATATGAATATGTTGAGAGAAAGGGAAGGACATAGAGGAGATGTGAAAAACTTTAAAAAAATGCTTAAAATATTATATAGGTATAAAGAGGTAGTACTGCTATTAATGAATTTAAGTCTCAGAGGTTTTGAATTGAGTAATAAGTTTGTGGATTAAGTGTGTACATAATGGGGGATAGGGTCTACTGGTTAACTACGGGTTTATCTGAGGATGTGCAGGACAAGAGTTAAGTCATATAAAGAAGAACAAAGAGGAAAAGATGGAAAGGATAGGAGAGTGAGAAGAAAAGATCAGAAATTCAGTAGAGCTAGACAAAAAACAAAAAGATAATTAAGAATGAAAGAAAAAGAGAAAGAAGACAAGAAAAGAAAGGAAAACACACATTCACGTATTCCTAAAATAAAAATTATAAGAGGAGAAAGAAAAAAAAAAAGTTAATGGAAAACAATTATTTTTTCAGAAGAGGCAAAAATTAAAGATTAATAAAGTTTTAGAAAAGCAAAAAAAAATTTTTTATATATATAAGGTAACATAAGACGAAAAAAAAAAACAAAACAAAAAAAGAAAAAAGAAAAGAAGAAGAAGAAAAAAAAAAAAGTTCTTTGATTTTTTTTTTTTTTGGGAGGGGTGGGAAGAGTCCTGTATCTCCCTTTTGTCTGTAACCAGAGTCTGGTTGGAGTCTCTGGTCAGCTTGAGGTCCTGTGGCTTGATTGGTTTCTTAAGTCAGTTTGTTGGAACAGGCAGAAAAATGCTCTGCTTTACCCAAGATTTTGAGATCCCCCTCCCAGGTTAGTTTACTGGGAGGGTGATCTGCTTTGAGAATCACAAAAGAGGGGGGATGCAGTGATGTGGCTAGGTTCTGGGTAGAGTTGAGGCCTTTCTACAAACAGTAGCTTTTCCCTGGGGCTATTTTGTGAAAAAAAAACTCACAGCACCCAGCCTGGAGCCATTTTCAGGGTTTCTGTTTTTCAATTGATTGTGGTGGCTGCTAGAGGGAGGGGCAGCCTCTGGCTCTGGTTACCCGGTAAGGAGAGCCACTCCAATGGCTGGCGCCTGAGCTGGGTGACTTTTCCCTGGATGGAACTGAGTCTGTGAGGTCACTTCACCGTTAAGTTCTTGTGACCTGCTAAATGACTCGTTTTATTCCAAGGCCTGAGCTGGAGCTAGCCGCTCCTCCGAGCTTTGTCGGTATCCAAGATGGAGATCACCGGTGCTGGGGGGGAGGGGTGGCCTTCCCTCCTCTGCTCCCAGAGAAGGAGTGAGGAATTCGGGCTTCTACTCACGCCGAGTCTTGGATCCCGGGTCGTCTCTGGTCTGCAAAGTGCAGGATGAAGTTGTCTGCTCCTTGTCGGTTCTTGCTGGTGTTGAGTAGAATCCGCTCGTACGCTGCGTCTGGCTCCTTCATCCCGGACTGTGTCTCAGGGTGCCCCCGCGGCGGCTGTGGTCGCTGCCGCGACCCTGCCGCCGCAGCAGCAGCTGCTGGCAGGCGCTCAGATGTGTCTGCTTGGCTTCCCCTCTCTTGACTAACTCTCTGTCCTGTGATGGCACACTTGGTGTGATTCTCTGGCTTGGGACTGTTCACTGGAACTCTGAAACTGTTTTCTATGCAAGAGCTTGTTCAGATTCCAGCTTCTCCTCCGCCATCTTCCAGGAACCCTGAAGAGAGCATTTAAAACTCAACTTTGGATTATATATGAGTTGCATTGCAATAGGAAACTTGACTTCTCAAAATAACAAAATTAGCTCAATCTTCCAACTGTGTATTCCTTTCTTGAATGGTTTGTTTTATTAAGACAAAATTATACTACCTGGTCCAGGGAAGCTATCGCTATGTAATTTTAATCTCTAATCTCCTGTCTTAGTCTGAGTGCTACAATTCTAGCCTTGTTTCGCATTGCCCTGCCATAGTTGCTTGGTTTATTTAATCCAGATACAGACTAGAAATTCTGAACTACTCCAGTGATATCATCCACTACAATGACTGTTCAGACTGTTTATCTACTATTCTCAAAGATGTTCTAACATTTCACACAAGATATGAACATTTTCAGATGCACCTGCAGGCATCTCTGATTCATTCCTCCATGGATCCAATCCCTTTAATAATGATTACTTGATTCTCTTACTATCTCTGGTACCTACCTATGTAAAACTTTTTTGAAGGTAATTCACTTGAGGACTTTCTAATTTTAAAAATTATCACTTGATTCTATTGTTACTCAGGACATATTTTCTATTGTTTTCTAACTTTTCTACATGTTCTGAGAGTTGTTTCATTTCTGTATTCGTGTGTGCACATGTAAGTGCCTCTGTGTATATGTGTATTTTTGTATGTATGTATGCAAAATCCCCAAGCTCTTATCCATCAGTCTTGATCATGACTGGTATTCCATCACCTGAGCCATTCTTCCAGTCCAGCTTTTGGCTGGTTAATTATAGGTAGTGTAACAAAGAGTGTTCTGCCCAGGCTGGTTGCAAACTGAACTTCTCAGACTCCTTTACATTTTAGGTTGTATTTATCCAGTAGAATCAACTTTTAAACTACATTTTTGTGAGTGTAAAGTCTTAGCTGTATACCAGATTTTTCACTCAATAATTCATATAAAGATAGATGAACATACACATCGCATATACTGAGTGTACACTGTTAGAAACGTGATCTTAAACCAGCAGGCGGTGAGATCTGAGGACTGGGTTTCAAAGCCAGCCCAGGTAGGAAAGTTCAGGAGACTCTTTTCTCCAGTTAACTACAAGAAAACTGGAAGTGGCACTGTGGCTCAAGTGGTAGAGCATTAGCCTTGAGCTGAATAGCACAGGGAAAGTGCCCAGGCCCAGAGTTTAAGACCACCACCACCAACAGAAAATATATATAAGTAAAGAAAAAGAAATGCAATCTTAGCCAACCATTCATTGCTAGTATAATCCCTGCTCTCTCAAGATGGACTTTTTCCCCAGTTAAGTCCATGCTCTTATATCTGACTTGCATTGGAAAAAGAATTATTCTTCCATTCTACTTTGAACAAATTTGCATGATTAGCAAGTGTGATTTAGAAAGGGAGTGGCCTCATACTGTGTGTTCACTTAGGAATAATGCTTTCTGTATATCACTACCATAAATCTACATACTGGACTTGGCTTTATTGTTTCATTGTTGTCTTATTTGTAGAGTCTTCTATAGTGTATTGAACCCTTATACTAAAAAACAGAACTTCTCTTTCTCCTATTATTGCTATTGTTTCTCTTACTGTTAACTCATGTACACCTGGGAAACAATGCACAGCACATACACTCACAAAAAGAAGGACGTGAGAACCTTCTTCACATTTAAAATTCGCCTTAATTTACAGAGAACTTACGAAGTTTGAACTCAAGGTAGTCATTGATAATGTATTTATAAGCTACATAAATTTCATATTTTCTCTTTACTATGTTGTCTCTGAAACACGTGTTACCTCAGATCCAAAGGTGTCCTTGTGTTATTTCAGTGAACCTAGAAAACTTTCATCATACCTCAGGCAGTACCATCGATTGTTAGTGGAAATAACTGCTACTGGATGTGGAAACTCCCAGGAGAGGAAATGAACATAGAGGAGTGACAATGTTCATGTTATCTTGTGCTTTCCTTTCTACTGTACAAAAATGAATCCCAAGGCTTGAAGGAAACTCTGTCACTGACTTTTTCGAGTGTGTTCTATACTCATATAAAACTTTTCTGTAAACTTCTAGTTGAGAGTATTACAAAAAGAAATAATGTGCCATTTGAACCCAACATAGAACAAAAGGAAATAAAGTTGTTTTAAAAGTGTTCTACAGCAAAGAAACAAAGACATGTAGGTTTTAAAGTGTCCTATGGATAGATGTTTGACCCCTGAGATGATGTCTCTTTTTGCAGGAGAGAGTTATCAATTAATTTATTCTGGTCCTGAATTCTGCAGAGCAATTAGGATTCCGAAAAAGCAGAATCCAGTGAGTATGATCAGCAAAAGGAGCTTCTTCTCAGACCAGTACTCCTTTAAGGATGGTCCCAAAGAAATATGTGGGGTTATTTTTATTTCCTTGCTTGTTTGTTTAGTTTGTGTTGGTTCTGGGGCTTGAATTCAGAGGCTATACCCTGTCCCTGAACAGTTGTCTTTCCTGTCCACCTGCCTCCAAAGCTAGTACTCTACTGCTTGAGCCTAACTGCACCTACGGCTTTTTTGTTGTTTAATTACAGATAAGAGTTTGACAGAATCCCCTGCCTGGGTTGGCAAAGAACTAAGGTAGTAAGAAAGCTAAGTGACATCAACTGTATGGACTTATCTTTTGAAACAAGAAGTATTAGTTGAGGGCTGGGAAGGTGGCTCAGTGGTAGAGTTTGTGCCTTGTATGCATGAGGCCCTGGGTTCGATTCCTCAGCACCACATAAGCAAAAAGAAACAGGAAGTGGCACTGTGGCTCAAGTGGTAGAGTGCTAGCCTTGAGCTGAAGAGCTGAGGGACAGTGTCCAGGCCCAGAGTTCAGGCCCCAAAACTGGACTCCCCGCAAAATAAAGAAAAGAAAAAATTATTAATTGTAATTTATTATCAAACTAATATTTGACAATTGTTAAAAGAAGAGAATATGTTGAACAAAGAAGCCATAACTTAAATTTTAACTCATCAAAAGAAGTTGCACTGAATCATTTTGGAATTATTTCTTCTGCTTGAGAAGATTATTGACCTTGTCATTCCTTTTGGGGAAACTTAAAGTCATATTTCATTTTTTTTGTTGGTCTTGGGTCTTAAACTCTGTTTCTGGACACTGTCCCTCAGCAGTTCAGTTCAAGTTGAGCGCTCTACCACTTTAGCTACAGCACCACTTCCGGGTTTCTGGTGGTTAATTGAAGATAAGAGTCTCATGGATTTTCCTGACCAGGCTCTCTTTGAACCACAATCCTCTGGTCTCAACCTCCTGAATAGCTAGGATTACAAGTGTGAACCACCAGCACCCATCTCACATTTGTATTTATGTGCAAATATGCAGACAAAGAATGGAAATTTGAACCAAATGATGACATTGCAGCTTTTCAGAAAATTTGAGTTAGCAATAAATATGTTCTCCTTTTCCATGTTGTTACATTAATGACTAATGAGCAATGGGACCCTTACATTAGTATCTTCTGCCATCTGTATATGTGTAGTATCAGGAAATGTTCATAGAGAAATACAGAAAGACTGAGATTTTTAGAAAGGAAAGAAGATCAGGTATGAAAGAACAGCATAGAAGGAGATACATTTATCCCACAGAGCTTTAGAACTATCCTAAAAGATATATAATGCTATAGGCAATGAGGAACAATCCTAGTTGATAACTAGTTCTTCAATAATCAAAAATGGTTCCCTAGAACAGCTTCTGGTATACCTTAGCTACCATTTTATTCCTTCCATCGTGTTATTCCTTCTCTTCTGTCACAACTGTTAATTAGCCTCTGCCTTTTTGGTGCCATGACTGACCAAAAAGATTTCCAAATCACACTTTGACTACCCTTCTCTTTGTGATTAGCAATGACCACACAAAAGCCTGGAATCATTGAATTTCCAGAATTAATCTTCACCTGACATCTAAGCATATTCCTGGCATTAATTCCTGTGACTTAATAAACAAATTTTTTTGTTTCAACACAGTATCCTAATATGAATAAAGTACATGAATTAGGGACTATTTTCAGGTGTCAGTATGGAAGTAGCAATTATATATTCCAAGTATGGGTTCTTTAATTTGCATTTACTAAATAAATGTTTTTGTTTTGTTTTGTTTTGTTTTTACCAGTCCAGGGGATTAAACTCAGAGATAGGGAATTATTCCCGAGCTTCTTTTTTTCTCAAGGTAAGTACTCTACCACTTGAGGCACAGCACAACGTCCAGTGTTTTTCTGTTTATGTGATACTGAGAAATTGAACCCAGGGTTTCATGAATGCTAGGCAATCACCGTCCCATGAAACCACAATCCCAGTGCCCTAAATGATTTTCTTAATATGGCATTACATTTTCATTCCATAACTATGTATCATAATTTTGGCCAAGTGCTACAAAATGATGTCGAAAACATTACCAAGTCCAATAAGGCTGGATGGACAATGAATAACCATCATGGTCTAGCCAGGGCATAGAGAGACTTACCTCATGGAACTTCTTCAACAGGCTGAGCAAGACAATTCCTGACCCAAAGCCCACCCCCAGAATGAGAGGGCCACCTTGGGTTCCAGCTACATGGGGACGCTGGGCCACCTCTTCCAGCACCCATTCAACCAGTTCCTGTGTATGAAGGAGAGAAAGCAAGTCAGAATTACACTTAAGTCAGTGCTGGTTGCTCAGAACTCTAATCCTAACTAGACAGGAGGCTGAGATTTGAGAATCATGGTTCATAGCCATCTCGGGCTTGAAAGACTGTGAGACTCTTATCTCTAAAGAACCACGAGAAAACCAGAAGTGATGCTGTGGGCTCAAGTGGTAGAGCACTAGCCTTGAGCTGAGGAGCTTGGGAACCACTCCTAGGCCTAGAGTTCAAGCGCCACGACTGACAAGAAGTGGACTTTCAACCACAAGTAGTGGACTGAATAGCACCCATTGTCCTAGAGAGCATGGTAGAGAAGTCAGGCTGAGCTTCCTGTGAACTTGAGGTCATAAGTAGGTCACCTGGCTTCTCTATGCCTTGGTTTCCCCAGCTGCAAATCTCAACATAGTGAAGGATCTCCTTCCTCATGAGGATAGGGTAATGATGAAAGAAAGCCATGTTTTGTTTCATAATCCTAGAGGTGTTGCATGAATAACAACAGGCCCCACATGGGCCCTTTCCTGGTACCTTCCTGTCATATGCTCACAGTATTGTCAAGAACTTTATATGAAGGCCATACCCTCTGTGCCTAGCCATGCTCGAGATCCCTCTGTATAAATCCCTTGTTTCCTCACAACTGTTCTGTGAGGAGATTGGGGTCCTATAGTTGAGGCCCTACACAGAGCTTCACCTGTGGTCAAAAATTGGCTGCTGTGGAGTAAGAGTTTGGGTTAATCCATCTAAACCAATGACTGAGCATGGCACTACATGCCTACCATCCCAACTACAGAGGACCAGGCCTGGTGGAGCATTCCTGTCACAGATAGGAGGACCATGATTCAGCCCAGCCTGAGCATATATTGAGACTCTATCTCAGAAATTCCCAAGACAGAAAGGTGGATCCTCAGAGCTGGGGAGAGGAAACAAGCAGGGGATCATGGTGCCCCTAGATGGGTGCCTGAACCGGGGTAGGGATGGTGTTGGGGTGGCCATACACTTGTGCTGTTGGGAGAACCTGTTGGTGGCTGCTCCGGGTCGGGTGAGCAGCAATGGCAGCAGCATTGCGGACACATGGGCCCAGAGCAGAGGACCTGGGGCAGGGACCAGGTGGGGGCCTTAGGCTAGCTGGAAGCAAGCCATTGCCTGAGGTATGAAACCCAGTACTGCAGGGAAGCAGGAGAGGGGGCCAGGGCGCAGGCGGAAGTATCAATATCTTACTATATTCAAATTCTCTTGTGCACCACTCAGCCACCTCTGCCTTCCTCAACTGCTGGTAGTGGTGTCAACCAACAGAATGAATCCCTCTGTTACCTGGCAGCATAGAATGTGGGCGTGGCCACCATTCTTGTATCCCATTGTTCAGAAAGCAACATGAAAGAATGGGGGTGTGGCTGGAATTCTGTGATGCAAGCAGCATGGGTGGAGTAAAAATGACAGCGGCTCCCCCAGCCCTTTCCCCAGAGAACTCTGTCCAATTCAGTTGGGTACAAGAGGGTGACCTGCTTTAGCCAGATAGCTGCACAGATTGTTGTGTATGTCTGTTTGTTTCCAGTCCCAGACCTTGAACTCAGGATCTGGGCAGTCTGTGAGCTCCTTTTGCTCAAGGCTGGCCCTCCACACTGGAGCCACAGGGCTTCTGGCTTTGTTGGCAATGAAGTTGGACAGGGGTCTCAAGGACTTTCCTGCCTAGGTTGACCATGATTCTCCTGTCACAGCCTGGTAAGTATCTAGGAGGACTGCTGAGAGCCACTGGTGCCTGCCTCATCATTGGTCTTGCTGATGTTCTTGTACAGTCCGGTGAGTTCCCTATCCACGGGTTGAAGTCATGGGAGCTGGAGCCCACAGTTCCTATCCTGGTCCTGCCACCACCAAATGGCAGGAGATACTAAGAAATTTGTTCCTATCCATATGATTACCAATGGAATGTGATATATTTCATGATTGCATGAGCAGATCTTTAATGATTCTAGTATAAAATAATTCACAATTATATTATAGGACACTGATCAATTTTAGTTAATACTTTATTAAGCATTTAAACAATCACACACATATAATGGAGGCATAATGAAATACCTAAGAATTGGGCTGTACATACTATAAAGGTTCCATTTTTCTGCCAGGATTGGGATTTGAACTCGGTTGCACTGTGTGGGAAAGGGAAGCTGGCTTCCTTGAAGTCAAGAAATTCAAGTCTGATCCTTAGGCCTGAAATAGATCCCCACCACTAGAAAACATCCTATCCATGTACAACTTACATATATGATTTATATTTATATACATATGTTGACTCCATAGGTGTTAACTATAGTTATTTTATTTTATTTTTTATTCATGAATTGACCATTTATGTCATTGACTATTAAGGCACATAGAACATTGATTACATTGATTAAATAGGATATAGGTCTACATATGTATTCTACTTCATACCTGACACCGAGGACATTCACAGAAAAGGAAAATATGTGTCACCATCAGGTTCTTACTCCACGATTCAGTGTTTGGGAGTGCTGGCATCTGAATTCATGGCCTACAAGGTCTGCAAGGCCAAACTCATGAATGGGTGAGTGTCATCACGCCATCCTGGGGCAAATGAGCTGACAGGCTGTTTCCAAGATCTGAGATCGAGCCCCAGGTATTAACAAAATAAGAACAGATTGACATGCAGATGGAATTATACTAAAAAATATATATCTTTATAGAGTGCCAGAGTCGTCGATACATTTTCTAGTTATACAGATTACATTCCTACCAAGTCCTATGTATTTATTATGGATCCATAAAATTAATGTTATTGTTTTCATCCTTAAAATATTAATGAAGTCAATTAGTGTCCTGAACTTATTGTATTCCTGTGAGTAATTATATTCTTTTAATGCTTCATAAATATTAAATAAAATTAATCAACCTCCTGAAAAGATGCTGTGTAATGTTATAGGAGCATCATTCACAATCAATTCATTCAACCATGACATTGACACCATTCCATTGTTATTCCTATGGATGAGAACCAGTATCTTAATATCTCCTGCCATTGGTTGGTGTCAGAATGGGGATTCAAAATCAGGGCCTATGTTGCCACATAGCCCTATGGCTTCCCCGATAGTCTGGCAGCCTTCAGCAATGCAAGGTGAAGTACACTTTGCAACCGTGTCATTCATACCCAGTGGGGTCACCATGCAAAGGAAGAAAACTTAAAGGGGCCACATTTTTCTGTGCATTTTTTTCCAGGCAAGGCCTGGTGGTTTGGGATCCCAGGAGCAGCTATGGGGCCAGTGGGTGCACCGCAGCTTAGGGTGATCAGAGCTGAGGCAGAGTTACTACGACCTGAGTTCAAGCCCTGTGCTGAGAAATAAAATAAAGTATAATAAATAAAAAATAAAAAAAATAACTACTTGGCTTGCAATTCCCGCTATTCATTCTTCCAGGCTTTGGAATTGAACTCAAGATCTGGGTAAATCTGCAGCAATGTGGATGAAGGGGAAAATGACCGTACTTGAAGATAAGAAAGTCAGGCCTGTTCACTAGGCCTGATTTCAAGCCCCAATCCTGGAAAACATACTATTTATAATCATTGTAAAGATAGGATTTATACTTACCTATAGATGTTCAGTCCATACATGTCTGATGTGGTTGTTCCTTGTATTTTTTGTTTTATTCATTTATTTAACATCAATTGTGCTATGATGAAACCCATTCCGAATATTACATTGATGACATCCAATCACAGAGCATCTAGATTTGTAGAAATGTTCTCAATCATGCCTGACACCCAGGATTCTCAGAGAAAAGGTAAACAAATTTCACACTCGCCTTCTTACTCCGTGATCCACTTGTTGGTAGTACTGGAATCTGAACTCAGGGCCTAGCCAGACCAATTGGAGAATAAGTTAAGGTGAACACACCAATCTGTGAGCAACTAAGGAGCTCAGACGTTCCCAGGATCTGACAATGATGCCCAGGGTGGTCCACTATAGTCATAAATTCATTACTTAAACATAGGATCTATATTGACATACATGTATGGACATCATCTTCTGTTCGGCGCACTTCTTCTTACTTTGTCTCTAATTCTTGGAGGTATTGCGTATTTTACTAAGTATGGTGACAGGTATAACTGTGCTAACATGGATGACAACCTGTTCCCATGGTTATAGAGTTGCCTATGCATTCTCCATCCTAGTTGAGACCCAGGACATTCACAGAAGAGGAAAATGTGTGCAACAACTGGCTTCTGATATCAGCATGAATGTTTTGTCAGTGCTGGGATTTGAACTCAGGTCTGGGCAGCTCTGTTGCACTGAGGGAGAAGGGGAAACTCACTGTCCTTGAGCGATAGAATTTCAGGCCTGGTCCAAAGCCTGATTTGAAACCTCAGCACAGCAAGCCCACCTTTTTTAAACGTAAGATCTCTCTACCTACAGGTGTGGTATGCATCTTGCATTCAGTGTAGTTATTCTTTTTATTTTGTGTCTTATTCAAGGATGTACTGTATATTTTATTGAGTATGGTGACAGATATAACTGTGCTGACATGGATGACAACCTATTGTCATGGCTATAGAGTTGCCTATATAGCATTCTCCTCCTCAAAAAGACCCAGGACATTCAAAGGACAGAAAAACATGTGCAACCACTGGCTTCTCACATCAGAATGCGTCTTTTGACAGTGCTGGAATTTGAAGTCAAGGCCTAGCAGACCCAATTGGTGAAGGGGTCATGGTGAACACACCAGCCTGTGAGCAACTAAGGAGCTAGGTCATTCCAGGGACCTGAGATCGAGCCTTAGTCGGGGGCAATATAGTTATAAATTTGTAATTAAACAGAGGATCTATATTTCCAAACATGGGTGGGCATCATCTTGCATTCGGTATAGTCACTCTCTTTATTTTGTGTCTCATTCATTGATGTATTTTGTATTTTCTTGAGTATAGGAAGACAGACATAACTGTGGTGAACTGGATTACAACCTATTCAAATGAGTATAGAGTTGCCTATGCATTCTCCATCCTAGCTGAGACCCAGACCTTGCACAACACAGGAAAACAGATGCAACGACTGGCTTCTCACATCAAGGTGAATTTTTGGCAGAGCTGGGATTTGAACTCAGGGCCAAAGATGCCCAACTGCACAATGGGTCCAGGTGAGCACACCAGCCTGTGAGCCACTAAGGATCTGGGTCATTCCCAGGAACTGAGATTGAGCCCCAAGGAGGCCAAAATAGTCCTCAATGCATCATTGAAACATGAGATATATATTCACATCCGTGTGTAGACTGCATCGTGCATTGAGTGTAGTTATTCTCTTTTTTTTTTTTTTGTCAGTCGTGGGGCTTGAACTCTGGGCCTGGGCACTGTCCCTCAGCTCTTCAGCTCAAAGTGAGCGCTCTACCACTTGAGCCACAGCGCCACTTCCAATTTTCTGGTGGTTTATTGGAGATAGGAGTTTCACGGTCTCTTCTGCCTGGGCTGGCTTTGAACCGCGATCCTCAGATCTCAGCCTCCTGAGTAGCTAGGATTACAGCGTGAGCCACCAGCGCCCGGCTCTCTCTTTTGTATGTTATGCATGGATGTATTGTGTATTTTCTTGAGTATATGATGACAGGTATAACTGGGTTGACATGGATAACAACTTATTCCCATGGCCACAGGGTGGCCCATGCATTCTCCATCCTAGCTGAGACCCACAACATGCGCAGGAAAGGAAAACAAGTGCAATGATTGGCTTCTGACATCAAGATGAATCTTTTGGCAGGGCTAGGATCTGAACTCGGGGCCTAGCAGTCCCAATTGGAAATTTGGTGCACATGAGCACACCAGCCTGTGAGCTACGAAGGAGCTAGGCCATTCCCAGTACCTGAGATTGAACCCCCCCCCCCAGGGAGGGAAGAGTGGGGAGCACAATAGTCATCCATTCATAAGCATGGCAGCCTCTTGCCAATGAAGCTGTGAGGGGGTTCCCACATGCTGAGATTGACCCCCATGTTTGGCCAAAACAGTGATACATGGATAGGCAGACGGTGGTATACAAATAAGTGTATATTAGTAAAGAGTGCCAGAGCCGTCTATCTATGATTGAATGACACCTACTACGTTCCTACCAACTCTTAGGTATTTATTTTACTGCCAGTGAAGGAAAATTAGTCGTTTCATGCTTAATAAACTATTAATTAAGATCAATCATCATTCTAGGATTATTGCATCCAATTTTAGACTAGACCAAGGCATGAACTACTCTTTCAACCAGTATTACTATGCATAGGAATGAGTCTCTTGTGATCTTCTACCATTGTTATCAGGACTGAGACTTGAAGCTACAGTCTATGTTGACAGGTTGGCCTATGGCTTCCCAGAGAGCCCATCAGCCAGCAGCAATGGCAGGTCAGGTCCACTTTACAGCAGTGTCTTTCAGACTCAGAATGGTCGCTGTGTAAAGAAAAAACGAATCATAAAAACCCAGCCTTCTGCAGCTCGCCACTTTTTGTGTTTTCCAGCTTTTTCTTTTCTTCCTGACAGCCCCCTGGGCCTAGGATTTCCGGATCGGCTATGGATCTGGAGACTGCATCCCAGCTTAGGGAGATCCAAGTGGAGGCAGTTTCCACTATTCCTGATTTCAAGCCCCATGGTTGGCCAAAATAAATAAATAAATAAATAAAAATAATAAATAAATAAATAAATAACTTAACAAAATTAAAAAAAATAAAGCTCCCTGGTATGGAATTTCTGCCAGTTTTATTTCCTAGCCTGGGATTTGAACTCGGGTTCTTGGTAAATCTGTAGCAATGTGAGGGAAGAGTTGTTACTACTTGAGCTTAAACCCCATGCCAACCAAAAATGAAAAATTAAATCACTGACATCGGCAGGGTGAGATAGTTGTCAAGATGGCAGGGAAGGGATGGTAAGAGGAATACAAAGGAGGAGGCAACAATGCTCAATAGGATATGTACTCATTACCTTGCTCATGTAACTGTGACCCCTTTGTACAACATTTTTTACTATAAAAAACACAAAAAAGAAACATATTAGTTTTCAGAGAAGCACTTTGGGGATAAAGGAAGGAAATCTGAATAGCTGTACAAAATTCTATGCTGCCTATTTTTAATGTTCAATATGGAACTGAATAAACATAACTGCTTCCATTAAAAAAAATTAAATCACTGTCTTGGAACTGGGGCCAGTATTTCTGCCATTGCTAGGATTTGAGCTCACCATCCAGGTAACTCTTTTGCAACATGGGTGAAGGTGAAGTTCACTGTCCTTGAGGAAAAGAAATTAAGGCTAGAGTTCCCAAGGCCTGAATGAAGGCCTTGCAATGAAAAAAAATATTTCTATATGTGTGTAATGAATGTATGATATATACTTATATATGTATGTTAATTTCATATTATGATTTTTATTATTGATTTTTATTTTATTTTTATTTGCTTCATTTATTTATTGATTATTGTATTTAGCATTATTATACACATGATATTTATTACATTTTGCACATCTATTATAAAATTATACACAATAATTTAGGACATTGACTCATTTTTCATTAATATTTTATTAAGTGTTGAAAAATAATACATAATTAAATGGAGCCATTTGTCACAATCTTCACATGTTTAGAGTCTCTCCCAAGTATGAGCTTTCTCTTTTCTTTTTCTTTTTTTCTTTTTATTGTGAAAATACTGTAGAGAGGGGTTACAATTACATGGGCAAGATAAGGCATACATTTCTTATCAAGCATTGTAGCCTCCTCCTTTGTTTCCCCTTCCCATCCCTTCCCATCCTCCCTGAGTCTTTTCTTATCTTTGGACATCTTCCTATAGAGATTTCTTTAGATGATTGATACTCAGAAGCCTTTTCCTGAGGATAGGCAAATTGAGGGATAAAATTTTAAGGGTGGGGCTAGAAATGTTGCTTAGATGGAAAGAGCTCGCTCCCTCAGCATGCATGAATGCCAGGGTTTGAATCCTCAGTGACACATACTCAGGAAAAGCCAGAAGCTGTGGAGTGGTTCAAGTGGCTAACCTTGAGAAAAAGAAGCACAGAGATAGTACCAAGGCCCTAAGATCAAGCCCAGGACTGACAAAAACAATAGACAAGATGCCAGTGCTCACACCTGGAATGCTAGCTTCTCAGGAGGTTCAGAGTTGTAGGCTACAGTTTAAAGACAGCCTAGGCAAGGAAAACCTGTTAGACTGTTATCTCCAGTGAACCACTGAAAGACCCCACCTGGCACCGTGGCTGTAGTGGTAGAGTGTTCGCCTTGAGTTGAAGGGCTCAGGGACAGTGCCCAGGCTTGAGTTCAAGACACACAACTGGAAAATAAGTGAGGGTTAATCAAAGTACTTTCCTATTTGCTAATTAGGAGAACATTCTCCGGAAAATGAACACTGATGTACAGCAGAATTGGAGTCAGATCTCCAGGTTCAAGTGTAGCAGATTTATAATCCCAGCCTCTTAGACACTAGCATTGTAACCTTGTGTCCTACATGGTTCTTAAAGGTCCATTGTTGAAAGGTTTAATATGCTTCCTGAGCCCTATGTGATAAGCAGTTGACTTGTATTGTCAATGTCATTATATTTCTGAACCTAGCAGAGCACCAGTCGCTCATGCCCAACACCCTAGCTCATGAGGCTGAGGTCTCAGGATCACAGGGTGAAGCCAGCCAGGGCAGAAAGGTCTATGACACTCTGATTTCCACTTCTGAAAGGTCAGATGTTCAAGAGCTTCCTGTGTTTCACTTGGTGATGAGAAGTTACATGCCCTCTAAATGTTCTTAGAGTTCTCGAGCTATAGAAGCAGGAAAGAAACATTATTGAACCATCCTGGATTCAAATGAAGTTCTCAGGATCCAAGCCCTAGCACTGTTTGCAGAAAAACTCCAGTGTAACACTGTAATTGAAGGACAGAAAATGGTTGCAAAAGCCTGGCTCGGTGCAGAGACCTAGGCATGAAGGATTAGGAGGCAGAATGTACACACTCAACAGGGAAGTCAGCTGCAAAAGCCAGCAATGGGGCGAACCCTGAAACATTTGTTAGAGTTACACCAGTGTCAGGCTTTTCTCACCCTCTTCAAACAATGACTAATTAACCTTCCTCCCTCAGGTGAAGGGAGCCTCAGGCTATCTTTAGGGTAACAATAGAGATCCAGTTTAGTGGGGGTGGGGGAGAGGGGAGGAACAAGAAGAAAAACCGTGTTCTGTGGTCTTAAGGAGTGGGGTTTTGACTCTCCATATGTCAGATTTAAAGACCATTCTTCTACCTCTACCAGTCCATTCTCCTTCCTTCATTCTGTACATCATTAATGCAAATTCCCAGTCCAAGGAGAAGCAGGGCCCATTCTCTTCTGTCTCCAAGCACCTGAGTTAGAACCTGGCTCTGTCCTCTTGGCTCTGGGGCATTTGGCTGCCTGAGAAGTAGGAAACAGACAGTCTTCCTGCTCTGTGGTTGTGTGAAGGTGAAGCTGGTGGCCAGAACACTGCAGAAGGCATCATGACTGGGAATTGTTCCCTTCATTCCTCCTAACATCCAAGACCAGGTTAATCTATCATGTTTCTTTCTAGCTATCTATTTATCTATTTTTCTTTCTATGTATCTATGTATCTTTCTATGTATCTATGTATCTATCTATGTATCTAGGTATCTATTTATCTATCTATCTATCTATCTATCTATCTATCTATCTATCTATCTATCTATCTATCTATCTATCTATCTATCTATCTATCTATCTATCTATCTATCTATCTATCTATCTATCTATCTATCTAGGTAGGTAGGTAGGTACCTACCTACATAGGTTTCTGTTTGCGAGGTCTAGCCACAGCACCAATTCTGGCTTTTTCTGTGTATGTCATACTGAGTAATCATACCCAGGGCTTCTTGCATGCTTGGCCAGCACTCTTTCAGTAATCCAAGTCCACAGCCCCATCTTTTTCTTCATAGTAGTTTTTACATAAGTATGCTTCCATTTTACATCCCCAAATTTAATTTTCTGAATACTAGTTATTTCTACAAAACCTTATTTTCTGTTCCCCTGCCTAATTTGTGGCTGTTCCTGCATTGGCCTCATAATAAAATGTATATAAAGACTGCTGAGAGCTTAAGTGTGCATCATATAAGGACACAGGTGAAAAGCCATGGGCCTGAAATGAAGAGAATGGTGCAGTATGTGAAACGAGCATATCTGAAAAATGAACCAGTAAATAAAAGGAGAAGCATTGCATATGGTCTGTTTGCACTCAGGGAGGTAATATACACACATAAGTAGGTAATGCACTGATACATAAACTTGGCCTTCTCTTTTTGAAAAGAGGAACCATCCCAGTGCTTCAACACAGGGCCCAATGCGTTCCTCAGTTGTTTCATACAAGGCTGAGGCTTTAGCACCAGCACAGCTCCACTTCCAGCCATCTGGTCATTAATTGGACATAAGTGCCCCCAGGCTTTCTTGCCTGGTCTGGCCTATGTGTCCTGCTCGGATTTCTCTCTCAAAGCTGGAACTTTACCCTCTGGGACACTGCTCCACTTCTGGTTTTCTGGTGGTTTATTGGCGATAAGAATCTCACAGACTTTCCTGCTTGGGCTGACTTTGAATTGCGATCTCCCCAGGAGACTGAAAGCAGCTTTCTCAGGGATACACTGAGGAGTCCCTCCACACAAAACCTTAGTCTAAATCTTGGGAGGTACTAAAGAAAAACAGAAACATGCAGATGCTTCTAGTGTGTTCTATATAATTAAGATTGGGGACACACAACACTCATAGTTATTAAATCATTTTATAAGCAAAAGGAGCAATGCAGAGAGTATGAGGATCACTCCAGCTTTCTGTTCTCTGATCCTTAGACAGTAATTTCACTGCAGCTCAACGCTAAGTGACAGAACTGGCATGTGGTGTGGACATTAGCTGCCAAAACCTGTGATACTCATTTCTCACTTTTGGCTTCAAACCTGTGACCAGAAGAGAAGATGAGAGAAAATCCTTCTCAAAGAAAGCAGCTATTAAGAACATTGGAATAGCTTACTTATAAATTCAAACCACTGGAATGACCCTGTTAAGAAGTCAGATTGTACAGATTAAAAAATGAAGAAGAAAAGAAGGGCAAGAGCCAGTGGTGGCTAAACTATAATCCCAGCTCCTCAGGAGGCTGAGATGTACAGAATCTGAGTTTGAATCCAGCCAGCATAGGAAAGTCCATGACACTGCTATTTCTAAGAGATCACAGAAAAACCCAGAAGTGGGGATGTGATTCAAGGTTAATGCAATACCCTCGAGCAAAAGGAGCTCAGGGACAATGCCTAGGCTCATAGATCAAACCCAGGAACTTCCCCCTCAAAAAGAGCCTGTACCTCCACGTCTCTGTGTATATGGATGTATTCCTATAGGTGAACCTCCAGAGTAGCTATTATGAATTGCACCAACCTAGAAAATTTGCTTTCAATTCAATGATTTCAGAACACAAAGACTGCTTTCCTGACAGTGCATGTTCCGGGGCTCACCTCACTGTTCCCAGTGTAGCCTGAGGGTTTCTCTGCATCCTAGGCCTGATGGAAGAACTCTCTCTCATTCCTTCTCTGCATCCCAGGCCTGCTGGAAGAACTCTCTCTCATTGTCTGGATATGCAGACAAATGGCCTCACTCCTGTTCAGCTGTTTAACAAACAACTCCATCTGTGTCATTTAGTGATGATGAGTGTGGGCAGGCTTTGAAGGCCAGGAGAAAAAGGCCTCTTTTTATCCCAAGCAATCTCTCTCCCCAGTGCCCTGTTTTGACAGGAAGCCTTCATAGTGCCACCTCCCATGGTAGGCCAAGTCCTGTGCAATTATCCTGTCTTTGTGAGACTATATTCCGGTGTTTAGTTACAGAGGTAAATATAATTCTGTAGTCCTTCTGGCAGACAACTAGGGCACTGAACCTAATGAAATGTTTCATTGTTGGAGATGATGGGCCTATGATGCCTCTCCTAGGTTTCTGGAGCTTGGGAAATCCAAGCACATGTCAGATATCTCAAAGTTTCCTGTCATCTAGGGCTGGTGAAGCTCATCAGATATTGAAATTTTTGACCTCTCCTAATTAGGCCCTGGGTGGCTAGGTTTTGGGGTTGAACACAGGGCCTGGGTGCTGACCATGAGCTCAGTGCAGAAGCCCAATGCTTTACCATTTTGTGTCACAACTTCACTTCTGGTCTCTGTGTGTGTGTGTGTCTGTCTGTCTGTCTGTCTGTGCGAGTGCACATACACCAGTCCTGGTGCTGAAACTCAGCACTGTATCTAGTTTCTCTTGTACAAGGATAGCCCTCTCCCAATTGAGCCACAGAACCACTGCAGCCTTTTTCTAGTGTTGTGGTCCTGAGAAATAAAGTCCAGGGTTTCATAGATGCAAAGCACTCTACCCCTAAGGCACATTCCCAGCACTCTACTTCAGGTTGGTTAGTTTGTTTTTGTCTTTGTTGTTGTTGTTGGTTGTAGGAGTTGAAGTCTGGGCCTGGGTGCTCTCCCTGAACTCTTCAGCTCAAGTCTTGTGCCCTACCACTTGAGCCAAAGCTCCACTTCATGTTTTCTGGTGGTCCATTGGAGCTAAGTGTCTCAAAGACTTTCCTCCCCAGGCTAGATTTGAACCATGATACTCAGATCTCATCCTCCTGAGTAGCTAATATGAAAGGCATGAGCAACAAGCACCCAGCTTCAACTTCAGGTTTCTTAGTGGTGAATTGGAGATAATAGTGTCATGGGACATTTTGTGTCTGGGATAGTTTGAAAACCAGATCCTCAGATCTCAGCTTCTTGAGAAGGCGGGATGACAGACCTCAGCTATCGACACCTAGGTGGCACTCTGCTGCAAGGGGGTCCTTGGCTCCACGTGTTGGAGTGCTAGACATGTGCCCAAGTGGTAAGTGTCAGTGCCTAGGCCCCAAGTTCAAGGTTCATGACTGTGAAAAAACAGAAAGAAAAAAAAAAAAAGCAAACACTAATTGTCTGCAGGAGATAACTCTCTAGTCTTCAGTAATACATAATTTTGTCCCTGCCATGGGGACATATCTGAGCCTTAATATTCTTATCTGCATAATCATCTCAGTTGTGGAGCTCTTACAAGGACCTGATGAAAGAATGCACAGCACATGGCACTCTTTTCATGACTCAACACACAGCATCCTGTGAAAGACCCAGCACATGGCGCCCAATGCATGACTCAGCACACTGCACCCTGTGAAGGACTCAGTACATAGCACCCTGGGCAGGACTTAGCACAGAGCACCTTATGAAGGACTCAGCACATAGCTCTATTCCACAAGCTGGTATTTGAATTAGGGTGCTTTCCTCACTATCACCATTCTTTGAGGTACATTTCACAAACCACACAAGTTCACATCAAATGGTTTATGGTGTTGGGTGTTTTTGTGGGGGTTAGGCATATGGCTTGAACTCAAAACATGGAGATTATACTCTAATAACATTTGCTCAAGGCTAGAGCTCTACCACTTGGAGCCACATTTTAAAGAGTCTCACAGAATTCCTGCCAGGACTGGGTTTTAAAGCCCCTGAGCAGCTAGGATGATGGAGGTAAGCCAGTTGTGTCTGGTTCCATGGAGCTGGGTTGCAGCATTTACATCTGGCTAAGTCAGGTTAGCTGGCAGTTGTCAGCACCAGACTCCTAGCTTGCTCTGTGATGAGGTATTTGAAGTTCTGTCTTTTTATAGTTGCAGTTAGAACATTCTACATTTTTGTGGCAGCAGTCCTGGGGCTTGAGTAAGTGCTTAGACACTGTTCCTAAGCATTTGTTCTCCAGGCTAGCATTCAATTGATTGAAAGACCTAAGAACTTCCCGGTATTCTGTTTATGTGGCACTGAGGAATCGAACCAAGGGCTTGGTGCTTGCTAGGTGAGCACTCAACCACTGAAACCAGGAGTGAACAAGGTATACATAGAGATTGCTGTATATAAATATTATATACACAGAGAGATGTCTGTATATTATTAAATTATAGATAATATTACTAGCAATTATTAGGTATTAAATTATGTCTGCATTTAATGATGTGTCTCAGTTGAACAATTAATAAATAATTAATTAATAATTATTCAATATCCTATTTTTGTTTACCATATATGTACATACATCCATACATATGATTACATATTTTATAGAATGAGGCAGATGTCTATATATAGTTAAATTATGCATCATGTGTTACTATCAAGTAGGTATTTAATTATATCTCCATGTAATTTTTATTCTGTTAATGCTTAATAAAATATTAATTAAACTTAATCCACCTCCTATAATTATTGCATCTAATTTTTTCCCAGAATGATTCACTACTAATTCAATCTGTTTTTCATTCATTTTACTGGCAATTATTCCACCTATGACATTTCTTACCTTTATGACATCCTATTACATAGTATATAGATTTGCACAGGAATTATACATCCTTCCTGTCACTGAGCACTTTCAAAGAAAATGAAAACATGTGTCCCGCTCAGCTTCTTCCTCCAAGATTATATTTTTGGCAGTGCTAGGATCTTGATTCAGAGCCTAGAAGGCTCAGTTCATGAATGGGTGGCTGTCAGCACAGCAGCCTCTAGCCAATTCATCTGCCAGGCAGTTGCCAGGCCCTGAGATCGAGCCCTGTATGTTGACTCCATATTGCACTTAGTGTAGTTATTCATTAAATTTTTTGTTTTATTCATTTATTTACCATTTATTTTATTGACTTATTACACATCCAATATTTACTACATTTATTACATAGGATATAGATTTGCCTATGTATGAAACTTCACACCTGACAACCAGGACGTTCACAGAAAAGGAAAACATGTGTCACCCTGGGCTTCTTACTCTATGCTTCAATTTTTGTGAGTGCTGACATCTGAATTCACAGCCTACAAGGCCCAATTTATGAATGGATGAGTGTCAGCTCGGCCAGCATTGGGCAGATGGAGCTGACAAGCAGTTCCCAGCACTGAGATCGAGCCCCAGGTGTTGACAAAATAAGAACAGATTGACATGCAGATGGTAGTACACAAAGCAGTATGGAGGTTTCTCAAAAGACTTCACATAGAGCTCTCCTATGATCCAGCAATTCTACTTTTGGGCATTTACCCAAATGATCACAAACAAGACCATACTGAAGCTACCAGCACAACTATGTTTATTGCAGCATTATTTACCATAGCTAAGATATGGAACCAACCCAGATGCCCCTCAGTAGATGAATGGATAAGAAAATGTGGTATATATACATAATGGAATTCTATGCCTCCATCAGAAAGAATGACATTGCCCCATTTGTTAGGAAATGGAAAGACTTGGAAAAAATTATATTAAGTGATGTAAGCCATGCCCAAAGAAACTTAGGTACCATGGTTTCCCATATATGCAATAACTGGTATATGTCTGAGTCAAGCAGAAAAGGTCAGATAAGTTGATGTTAGGGGAATGAACCCCAAGATAAATATTCAAATGGTTTTTTTTTTTGTTTTTTTTTTCCTTTCATGAAATTGTTTCTAACATATTTATAAGATGATTTCTATGTTGCATTTTATGTCCCTCCCCCACGGTATAACCCCTGCTTTCACTGTATTTGATGTTGGTATAATTTGTGGAGGGGAAGGGATACAGGTGGACCCATTGCTACAATGAGATGTATAATTCATTATGTCAAAAAATGAACTTTATAACTTTGTTGCGGAGCGGGGGGAGGCTCTGGTAGGGGGAGGGGGTTAGTATGGGAAGAGATAGGTAGGAGAAACAAAGGGGAGGCAACAATGCTTGATACGAAATGTACTCCTTATCTTGAGCATGTAATTGTAACTCCTCTGTACTGTTTTCTCACAAAAAAAGCCTTGAAAAAAACAAAATAAATAATATAGAACTTTATAGAGTGACAGAGGTTTCTATACATTCTTCAGTTATATAGACTACATTCTTACCAACTCTTGGGTATTTATTATGCCTCCATGTAATTAATATGACTGTTTCCATCCTTAATGAATTTTTAATTGAATCAACCACTGTCCTGAAACTATTCTATCAATGGAATTAAAATTATTCTTTTAATGTGTCAAAAAATATTCATTTAAAACCATTGGCCTCCTAAAATCACTTTGTTTAATTTTATAGTAGTATCTTTCAGGAACAACTAATTCAACCTTGACATTCATAACCTTCCATCAGTATTCCTATGAATAGAAATGAGACTCTTAGGATTTCCCTCCATTGGTGGGGGCAGGACCGGGTTTCTAACACAGGGCTTATGTTGCCAAGTTGGAATATGGCTTCTCTGGTAGCCCGCCAACCTTCAGAAATTCCAGTTTACAAACAATTTTCAGCCATGTTATTCAAATCCAGGATTGTTACCTTGCAAAGAAAGCAAATGTAAAACCGGAGCCATCTGCAAGTTGCCGGATTTTTATCTATCTTTTCATTTTTTTTTCCTGTCAGTCTTTGGGGCCCAGGAACTCAGGTTCAGCTGTGAGTACAGTGGCTGCACCCCAGCCTAGAGTAATCAAAGCTGAGGCAGAGTTGCCACTACCTGAGTTCAAGCCCTGAGCTGGACAAAACAAAAATAAATAAATAAATACATACATACATTAAAAATATTTTAAAAATTATGAGGATCTTTGGCTTGGAATTCATGCCATTTTTTCTGCCAGGCCTGGGATTTGAACTCAGGGTCTGGGTAAATCTGCAGCATTGTGGGGGAATGGGAAGCTCACCGTGCTGGAGGACAAGAAAGTCAAGCCTGTTCTCAGGGCCTGAATTCAAGTTCTAGCACTCAAAAAAAATTAATATTCATATACATTTTAAACACATTATTTATATTTACATGCACATTTACTGCATATTATGGTTAGTGTAGTTATTCAGTTTATTTTGAGTTTATTTATTTTTATGTATTTAATGAGTATGATTACACATATAACATTTTTTACATCCTGTTACATAGGACTTAGATTTGCCTATGTATTATACATCATTCCTGAAACCCAGGACTTTCGCCGATAAGGAAAACCAGTGAGACAATTGGTTTCTTCCACCAGGATTATGTTTTTGGCAGTTCTGTGATTTGAACTCCAGGACTAGAAGGCCCACTTCATGAATGGGTTAATGTTAGCACAACAGTCTGATGCAAGTGAAGTTGGTGAGCAAATTTGCGGACCTGAAATCAAGGCCTAGAAATGGCCAATATATAAACAGATAGATGTGTAGATTGTTGTGTGTGTGTGTGTATGTGAATTTACATATGTATATTCATCTATAAATAAATGTATATATAGAGAGACAGACATTTATGTAGATTCTAGTGTATAACACTATATAAAGTGATGTCTGTCTATATCTTATTTTTATATATTCTAATACTAATTATTTGTTCTAAAACTATGCCTCCATTAATTACTCATGGTAGAAGACTTAGTAAGGTACTAATTAAATTAATCAATGACATATTTATTGCATACAATCTTATACTAGAAAGACTAGCTAATTAGTAATTAAATTAGTATATGTCAAACATTCTATTAGTGTTCCTATAGATAGGAACGAGTGTCCTAGGATCTTTAGCCATGTGTAGGTGGCAGTTACAGGATCATGGAACTCAGAGCCCAGGTGTATTTGTTGGGCTCAGACTTCACCCACAGCCCACGAGCCTTAGGCCATGCAAGGTGGCCATACAATTTTCCAGCTGAGTCATTGAGACCCAGGATGGTCACAGTGCCAAAGAAAAAGAGATAAAATGGTTGTGTAAAACTTCTTGGTTTTTTCTTCCTCTGTTTTTTTATTTTTTTGGTTTGATGTATTTTTGCCAGTGCTGGGAGTTGAACTCGGGTCCTAGGATCCGAGAATCATCTGTGGGTGTAAATGCTGGACCCCAGCCTAGGGTAATCATGGTTTAAGACAATAAAGTGCTTCCTTCAGCAAAAGGAGTTCAGGGACAATGTCTAGGCTCACAGTTAAAGCTTAAAAAAAGCCATTAAAAAGCCACAAAAGAGAGCCATTAACTCCATGTGTCTGTGTGTATGCATGTATTTCTATTGGTGAACATCCAAGGTCGTTATGAAGAAAGGCACAGAGCTAGGAAATTTGCTTTGAATAGAATGATTTCATAGAACAGACAGTGTTTTCAAGACAGTGCATGTTCCGGGCCTCCCCTCACTGTTCCAAAGGTAGCCTGAGGGTTTCTGTGCATCCCAGGCTGCTGGAGGAAGTCTGCCTCACTGTTGGAACAGGCAGACAAAAAGCTTCACTCCCGTACAGCTGTGTAACAAACAATTTATCGGAGGCAATTAGTGAGGATGAGTGTGGATGGGCTCTGAAGGCCAGGAGAAAAAGGCCTCTTTGTACCCCAAGCTAAGTCTTTCCCCAGTGCTATTTTTTGACAGGAAGCCTTCATTTGTGCCACCTCCTGTGGCAGGCCAAGTTCCCTGCACTTGTCCTGTCTTTGTGAGACTATGTTCCAATGTTGAAACAAACTGCTACAATTAATTCAAGAGTCCTTCTGGCAGAGAACTAGGGAGCTGAACCTAATGAAAAGATTCCTAATTTGCAATGGTGGTGCCTCCCTAAGATTCTGGAAGTTTGCTAAATCTAAGCACTTGTGCAAAATCACAATACTTCCTGTCATCTAGGTCTGGTGAAGCTTATCAGGTTTTGAAACCTTTGTCCTCTCCTAGTCAGGCCCTGGGTGGCTAGGTTTTGGGGTTGAACACAGGGCCAGAGTGATGACCATGAGATCAGAGCAGAATCCAGGTGCTTTACCATTTTGTGTCACAACTTCACTTGTGCTCTGTGTGTGTGTGTGTGTGTGTGTGTGTGTGTGTGTGTGTGTGTGTGTGTAAATAAACTAGTCCTGGAGCTTGAACTCAGGATATGAGCATTGTACCTGTTTCATCTGTTCAAGGATAGCACTCTACCACTTGAGCCAGAGAGCCACTTCAGACTTTTTTTTCTAGGGATGTGGTACTAAGGATTTAAACCCAGGATTTCATACATGCAAAGCACTCTATCCCTAACACAAGTTCCCAGCACTCCACTTCAGGTTTCCTTCTTTCTTGTAAGTTGGAGGAGTTCAAGTCTGGGCCTTGGTGCTGTCTCTGAGCTCTTCAGCTCAAGTCTAGGGCTGTACCACTTGAGCTACAGCACCCCTTCAGGCTTTTTGGTGGTTCATTGGAGATAAGCATCTCAAAGAATCTCCTGCCCAGCCTAGCTTTGCACCATGATCCTCATCTCTCAGTCTCCTGATTAGCTAGGATGACAGGCGTGAGTCACCGATGCCCAGCTTCCACTTCAAGTTTCTAATTTGTGAATATAAGATAATAGTATCATGGGACATTTTGTCAGGTTAGATGGCAGCTGTCAGCACCAGACTCCCAGCTTGCTCTGTGATGAGGTATTCGTAGTTTTATACTTGCGATGAGGTATTTGTAGTCCTATACTTACATCGTTGCAGTCAAAGCATTCTTTTATTTGTTTTCTTGGTGCCAGTCGTGGGTCTTGAGTAAGGGTCTAGAAACAGTCCCTAAGATTTTATGCTCAAAGCTAGTGCTCGACTGCTTGGGTGACAGCACGACTTCTGGATTTTTTGTGTACACAGTAGTGAGGAATCGAATGCAGGGCTTTGTACTTACTAGGCGAACATTCTATCATTAAGCCCCAGAAGTGACAATTGTATGAACAGAGAAATGTATAGATTGGTAGATAGACAAATAGATACATATGTATAAAACAAGAGAGAGATGTTTGTATATTATGAAATTGCATATACAATATTACTACCGATTATTGGATTTAAATTTTCCTTCCTTTTTTAAGTATCATGATTGAATACATAATAAAGTATTAATTGAAAATTAGTCAATATAGTATAATTGTGTATAATTTTATAATATCCTATACTAACTACAAATTTAATTATTACTTTTATAACATTCCATTCATATGGGTATATATGGGAATAGGTTTCTGAGAATCTCCATTCATTAGTGGCAGTCCTGGGATTCGACATCCAGGCCTAAGTTGCTGGTTTTGGCTATGGCTTCCCTAATACCCCACCAAACATCAGCAATGCAAGATAATGTACGCTTTCTGGCCTTGTCATTTAGACCCAGGATGGTCACAATACAAAGGGAAAAAAAGGAAAACTACCTCTTTGAACTTCTCAGTTTTGTGCTTCTCCTTTACAGTTTTTATTTTTTTTTGCCATCCCGAGATTTGAACTTGGTTCCTAGGATGCCACCGCCAGCTGTGGCAGAGATGCCAAGACCCGAGTTCAAGCCCCATGCTTGGCCAAAATAATAATAATAATAATAGCATTCAAACTCAAGGCCTGGGTCGTTTAATTCGAATGCAAACCATTGGAATGACACCATGAAGATTTCAGATTGTTAGGATTTTAAAAAAGAAAAAGAAGACAAAAAGTAAGCAAGGTGCCAGTGGCTCCTGACTGAAATCCTAGCTCCTCAGGAGGCCAAGATGTAGAGAATGCCAATTTGAATTCAGCCAGTGTGGGAAAGTCCATGACACTCTTCTTTCTAAGAGATCACAGGGAAAAAAGAACCATGCATGGGGCTGTGGCTCAAGGGCAGAGCACTACTCTTGAGCAAAAAATGCTCAGGGACAGAGCCTAAGCTCATAGTACAACCCTGGACCTGCCAAAAATAAAAAAGGAGGCAATAACTCCATGTATCTTTGTATGGACAATGGGCATTCAGCAGGTTGCCCATGCCCAGCCTCCCAACCTGGGCAAGCTGGGACAAGCCCTCAGAGAGTACAAAGTCTGAGCAGGCAACATGAACAAAGCATCCTTCTCTGCCATTTAAGAACTGAAGCCTTATGTTCTGGCCGAGGTGTCCTATCAGGACACCATGCAGCCAGCCACTGCCTCCAGGGAAAGCACAGTTCCTAGGCTGTTGTCAAAGGTTCTGGCTCCATATTCTCTATCCTTCTGTAGGATGTGAGCCTAGACTTCTGGGGCCTGTGGCTATCACTCATTTATCATTCCTCATTGCTGAGTCACAGGCTGGTCCCAAATCATGGCAAAGATATGAAATAGAGATTTCTACACCAAAGGGGGTAAGCCAATAAACCCCACCCTCATAACTCCCGTAAGAAGGGAGCCTTGGACTAAGATTGTGGCCTAGTGGTAGAGTGTTTACCTAGCCCACATGCACAAACCCTGGGTTCGATTGCTCAGTACCACAGAAACAGAAAAAGCCAAAAGTGGTACTGTGGCTTAAGTGATAGAGTGATAGCCTTGAGCAAATGAAGCTCAGGAGTATGACAAGACCCTGAGGTCAATCCCCAAACTGTCAAAAAGAAAAAATCATCCCGGTATGATATTTTGCTCTGGGACTCAGAGGAGGGCTGAGGTTATAAATAAGAGCTAGAGTAGAAGACAGGTGCTGGTGGCTCACAGCTGTAATCTTAGTTACTCAGGAGGCTGAGATCTGATGATCCCAATTGCAAGCAAGAAAGTCTATATGAGACACTTTTCTCTAATTAAACACCCAAAAAGCCAAAAGTAGAGCTGTGGTTCAAGTAGTAGAGCGCTAGCCTTGAGCACAAAAGCTCAGGGATTGTATAGCATCCAGGCCATGGATTCAAACCCAGGACTGGCACACACATGCACACACACATGCACACACACACACACACACACACACACACACACACACACACACCAAGATAGAGCATTTGCCAGTCGGCCTGCACAAGTTCCATCTCTAGAAACTCAATATTAAAAAAAAAAGAGGGAGAAGGGAAGGAAAGACTTGCTCCACGAGGTGATATAACCAATGCCAAAATTCCACAGGAGTTCTAAAATGTGGATTCAGGACAGAGGGCCTCAGGCAGAAGGTACAGCATGGGGAAAGGTCCTGAGGTGTGGTGTAGAGCAGATGGTGTGGGTGAAATGAAGGTTCTGTGGATTCAGACAAGTCTAGGAGGACAGTCAAGGCTAGATCAAGGTTTATATTTGAGTCACCGGTAGGGCAGAGGGTGTGGTCCCAGAATGGGGCCCATGGGGAAGATTAGTTGGCTTTTTACCAGAGACCCCAGCCATTTCCTGTGGCTGGAAGCTTATTTTTAACAGCTCCTGACCCTCAGACCTCCTTTGTATGGAGGAGTCAGGGCAAATGCATGGAAGAAAGCTTGCTTAAGAAAAGCTTCTAGCCCAATGTTACCAGTGTCTCAACCCCTGTGAATCCTAGCTACTCAGAAGACTGAGATAGAGATTGTGGGTCAAGCCAGCTCAGGGGAGGAATGTTAGTGAGACTCTTCTTGCCGATGAACTACCAAAAGCCAGAAATGGAGCTGTGGGCTCAAGTGGCAGAGTGCTAACCTTGAGGGAAAAAATTAAGAGACCAGAGCCTAACCCCTGAGTTCAAGCCCCAGTACTTGCACCTAAAAAATAAAGAAAAGCTTTCAGAAGTTTACCTAGTCTACTGTGGTGAAATGCCAGATCAGCTGGGCACCAGTGGCTCACACCTGTCCTCTTAGCTCCTCAGGAGGCTGAGATGTGAGGATCACGGTTCAAAGCCAGCCTACGCAGGAAAGTCTGGGAGACTCTGATCTTCAAGGAATCTCCAGAAAACCAGAAGTGGTGCTGTGGCTCAAGTGGTAAGCCGAACAGCTGGGGGACAGCCCCCAGGCCCAGAGGTCAAGTCCCATGACCAACACCTGGCCTGCTTGGACCTCACTCTGTGGCTCTAGGCAGAGTACTTTCCAGTGGACCACTGAGGGTCTCCCAATGTCTAGATGTCCTACACGTCTTGAGAGCAGCCTCTTTGGAGGCCTTTGCCTACAGAGCAGGCCACAGTATCACAGAAGATTCAAGCCTTGGAGCATGGAGGTCATTAATCTGTTCATCAGAATGGCATCTGTCATGGCTGCACTGTGGATCTGAGCAATAAATCGACCTCTCACACCATGGTTCTGGGCCAGGAGGGGCAGGAGCTGCAAGATGGCACAGCAGGTAATACCCACTCACTCGAGTATCACAAGAGTGTTAATCTGTCAGGCACACCTTGGGTGGGTGTTGAGTTGAGCTCATGAAAGACTTGTAGTCTCTGGTATCCACAGCCAGCAGGCTGCTGCTGATAGCAGTCTCTATCCTAGGAGTCACAGGGCTCGGACCCTTACTCTCCTCACCAGTGCTCGGAGCAATCGTGGGCTGACTACAAATGAGCATCCATAGTGTCCTTCCCTTGGTCCTGTGGCCCCGTGCATGGATGGAGGGGCAGGTTCCCTGGAACTTACTGACATGACCCAGACCCCTCAGCCCATGAATGACTTAGGGAGAAATTACTTGATCTGCCTTGAGAGTTTACTATGAGTATGCCTCAGGAGTGCCCCCAGTTTTCTAGCTGAGCTCATCATTACCACCTTCTTCTCTGTGTGTGTGTGTGTGTGTGTCTGTGTGTCTGTGTGTGTATGTATGCATGCACACACGTGCACACATCTTGGTACTAGGGCTTGAATTCAGGGCCTGGACTCTGTCCCTCATCATTTTTATTCAGGGCTAGCAATCTACTACTTGAGCCACAGCTTTTCTTCCAGCTTTTCTGTGGCTAGTTGAGAGTCTCACAGACTTTTCTAGCTGGGCTGCCTCTGAATGTCAATGCTCAGATCTCAGACTCCTGAGGAGCTGAGAATAGGAGGGCATGGGCTATTAGCATCTGGCCACACTTTCTTTCTTGGCTAAAACAGACTACCTCTCACCCAGCCGAGCACCCATCTACAGCTACACTCCTTTCCCAGGCTACAGAAGAAACATACCCTCCAATGAGAACAAAGAAATGGGATCAGATTTGAGCTTTATGTTCTCCACACAGTCAAGGGATGCTGGGAGCTGAAGTGGAGGTCAGAGATCTAGGCCAGGGCAAGTAGACAGCTGGTAGAACAGAAGAGGGTATGAAAAGACATCCTTGCAACTGGGTGCCAGTGGCTCATGCCTATAATCCTAACTACTCAAGGCTGACACCTGAGAATCAATCAAGATTCAAAGCTAGCCTGGGAAGACTCTTCTCTCCAATGAACACCAAAAGCTGGGAAGCAGAGCTACCCTAGTTCAAGTGGTACAGCACCAACCTTGTGCAAACAAGCTAAAGGATAACAACTAGGCTCTGAGTTCAAGTCCTAGTAAACACACACACACACACACACACACACACACACACACACACATATGCACAAATGCATGGACACAAACACGCACTCAAGCACATGCATCCACTATCATCCTTAATAAGAGCCAATTGCTCATACCAGCAATCCCAGCAACTCAAGAGGCTGAGCTCTGAGAATGGCAGCTTGAAGCCAGCCCAAGCAGGAAATTCTGTGAGACACTTCTCTCCACTAACTACTAAAACAGGTGAAAAGTGATCTGTGATTCAAGTGGTAGAGCTCATGGACAGTGCCTAGGCCCTGAGTTCCAGCTCTGTTTTTTTTTTAATAGACACCCTTTGCCATCCCCAACCCCACAGACCATAAATCCAGATTGTAGTCATCCTAGATCTCACTTTTGATCCTGCCACTTCCATAGCACTGCCACAAATGGCCAGTGTGTGGCCAGCCATAGGTTAAGAAGTGAACTTAAGCAAGGAGGGCATAACCAGGTCAAGGCTAATGCCCCAGAACATTGAGGTACTGGCCATACCAGTTTCTCATCCCCCAGTTCCCTGGCCCTTGAATCTTAAGTCTGTACCTCTGTATTCTGGTTATCTGGAATTGTCTAGAAGGACCTGAGAGGTCCAGCTGGAGCTGGAATATAGACTTGGCTGTGATAATGTACGTTGACATTTCCTAGACAACAAAAGATACTTCCAAGCCACATGGGCCTCACCTCCCATGCAGCCCAACATGCTTGGGCAGCCTTCAATCAGCTATCAAGCTCAAGTTTGTCAGAGCCACTGGCAAACATCCTTCCCCCACTCCATTGCCAGCCTGCTGGGAGGGACATGCAGCCAGAGGCCCAGCTGAGGAAAAGGACAAGACATCCCATGACTGAACCCTACCCCTCCAGAGGTAAGGGATAACCTATGCAGCCGGCCCTGCTGACCCAGAATCCCCTGGAGGTGGCAAAAGATATGGACAGCCAGACTTGGGCTCCAATGAAAAGCTGGAATATGCAGGTCTCTGGCAGTTTAGGACTCATTGCAGACCCTGACAGGGGGCTAAAGGCAAGGTTGTAATGGAAGAGGGGCAACATCCGAGGTCAGGAAGAGGAAGACAGGCACCCAGGAAGGGGACAGAGAAAGATGAGGGACACACACACACACACACACACACACACAAGGGTAGTCCAAGGGCCCATCAGTCCCTGAGCACCGGAACATGCCAAACCCCGAGAAGATGGCACTACCATCCTCAGACCAACTGCAGACAAATAGCCTCTCACATGTCTGGAATGGCTCATAACACAGCATGGCATTTCCTACTGTACAAAACTCTATGCAGAAAACTCATCCACCTTATTTTTGGTTGTCGATCATGGGGTTTGAACTATGTGCCTGTACGCAGTCCCTCAGCTCTTCAGCTGAAAGTGCGCACTCTACCACTGGAGCTACAGCACCACCTCCGGGTTTCTGGTGGTTCATTGGAGATAAAAATCTCACACACTTTCCTTCCCAAGCTGGCTTTGAACCAAAAGCGTCAGATCTCAGCCTCCTGAGTAGCTAGGAGGACAGTTGTGAGCCACTGGCAGCACCGGATTTGAGTTACCTTCTTATAGCCAGGTGAAACCCAACTTGTCAGGCTACAAACCATATGCAACCCTTCACTTCAGACTTTGACACCAGCATCCAAAACTATATTTCCATGGATGGAGAGAATATAATTGACACTACCCTCCCATCCCTGCTCCCATTAGCCTACTCCTTGCCTAAGACAGGCCACGACCTCTGGAGTTGTTGGTAAGGCAACGCCCACCATGATGTGACTTCACAATGGGGCAAACCTTGAGAGTTCTTAGAAATTTCTTACACTTAGGCTCGCATCTGGTCTCCCAACCACAGTACACCCATTGATTTACCATCACTGCTGCCTTCTCCCAGAGAGGACCACATCTCAGCCTTTTACCCACACGATGCCCCTTGCCAGCAGGAAGTAGCCAGAGAGAGTCTTAGCCCTTTTCCATAATTATCAAAAGGCTGGAATGTAAGGTCCATTCCTGGACAGCAAACATACCTCGCCCAGTCCCTGCATTACCTAGGCAACTGGAACACCTGGAAGAGGTCACATCCATATCCACTGAGGTCACATCTTAATCTGATGTGGCCACACCTTTCTCCCACCTGATCCCACTTCCCTTTACCTGGACAAACCCTTCCCCTCCCCTACCCTATATAAGGTCTAACTCGGGCCAGAGGCCTCTCTTTTGCCAGCCGTGTGGAGTGCCAACCTTGCCTGGTCCCAGCAGGTCTACTGAATAAACCTACCCCTTACCTGAATACCACGTGTGTGGTGCAGTTCTTACTTGGCTACCTCTTTTAAAAACCTAACACTTTGAATAGAATGATTTCATAGCACAGTGTTTTCAAGACAGTGCATGTTCTGGGCTCCCCTCACTGTTCCAAGGGTAGCCTGAGGTTTTCTCCTCACCCCAGGCTGCTGGAGGAACTCTGCCTCATTGTTGGAATAGGCAGAAAAAAGCTTGGCTCCTGTACAGCTGTGTAACAAACAATTCATATGGGGCAATTAGTGAGGATAAGTGTGGGCAGGTTTAGAAGGCCAAGAGAAAAAGACCTCTTTGTATCCCAAGCTATCTCTCTCCCCTGTGCTCTGTTTTGACAGGAAGCCTTCATTTGTGCCACCTTCTGTGCAGGCCAAGTTCTCTGCACACATCATGTCTTTTTTAGACTATGTTTCAGTGTTGAAATAAACTGCTACAATTAATTCAATGGTCCTTCTGGCAGACAACAAGGGAGATGAACCAAATAAAATGATTCATTATTGGCAATGGTGCCTTCCTAAGTTTCTGGAAGTTTGCTAAATCTAAGCACTTGTTTAATATCATAATGCTTCCTGTCATTTAGGGCTGGTGAAGCTCATCAGGTTTTGAAACCTTTGATCTCTCCTAGTTTGGTCCTGGGTGGCTAGGCCTGGGTGCTGACCATGAGATCAGAACAGAAGCTCAGTGCTTTACCATTTGGTGTCACAGCTTCACTTCTGGTATCTGTGGTGTGTGTGTGTGTGTGTGTATGTGCATGTGTGTGTGTGCAAGTATGTGTGTGCATGTATGTTTGTACATACACTTGTCCTGGAACTTGAACTCAGGACCTGAGCACTATATCTGAGTTTCTCCTGTACAAAGATAGCACTCTACCACTTGAGCCACTTCAGGCTTTTTTCTAGTGATGTGGTACTAAGGAATCAAACCCAGGGATTCATACATGCAAAGCACTGTACCCCTCAGACACATTCCCAGCAGTCCACTTCAGGTTTCTTCCTTTCATTTCTTGGAAATTGGAGGAGTTGAAGTATACTCCTGGGTGCTGTCTTTGAACTCTTCAGCTAAAGCCAAGCGCTCTACCACTTGAGCTACAGCACATCTGTAGATTTTTGGTAGATCACTGGAGAGAAGCCTCTCAAAGATTTTGCTTCCCAGCCTGGCTTCGGGCTAAGATCCTCAGCTCTCAGGTTCTTGAGTAGATAGGAGGACAGGCGTGAGTTTCTGGAGCCTGGTTTCCAATTCAAGATTCTAAGTAGTAAATAGGAGATAATAGTCTCATGGGAACTTTTGTGTCTGTGATAATTTGGAACCAAGATTGTTACATCTGAGCTTGCTGAGTAGACATGGTAACACACCTCAGCTACAGACACCTAGATTGTAGCACTCTGTTGCAAGGGGGTCCTTGGCTCCACATGGTAGGATGCTAGCCATGAGCCCAACAGGGAAGGCTCAGTGGCTAGGCGCTGAGTTCAAGGTCCACAACTGAGAAAAATAAAGCAAAACAATTGTCTGTAGGAGACAACTCACTAGAGTTAGGTACATACATCCTTTTGGCCCTGACATGGGGATATCTGAGCTTCAAGTTTCTCTTCTGCACAATCATCTGACTTGTGGAGCTCTTACAAGGACCAGATGAAAGAATGTATCCTGTGAAGGACTTAGCACATAACACCTCATGAAGGACTCATCACATAGCTGTATCCCACATACTGTCATTAGAATTAGGGTGCTTTCATCAGTATCACCATTCTTTCAGAAACAGATCACAAACCACACAAAGTTCACATATAATGAATTAAAGGGTGGGTGTTATTGTGTATGTAGAGTCAGCCACGGGGATTGCACTGAAAGGCTGGGGATACTGTCCTAATATCTTTTGTTCAAGGCTAGAGCTCTACCACTTTGAGCCACAGCTCAGAGTTTCACAGATTTCTTGCCAGCGCTGGGTTTTAAACCCACCAGTGTCAGATCTCAGTCCTCAAGGATCTTGGATGATGGGGTGAGTGAGCCAGCAGCATCTGGTTCTGTGGATCTGAGTTGCAGCAGTTTACCTCTGGCTAAGTCAGGTTAGATGGCAGCTGTCAGCACCAGACTACCAGCTTGTTCTGTGATGAACTATTTGCAGTCCTATCCTTATATAGTTGCAGTCAGAACATTCTATCTTTTTTGGTGCCATTCCTGTGTCTTGAGTAAGAATCTAGACACAGTACCTGAGCTTTTATGCTCAAAGCTAGTGCTCAGCTGGCTGAGCAACAGCATGACTTGTGGATTTTTCTGTGCAAGTGGCACTGAGGAATCAAAGCCAGAGCTTTATACGTATTAGGCGAGCACTCTAATACTGAGCCCCAGTAGTGACAAGTGTATAAACAGATAAATGTGTATATTGGTAGATAGATAGTTAGATAGACAAACAGACAGACAGATAGTTATAGATGCATGAAACAAGAGAGAGATGTCTGTATACTATGAAAATGCATGCATGAAAAAAGAGAGAGATGTCTGTATACTATGAAAATGCATTTATGATATTACTACCAATTATTGGCAATTAAATTATACCTTCCCTTTTTAAATATCGTGATTGCTTACATAATAAAGTATTAATTGAAAATTAGTCATGGTAGTATAAATGTTGTGTATAATTTTATAATATAATCAAACACTATCTACTTATTTAGTTGTTACTTTTATAACATTCCATTTGTATGGATGTCCTTGAGAATGGGTTTCTTAGAATCTCTGCCATTCATTAGTGGCAATCCCAGGATTCGAACTCCACACCTAAGTTGCAAGTTTCGGCTACGGCTTCCTTAATAGTCTGCCAAACATCAGCAATACAAGGTCATGTACTCTTTCTTTGCCTTGTCATTTACATCCAGGATGGTCACAATATAAAGGGAAAAAAAGTAAAAACATCTTCTTGAACTTCTCAGTTTTATGCTTCTCCTTTTTTTTTTTGCCAGCCCCAAGATTTGAACTCAGGTCCTAGGATCCAAGGGTTGGTTGTGGCAGAGGTGCCAATACCTGAGAGCAAGCTCTGTGCTCAGCTAATAATAATAATAATAGTAATGCCCTGGTTTGGAATTTGCAATATTTTTTTGTCAAGTCTTGTATTTGAACTCAGGGTCTGGATAAGTTTGTGGCACTGTGGATGAAGGGGAAAGGCTCACCATCCTTGAAGACAAGAAATTCAGACCAGTTCCCAGGGCCTGAAATGAAGTGCCAGCACTGGAAAAAGTAATATTAATATATGAGATCTATTTACATACATGGGTTTAGTGCATATGATGTTTATTACTCTTATTTATTTAGTATTATTACACATATAACAGTTCTTTTATTACATCATATCACATAGGATATATTTGCATATGGATTAAACATCATACTGAGACCCAGGACTTTCACAGAAAAGGAAAAAAAATGTGTCAAAATTGGCTTCTTACTCAACGAATAAATTTTTGGACATGCTGGGATTTCAACTTATGGCCTACAATGGCCGAACCATAAATTGGTCATAGTCTTAGCACACCAGCTTCTAGCAATCTGAGCTGCCATAAAGTTCTGAGGACATGTGATCAAGCCACAGGAGTACCCAATATAGATAGATAGATAGATAGATAGATAGATAGATAGATAGATAGATAGATAGATAGATAGATGTGTAGATATATATATATACATATATATATATATGGAGAGAGAGGGAATATGAGGATATTAAATTATATATATGTAATAAACAATCATTAGTTTGCAATTTGTGCCTTCATTTAATGAAGTATCACATTTGAATACTTGTAAAAGCATTAATTAAAAATTAGTCAATATCCTTCCATTAGGAGAATCATATGGTGCTAGAATGGAAGATATAAATCCAATGATTTTTATGTGGCATTCTAAAATACAATCATGAATTAATTGCAAATTTAATTAATACTTTTATAACGTTCCATTAGCATTCACAGGAGTAGGAATGAGTTTGTCAGGATCACCTTCAATTTGTGGGTGGCATTCTTGGCATTCGAACTCAAGGCTTGGGTAGTTTCCTTATAATGCAAACCATTGGAATGACAGCGTGAAGATTTCAGATTGTTATGATTACAAAAAAGAACAAGAAGAAAAGAAACCCAGGCTCCAGGGACTCCTGCCTGTAATCCTAACTCGTCAGGAGAGTGAGATATAGAGAATGCCAATTTGAATTCAACCGGGACAAGAGAGTCCAAGACATTCTTATTTCTAAGAGATCACAGGAAACAAACAAACATTAATTGGGCTGTGGCTCAAGGGCCAAGCACTACCTTTGAGCAAAGGAGCTCAGGGACAGGGTCTAGGCTCATACTACAAACCCGGAACTGCCCCCCCCAAAAAAAGAGGCAATAACTCCATGTCTCTCTTTATGTATGGATGATGGGCATACAACAGGTTGCCAATGCCTAGCCCTCCTACCTGAGCAAGCTTGGACAAGCATTGAATTGTACTAAGTCTGAGCCGGCAGCTTGAAAATAGCATCAATTTCTGCCATTTGATAACTGAAGCCCAATGGGACACCTAGCAGCAAGCCACTGCCTCCAGGGAGACCACAGTACCTATACTGTAGGAGTTGTCAAAGTTTCTGGCTCCATATTCTCTATCCCTCTGTAGAATGTGACACTAGACCTCTGGGGCATGGTGGCTATCACTCATTTATCATTCCTCATTGCTGAGTCACAGGCTGGTCCCAAATTTTGGCCAAGATATGAAATAGTCAGCAATATCTATGCCGAAAGGGGTATACCAATCAATCTCACCCTCATAATTCCTGTTAGAAGTGAGCCTTGGTCTGTGAATGTGGCTTAGTGATAGAGTGCTTACCTAGCATGCACCAAGCCCTGGGTTTGATTGCTCAGTAGCACACAAAGAGAAAAATCCAAAAGTGGCACTATGGCTTAAGTCATAGAGTGCTAGCCTTGAGCAAAAGAAGCTCAGAAACATGCCCAGAACCTGATTTCAAGCCCAAAGACTGGCAAAAAAAAGTGAGCCTGGAGAGACATATTCTTCTGGGACTCAGAAGAAGACCGAGTTTATAGGAAAGAGGTAGGGTAGACGGCAGGTGCTGATGGCTCACCCCTGTAAGCTACTCAGGAGGCTGAGTTCTGAGGATCCCAATTGCAAGCAGGAAAGTTTATATGAGACACTTTTCTCCAATTAAACATCCAAGAAGCCAGAAGTAGAGCTGTATCCCAAGTAGTGGAGTGCTAGCATTGAGCACAAAAGCTCAGGGATAGAACAGGATCCAAGCCATGAATTCAAACCCCAGGACTGGCACGCACACACACAAACACACATATACACACACACACCAAGATAGAGTATTTGCCAAGCTCAGGGATAGGATATCATCCAGGCTATGAATTAAAACCCAGTACTGGCACGCACATGCACACACACACACAGACACACACACACCAAGATAGAGCATTTGCCAGTCAGCCTGCTAAAGTGCCATATCTAACAACTCCATATTAAAAAAAAAGAAGGAGAAGGGAAGGAAAGACTTGCTCCATGAGGTGATATAACCAGTGCCAAAATTCCACGGGAGTTCTAAGATGTGGATTCAGAAAAGAGGGTCTCAGGTAGAAGGTCCAACATGGGCAAAGGTCCTGCGGTGTGGTGTAGAGCAGATGGTGTGGATGGGATGAAGGTTCTGTGGCTTCACACAAGTCTGGGAGGACATTCAAGGCTGGGTCAAGGTTTGTACTTGAGTCACAGGTAGGGTACATGGTTGGATCACAGAATGGGGCCCAAGGGGAAGATTAGCTTGCTTTTTACCAGAGAACCCAGCCATTTCCTGTGGCCGGAAGCTTAATTTTCACAGCTCTTTACCCTCAGACCTCCTTTGCATGGAGGAGTCAATGCAAACACAGGGAAGAAAGCTTGCTTAAGAAAAGCTTCTAGCACAATGACACCAGTGGCTCAACCCCTGTAAATCCTAGCTACTCAGGAGACTGAGATAGAGATCGTGGGTGAAGCCAGCTCAGGGGTGGAAAGTTAGTGAGAATCTTCTTGATAATTAACTACCAAAAGCCAGAAATGGAGCTGTGGCTCAAGTGGTAGAGTGCTAATCTTGAGGGAAAATATTAAGAGACCAGAGCCCAGGCCCTGAGTTCAAGCCCACGTACTGGCAAAGATAAAATAAAGAAAAGCTTTCAGGAGCTCCTAGTCTATTGTGGTGAAAGATCAGATCCGCCAGGCACCGGTGGCTCACACCTGTCCTCCTAGCTCCTTAGGAGGCTGAGATCTAAGGACCATGGTTCAAATCCAGCCCAAGCAGGAATCCAGGAGACTCTGATCTCCAAGGAACCTCCAGAAAACCAGAAGTGGCTCTGTAGCTCAAGTGGTAAGCTTAAGAGCTTGGGGATAGGGCCCAGGCCCAGAGTTCAAGGCCCAAGGCCAACACCTGGCCTGCTTGTACCTCCCTCTGTTGCTCTAGGCAAGTACTTTCCAGTGGGCCACTGAGGGTGTCCCAATGTCTAGGTGTCCTACAAGTATTGAGAACAGCCTGTTTGGAGCCCATTACCTATAGAGCAAGCCACAGTAACAGAGAAGGATTGAGTCTTGGGACATGGAGATAATCAGAATGGCATCTGTCATGGGTGTAATGTGGATCTGAGCAGTAAATTGACATCTCAGACCACGGTTCTGGGCCAGGAGGGGCAGAAGCTTCAAGATATCACACCAGGTAATGCACACTCATGCGGGTATCACAAGAGTGTGAATTTGTCAGTACACATCTTGGGCAGGTGTTGAGTTGGGCTTATGAAAGAATTGTAGACTCAGGAATTCACAGCCAGCTGGTTGCTGCTTGTAGCAGTCGCTGTCCCTGGAGTCCCAGGGCTCAGAGGCCTGCTTTCCTCACCAGTGGTAGGGGGCAGATGAAGGTTTGCAATCATGGGGCGACTAGAAACGAGCATCAGTAATGTCCTTCCTATGGTCCTGTGGCCCCGTACATGGATGTATCTCTTGAGAATTTACTTTGACTATGCCTCAGGACTGCCCCCAGTTTTAGTTAAGCTCATCATAACCACCTTCCTGTGTGTGTTTTGTGTGAGTGTGCGCATAAGCATCTTGGGACTAGGGCTTGATTTCAGGGCCTAGGCTCTGTCCCTCACTTTTTTCATTCAGGGCTAGCACTCTACCAGTTAAGCCACAGCTTTTCTTCCAGATTTCAGGTGGTTATTTGCAAAAGAGAGTCTCACAGACTTTTCTAGCTGGGCTGTCTCTGAATGGCAATCCTCATATCTCAGACTCCTGAGGAGCTAGAAATATGAGAGCATGATCAAATACCATCTGGCCACAGTTTCTTTCTTGGCTAAAACAGACTACCTCTCTCCAGCTGAGCACCCATCTACAGCTACCCCTCCTAACCCTGGCTTCAGATGAAACATAACCTCCTCCTCTGAGGAAAAAGAAATGGGATCACGTTTTAGCTTTATGTTCTTCACACAGTCAGGGGCTGCTGGGAACTGATGTGGAGGTCAGAGATCTAGGAAAGGGTAAGAAGACAGCTGTTAGAACAGAAGATATTATGAAAACACAGCCTTGCAGCTGGGTGCCAGTGGCTCATTCCTATAATCCTAGCTACTCAAGGCTGAGACCTGAGGATCAATCAAGATTCAAAGCTAGCCTGGGCAGACTCTTATCTCCAATGAACTACCAAAAAGATGGATAGCAGAGCTACTGTAATTTAAGTAGTACAGCACCAACCTTGTGCAAACAAGCTAAAGCATACCACCGAGGCTCTGATCAAGCCCTGGTAAAGAAACACACACACACACACACACACACACACACACATCCTTAGCAGTTGCCAGTGGCTCATACCCGCAATCCTAGATATTTAAGTGCTGAGCTGTTAGGGAGGCAACATGAAGTCAACCCAAGCAGGAAAATATGTGAGACACTTCTGTCTACTAAACTACTAAAAAAAGATGAAAGGTGAGCTGTGTTTCAAGTGTTAGAATGTTAGACTTGAACAATGGAAGCTCAGGGACAGTGCCAAGGTCTGAGTTCCAGCTCTAAGATTTTTTTTTAAAGACACCCCCATCCTCATCAGGCCATAAATCCTGATTTTGGTCATTCTAGATCTCACTTCCACTCCTGCCACTTCCACAGCACAAGTGGCCGGTGTGTGGCCAGCACTGGGTTAAGAAGTGAACATACACAAGAGGGATATAGCCAGGTCAAGGATAATGCCCCAGAACATTGAGGTACTGGCCAAACCAGTCTCTCATCCCCCAGTTCCCTGGCCCTAGAGCTCAAAATCTGTGCCTCTGTATTCTGGACACCCGGAATTGTCTAGAAGGACCCGAGAAGCCCTGTTAGGGCCAGAAGATAGACTTGCCTGCAACAAGACATCGACCAATACTTCCAAGCCACCTTGGCCTCACCTCCCATTTAGACCCTGATCATCCTTGCTTGGTCAGCCTTCGGTCAGCCATCAAGCTGGAGTTGGCCAGAGCCACTGGCAACCACCCCTCCTCCACTCCACTGCCAGGCTGCAGGGAATAGGATGTGCAGCCAGAGGCCCAGCTGAAGAAAAAGACAGTACATCGCATGACCACTGACTCTGCCCCCCCGCCAGAGGCAGGGGAGAACCTATGCTAGCTGGCCCTGCTGACCCAGAATCCTCTGGAAGCAGACAAAGATATGGACAGTCGAACTTAGGTCCCAAAGTAAAGCTGGAATATTCAGGTCTCTGGCAATTTAGGACTCATTATAGATCCTGATAGGGGGCTAAAGGCAAGGTTGCCATGGAAGAGGGGCACCATACGAGTTCAGGAATAGGCAGAGAGGCACTCAGGAAGTAGACAGAGAAAGATTAGGGAAAAATACACACAGACACACACACACACAGACACAGACACACACACACAGACACACACACACACAAAACCGGTAGCCCAAGGTCTCAGCAGTCCCTGAGCACATGAATATCCCAACCCCCAAGAAGATGGCACTATTGTCCTCAGACCAAGTGTAGACAAAACTCAGAGCCTCTCACACAACTGGAATGGCTCCTAACACAGCATAGCATTGCCTACTGTACACAACGTTATGAAGAAAACTCACCCACCTTATTTTTGGTTGTCGGTCATAGGGTTTGAACTTTGGGCCTGCACACAGTCCCTCAGCTCTTCAGCTGAAGGTGTGCGCCACTTCCGGTATTCTGGTGGTTCACTGAACCTAGTCTCACAGAGTTTCTTGCCCAAGCTAACTTTGAACTGTGATCCTCAGATCTCAGCCTCCTGAGTAGCTAGAATGACAGTTGTGAGCCACTGGCATCACCCAGATTCAGCCACCTTTTTTACCTAGAGTACTTTCCCTGATGATGATTTCTGCTCAAGGCCAGTGCTCTACCACTTGGGCCATGGCCCACTTCCAGTTGGACGTTGGAGATGAGACTCTCATGGGACTTTCCTGCCTCGGCTGGGAAATAAGATCCTCTAGATCGTAGCCTCCTAAGTAGCCAGGATGACAGGCATGAGCCACCAGCACAGGGCTTACGGTCACTCTTTCTTTAGAATTTCCACCTAGTCCTCCTCTAGACAGTACCACCTAGACACTCTTTAACCTCCATCAGGGACAGCAAAGTAAGGCTCGGAATCTGGGTAAGACCATGGGCATTAAAGGGCTCCCTGCACATCACTACCCCTCTCTAAGCTCCCATCTGCCTCCTCTGGATGGCCTGGTCATCTGGGGCAGATCAGACCCTAGGACATCTGGGGGCTGCCCTGTATCACCCTGCCCCTACCAACTATTACCTGAGGATTTCTGGGGCCAGCTACTCCATATCCAGGTGGAAGACATTAGGAGGGTTGCTGATAACCAGGTCCAGGGGTGCCCAGGGCAGAAGGAGTGTCCAAATCCCCTCTGTCAAAGGAAACACAAAGCATGGATGGATCTACTAAGAGCTACAGGGCATGGCCATCCACCTGTCACCCAGGTCCCTTGGAGTGCTTGTTATATGTTGACAGTCCTGGGGCTTGACCTCGGGGCCCAGGCGCTGTCGCAGAGCTATTTTGCTCGAGGCAAGTGCTCTTCCACCTGAGCCATGGTGCCACTTCTGGCTTTTTCTGTGTATGCAGGACCTAGGAAGAAACCCAGAGTTTCTTCTGTGGTAGGCGAACTCACTACTGCTAAGAGACAATCCCAACCCTGGATAGCTGTTCTTCTGTGACACCTTGGGCCTGTCTCGGGACAGACTTGCACATCTTTATTGAGTTTTTCACCACTAGCCCGGGCTGGAAATGAACATGCTCAGCTATGTTATCCTTTATCTACAGCATCTTTGCTCTCTGTGCTTCCTGTCAGATCCTCCTTGTTAAGCAAGACCCCCTTTCAAGTGCTGCCTTTAAGAACCCTACTCCAATCACCCTGGTAGAGAGGGATCTTCTCTGCTCTGCAGGCTGCTGGCCTTGTCAAACTCTGCCTACCAGCTGGTGTGTGTTCAGCCAGCACAAATGGGAAGGTCTGGCTTTTACCACCCAATTTCTGAAGGCTCTTATACACTTCCCAGAGACTGGTGCTGTATCACACTCCGGAAGAGAGCACTCGAGGCTCAGGCAGTCTGGGGGCAACACATGGGACCATTTCTTTATGTGGGCTTGAACTGAGGATCTGGGAGCTGTCTCTCTGAAGTGTTTTGCTCATTGCTGGTGCTCTATCACTTGAGCCACAGCTCCACTTCTAACTTTTTGGTGGTTCCATGGAGAGTAGATTCTCACTGGCTTTCCAGCTTATGGCTGGCTTCGATTTTTGATCCTCAGATCTCTGCCTCCCAAGTAGCCAGGATGTCAGGCATGAGCCTGAGCCAGAGGTGACAGGCACCAGAGCCTTTCTTTTGAGCTTCTGTTTATCTCATGTCAACTAGCAAGCCCTAGTTAAAATAGTCATTTACAGGGGATCAAGTTCCTCTCCTAAGTCAGTTAATCCAAGGAGATAAAATGTCTTTGGAAAAGGCTACTCTGAGTTGGCCTAGGTGAGTTTGTGTGTGAGAGTATGAGTTTTGGGGATACTGACCCCCATGTCCGCAGTGCCTCATCCTCCCAGTGGTGAGCAAATCCAGGCTCCCCATCCCAAAGAGGGAAGGTAGGGGATGATACTTAAGATCATATCAAGAGGGATGATCTGAATTCTATCCTGCAGCTCAAGCCAGGAGAGATAATAGACAGAAGAAGAGGTTTAGAGGAACATCAAGGGAAGCCCCTTACTTTGGATACAAGTACCAGAGAGAAGACAATCCATCCTTTTTGGTAGTAACATAACAGGTGCCCACTACTCATTTATTTTAATTTTTTGTGAGTCCTAGGACTTGGATTCAGGACCTCGGTGTCATCCCTGAGCTTTTTTTACTCAAGGCTGAGGCTCTACCACTTGAGCCACAGCACCATATCTGGCTTTTTTCTGGTGTGGGGGAGGTGGTTTATGGAAGATAAGAATATCACAGACTCTCCTGCCTGGGCTGGCTCTGAGTCACGACCATCAGACCTCAGCCAGGATGAGCAAGAGCCACCAGCACCTGTTCACCACCATCCATTTATAATCCCCTAGGGCCAGTCCCAGGCCACCCACACTGCACCCTCCATGTTGTGGGAAGCAGACATAGGCGGGTTTGATACTTCAACAGCCTACCTACCTTTGGGCATTTTTCTGGGTCAGTCTGATAGCGGATTCCTTCTTATCCACAGCAATGACTTAGCTCTGTCACAAGAAAAAATGTCCCCCAGGAGGTATCAGGCCTGGGGTCTTTCCTCTGCATACCACCCCCTCTCCCCAAAATGACACAAAGCAAAAGTAGATATAGAGTGAATTCATTTTCTTATAATCACGGTCTGGCCTGATATGTGGTGGTGAGGATCAGAAGCCTGCGATCATGCTGTGTGGTTGGACAATGTGATGCCTCCTCATCCACTTTCCTTAGCAGAGAGTAGTGGAGAAGAACTCAGCAGACAGACTGACAACGAATAACCATCATGGTCTAGACTGGGCACAGAGGGGTTTACCTCCGGGAGCTAGTTCAACAGGTTGAGTAAGACAGCTCCTGATCCACAGCCCACTTCCAGAATGAGAGGGCCACCTTGGGTCCCAGCCACATGGGGACAATAAGCCACCTCCTACAGCACCCATTCAACAAGTTCCTGTGTGTGAGAGAGAGAGACAGAGACAGGGAGACAGACAGAGATAGAGAGGGACAGAGAGACAGAGAGAGAGAGAAAGTCAAAAGTACACTTAAGCCGGGTGCCGGTGGCACAGACCTATAATGGTAACTACACAGGAGGCTGAAGTATGAGGATCATGGTTCATAGCCAGCACAGGCAGGAGGAACATCTTTGAGACCCTTATCTCCAAAGAACCACCAGAAAACCGGGAGTGGTGCTGTGGTACAAGTGGTAGAACACTAACCTTGATCTGAGGGGCTCGGGGACAGAGCTCAGGCTCAGATTTCAAGCCCCATGACTGACAAGAAGTGGACTGATTAGCACCCATAGTCTTAGGGAGCATGGCAGAGAAGTCAGGCCGAGCTTCCTGTAAGCTGGTGGACATCAGTAGGCCAACCAGGTTCTCCGTGCCTCGTTTTCCCCAGCTGCAAAACTGAACACAGTGAAGGATCCCTTTCCTCATGGGGATAGGGTAAGGATGAAAGAGAGCCATGTTTTGTTTCATAATCCCATACCTGTTGCACAATAAATAACAGGCCCCATCTGAGCTATTTCCAGCTATCTTCCTGTCATATGCTCACAGAATTGCCAAGAAACTTCCCTGACGACTGCTCCCTCTATGCTGGCCCTGCCCAGCTATACCCCTGTATTGATACCTTGTTTCCTCACAACTTTCCTGTGAGGAGACTGAGGTCCGATGGTTCCAGGCCCAACCCAGAGTTTCAACTTTGGTGAAGAATCAGCTGCTGTGGACTAAGAGTTTGGGATAATCCATCTAAACCGATGACTGACGTGGCCCAACATGTCTACCATCCAAACTACAGACGACCACGCACGTTGGCCCATGCCTGTCACTGGAGGACTGTGATCCAGCCCAGCCTGAGCATATATTGAGTCTCTATCTTTGAAATGCCCAAGACTGAAAGATTTAGTACCCATGGTAGAATACCTGACTGGAAAACCTAGGCTTTGAGTTCAAACTCTAATATACCAAAAAGAATCAGAGGCCTGGTGCCAGAGGCTTATGCCTATAATCCTATCTACTCAGGAGGCTGAGACCTGGAGATCACAGGTCAACATTTAAAATAGAATTGGCCTCGGCCCTCAGATGTCATGATCAGAAGACCCAGAGTCTGACTGATGCCAATACGCTCCATACTAGCAGGGCTCACATCCTTACTAAATGCTGGTCACACTCTCTGTCACTCTGGGGAGCCACCCCCTGCGGGACTCACCCCAGGTCTTCCCAAGCTCCCTCTGCCACCACCAGACCCAAGCGAGTAGACAGTTCCAGGGCACATAGATCCCTTGGTCTTAAAATGTAATGGTGTTGAGTCCCCGTCAAGTTTCTCACCAATCCAGGCCCCCAGACTTCAGCCACAAAGCCCATGCACCCCCCCTCCAAAGATCGTGGTTAGAAGTTACAAAAGGGCCCAGCACTCCTTGTTACAACCCACTTCTATACACACTCACTCACACACAAACACACACACACACACACACACACACACAAAAAGCACGCACGCACAAACAAGGCCGGCATGAGTGGCTCCTGTCTGTCATCCTAGTTACTCAGGAGGCTGAGGTCTGAGTATCAAGTTTAAAAGCCAACACTTGCAGGAAAGTCTGAGAGGCTCTTATCTACAGTGAAATACCAAATAGCCACTGGGGGAGCTGTTGCTAAAGTATAAGAGTACTAGCTTTGAGCACAAAACATCAGGAACACCACCTAGGCCTTGAGTTCAAGGCCCAGTTCTTATACCTTCAAACACACACAGATACAGATACAGACAGACAGTCAGACAGACACACACACACACAGAGAAACACACACACACACACACACACACACACACACACACACACACACACATACACACACACACACACACACACACACACAGATAGCCCAAGGTTTCAGCAGTCCCTGAGAACAGAACCATGAACTAATTCCATTAGTATCACATCCTACCCCCAAAAAGGTGGCACTACCGATCTCAGACCCACTGTACACAAAACATTGAGCTTTTCACATATATGGAATGTCTCATAGATCAGCATGGCATTTCATACCATACACACTGCTATGCAGAAAACTTAGCCACCTCTTTTTTGGTTGTTGGTCATGGGGTTTGAACTCTGGGACAGGGCGCTGTCCCTCAGCTTTTCAGCTGAAGGTGAGCACTCTCCCACTTAAGCCACAGCACCACTTCCTATTCTCTTGTGGTCCATTGGACATCAAGTCTCACAGACTTTTCTGCCCAAGCTGGCTCTGAACCATGGTCTTCACATCTCAGCCTTCTGAGGAGCTAGGATGACAGTTGTGAGCCACTGGCGAATTCCGGTTTCAGCCACCTTCACATACCCACAGGAAAACCATCTCATAAGGCCACAAACTTCTTGCAACCCTTCACTTCAGACTTTGTCACCAAGCATCCAAATCCATCCTTTATTGGAGAGAATACAGACACAGCAATCCCATCCCTGCACGCATTCGCCCACTCCCTGCCTACCTCAAGCCACGTCCTCTTCAAGCTGTGGCTTCAACCTGGGGAGTTCTTAGAAATGTCTGTACTGTGGGGTGAGCACCTGGTCTCCCAACCACAGCACACCCCTCTTCGTCCCTCCCACACCTGGACCATCCTTTGAAGGCAAATATGTTTTACTTTCTTTCTTTTTTCAGTTGTGGGGCTTGAACCCTAGGCCTGGGTGCTGTCCCTGAGCATTTCAGCTCAAGGCGAGCACTCTAGTACTTAAGCCACAACACAACACCACTTCTGCTTTTCTGGAGGTTCGTTGGAGACAAGAGCTTCAGGGTTTTTCCTGCCCAGGCTGGCTTTGACCCCTGATCCTCAGATCTCACCTCCTGAGTACCTAGGATGACAGTCATGAGCTAGTACCACCCGGCCAAAGATACTTTTCCATGCCTGTCATCCTACCCCCTCAGGAGACTGAGATCTGAGGACTGCAGTTGGATGCCACCCTTGGCAACAAAGTCCATGAGAACTCTTTATCTCCAATTATAAACACCCAAACAAATTGGAAGTGGAGCTGTGGCTCAAATGGTAGAGTGCTAGCTTTGAGTATAAATGACAAGGGATAAGACCCAGTCCCTAGTTTCAAGCTTTTTCTAGCAAAGACCCACCCAAGAAAGGGAAGCAGGTGGGCATATGGGAGCTGAAAGCTCACACATAATACTCAAGACTCCCAGAACAGACCCCATCCTGCTCTGATTCTCTAGATTCTGTGTGCTGCATCATGGTAATCTTAGATGGAAATTACCATGCACCAAGTTAGGATGTTCAAGTACAATCGAATATTCAGGATCCCCTGGCCTTATCAAAGACTCAAGATCTTTCACTGTCCTGCCTCTACACTGAGTAGGGAGGTGAGGTCTAGTTATCCAACCACAGGATGTGGGAATGAAAGGATTTCTCCCCCATGGGACACAGACTCAAGGGCTCCAGGTCCCTCTCAGGAAGGAGAAAAGGGCTGATCTATCCTAGCAATGTTCCTGGGTTGTGAGTATCCTCAAAGAAAAGAACCCTTCTCAGACACCAGTGCCTCTGGTTTTCCCACCAGCCTCTATCCAAACCTGCCCCACCTTCAGTCTGCCCTCTCTGAATCCCAGACCTGCCATCTAGACTAAAGGCTGAGCCACCAAAGAGACCCATCTCTGCCTCTGAGAATGGCAATCACGGGGTCCTAGCGCCCCCTAGTGGAAGTCTGGGGCAACAAGGGTCCTTACTCCCACCCTCATTCCCTGGCTGTCCTGTGCTAGTGGCCAGCTTACTTCTGTCTCTGGTGGAGGAAAGAACAGGGTGGGGGTGTCAACTTCAGATTGAGCCCTGGAAAGTCCCAGTCCCCAAGGATGTACTGCACAGGCATCCTGCAGTGAACGATAGCCAGGTGATCAATGGAGAACCCAATGTGCCCGGAGTCTTAATAGCAGTGTGGCTGGGTCAAAGGCTCTATCACTTTTGGTCTAGGATGTCAGGCGAAGTCATGGCTCCAATATCCTGACATTCCTGACCTGTGATCATCCTCTCTTCATCTTCCTGCTTATCCCTTGTCCTCCGCCCCCCCCCTCACTCCCTGACACCAATACCTCCTTAGCCCTTAGACAGCTTGATCTTATCTGAACAGAAAATAAACTCATTGGGGCCAAGGATGATTGAAACCTGGTGACCCACCCTGAGTCCTAGTGTCTACCTGAGGCTCCTTCCTTCAGCAGCCGGCTACCACACAGCTCCTGGATGTCAGAAAGTTGCTGAGGTGTCAGTAGCTTGGTCCTTCATACTGGCTTTAGGCTCTGAAATTGTCCCCACCTAGATTGTGAATGGTTGGCTCCCTTGATCCAGGGACTCCAAACCAAGGCTCACATGTTCTCCCTTCTTCCTTCCTTTCCTCTTTTTCTCCATCCGGCCTTCCCTCCTCTTTCTCTCTTTCCTTCCTTTCTCTCACTCCTGGGCCTTGAACTCAGAGCCTAGGTGCTGTCCCTGAGCCTTTTTACTCAAGGCCAACAGACTACGACTTGACCCACACATCCATTTCTGGTGTTTTCTTTTTGGTAGTTAGTTGGAGATAAGAGGCTTACAGGCTTTCCTGCCTGGGCCTCAAGCATCTATCCTCCCATCACAGCCTCCTATGTAGCTAGGATGACAGGCATGAAGCACCGGCATCCAGCTCAAACCAAGGTTTCTTCATGTGCTGTGGAACCAGCACTGGAAACTCTCATTGTCTATGACCCCTCCAGAGCCTGGTGCACACTGTAACTCTTTGTTGGATAAATAAATGAGCATCTGTCTACAAAAATACTACAGAAAAGTCCCATCCCATTCAGGTAAGAATCCTGGTGGGCAGGACAAAGCCTGATGTAGCTCTCCTACATTTCTCCCTCCTCCCTCTTCCCACCTTCCTAGTGCCACCGAACTGAACTGTTCTGGCTCTGAAGACATGATCCACGGTGTACTCGCTGGATTCCGAGGCCTCTGGGAAGCCTATCTTCTCAAAGATCTCTGGCCAGCGGCTGACCATCTCTGTGGCACTCAATTCCCCACTCAGGAGTGAATGAGGGTGCCATGACCTGAAAGCCAAGCTCAAGGAGCCTACTCTCCTACCCCTGGGGACAGCCAGGATGGCCCACCACATCTGGCCCCCAAGTTTCATGCTGCAGAGAAAGGATCCTCGAGGCTTCTTGGGTTTCTGAATCTCCCAGAGTCCAGTGCAGTTGCTGAGAATCCTCTCTACTTCCAGCTGGCAGGCTAGGGATGGTGAGGTCACAATCTCTGCTCCCCATGACATCCTCAATGTTATGTCTAGGTTGAGAAGACCACCGAGAGTCAGACTCTACAACTCCTGGGCTCTGCTGTGTCAGAGTGTAAGATGAGGCCCAAGCTGCAGCCCGTTTAAATAAAACAGCTGTAGAGTCTGACTCTACTGTCCTTGGGCTCGACCCAAGGAAGCACCACTCTAATAATGATGAACCACCCTGCCTCTCTTTTTTTCCAGGGCCAGACACTTTCCCTTGGGAATAACCAGCCGTGACTCCCCATTCACCAAACCCTAGGCCAGGACTCTGGGTGAAGGAGTCCTGAGACAGGGGGCTTTTCAGAGCCTGAACTGAAAACAAGCAGGAGGTCTGGTGCCCCCAGAGAAGTGTCTGACCCGGGGTGGGGGAAGTGTTGGGGACATGGACGGGGTCCTAAAGGCTACATACATGGATGAACTTCCTACTTCCAGTCTAGATACTTCTGGGTGACTTGGTGGATTCTTGGGGAGGATGAGAAAACCAGATGGACCTGGACCACCGGTGCGTGTTTGAGGGGCATGTTCTTCCCAGACATTCACCTTCTATCTGACCCTAGTGCCCTCACTTCCCTAGTAGGCTCTTCTGGGACCCTCCTCAGGAGAAAGGGTGACTGAGCAAAAAGACAAGGGCTCACACAGAATGGGGGGGGGCTATCTTCGGCATCCAACACCCTCCAACCCCAGAAAAAAGGAAAAATACCAAGAAGGCAGGTGTGGAGATGCTGCTCCCCACCTCTGACTAAAGCCACCAGGTTCCCCCCAGGGAGAGGAAGGGTGCAGATGCATGGCTCTGTGGCTCCCACTGCTCTATGCCAGAAGCTCATTGGCGCCCCCTCCTCACCCATCCCTGCATCTGCCCTTTTCCTGGGACACTGGCCACTAGGGATGGGGGTGGGATCCCAGGATCAACATCCACTCCCCTACCCCCCACTCCTGGGGCGCATTTGTGGCAGAGTCAGGGCTGGCCTGCCTGGTGTTGGGGAGGTGCGTTTGGGACACAAGAGGAGAGGCAGGAGTCACGGATCTGGGTCCATGGGGGTGGGGGTAAGGGGAGGTCGTGAGGTGCAGACACTCGGGGCTTCCACTGGGGACCGGGGCCGGGTCAGGTTCACAAGGAGGCCAGAGGTGCACCATGGCTGGATGATTCCAAGAAGTGCCACGGGTCGAAGCTGGCAGCAACCTGTTTCAAATGCGGTGCCACGGGGAGGGCAGGAGAAGGGGCCAGGGCAGGGGAGGGCAGGTGGCAGGGCTAAGCTTGCCCCCTCGACAGCTGAACTCCTGGTGCAGAGGCCTTGGACTAAGGGCCTACCTGGCCTCTGAGCCTCCCTGGGGCTGTGAGAGGGATGTGCCTGCTGTGCTGGCTTTGTGTCCTCTGTGCTCCTGGCCCAGACCTGTGCTCCTACAGCAGCAGAGGGCAGCCATTGATGCTGACACCCTTGGTGCATGTGCCTGCTCTTCTCTGCTCTATCTCTGCCCCCACTTCTCACCCTGACTGCCCAGCCCTTGCTGCGCAAGTATGCCAGCTTCCATGTGCCCCTGGCTGCAGCAACTATGTGCCCCTTCAGCCATGCCCTGTCCTCCCCTCAGTCACACCCCCCCCCAACTCAGCCATGCCCTCGCCCTTGGCTTTCTGCTGCCCTGACTCTGCCCTAAGGCTACCAGGCCATGCCAGAAGCAGCCTCACCTCAGCTCAGGGATTCCCCCCAACCCCAGCAGCTGCCTGGGGCAATTGAAGATCCCCTCAGCCCAACCACTCGGGAAGACTCTTCTCCAACCACCCCACATACAAAGCAGGTGCAAGGTATTGCTCCGTGTGTTTGTGTGTGTGTGTGTGTGTGTGTGTGTGTGTGTGTGTGTGTGTGTGTGATTGTCTTCTCAAGGACTCAGAACATTGAATCATTTGGGATGACAGCACACAGCACACTTAAAAAGAGAAGCACAAAGAACCCTGTGTAATGGATTCAGCACAATGTACCTTTTGAAGTACTCAGCACATAGTAACTTTTGGGATCCTCATGGTAATTTAATAAGATTAGACATGCCATTTTGTCATCACTAAACTTAAATATCATAATATTATGACATTATATGTCATAGTGATATTATAGACATATTGTGAATTCCTATTTTGTGATTTCATTCTATTGCAGGCTAGCAATATTGGTGGATATCAGAAATCCATTGTGACCTCAAAGCCATGGTGACATGAAAATCCCTTTGTGACATCACAGTGCCATTTTGATATCATTAACCTGTTCTGACATCACAAACCTGTCCTGTCCATTGTGACCTCATCACCAATGTGACATCACAAAGTCCTTGTGATGTCACATTGCTATTGTGACATTACAATCACCCTGATACCTCCCAAACCCATTATGACATCTTTAGCACCTTTGAAAAAACACAAGGCCTTTGTGACATCACAGTCCCTTTGCGTATCCATATCTTCATTGTGAAATATCAATTGAGATCAGATATGCCATTGTAATATCACAAAGCATTTACAATATAATCATTGGTGTGACATCACATTGTCACTATGACAACATCAGGTCATTGTGATGTCACAAATCTGTAATGACATCATACCACTATGACACCACATTGTCATTGTGACAACATATATACATTATGAAGGCCTATTATGTGATTTCGTTGTATTTCAAATGTGGGTTCATATCAAAAACACATTTTGACTTCATAACCATTGTGGCATGACAACCCCTTTGTGATATCACATTGCCATTGTGAAATCTCTAAACAACTGTGACAACTCAAACATGTCCTGTCCTCATAAGTTTTGTGACATGTTGCCACTGTGTTAGACCCATTCAGAGCTCAATCTGTTTTCAACCTCATGTTATTTCAGGTATGACATTAAATATTAGAAATATACTGTGATATTATGAATATTGTGACATCACACTGCTAGATGTAATGACCATTGTGTCACATTGCCACATCACAAATCTGTTCTGACTTCATCATATTTGTGCCCACAAATGACTTTGGAATCCTCACAATCCCATTCTAAACTCATATACTCATTATGAGTTAATGACAATTGAGGTCTGGAATGCCATTGTCACATCACCAAACTACTGCAACATCACAAAACTATTTTGAGCTCATCACTATTATGGCATCACAAACTAATTGTGACATAACAAGACTCTTATGACATTATAATTTGACATCATATTGCAATTGTGATATTCCTGAACCATCATGCTTTCACAAACCTGTTATGATCTCATCACATCTTAGAAAATTATGGCCTTTGAGACATCAAGCTCCTTCCGTGAACTTGTATCATTGTGAACTTTTAGCAATTGAAAATTGAAATAAGATGTGATATTGCAAACTAGTTTTGACATCACTAACCCATTTTTATATCATTAACACTTTGACAACCAGAACCTGTTAGGAACCTAAGCACTTTTGACAAAAAAACATGGCCTTTGATTCATCACAGTTCATTTGTATATGTCATTGTGACTTCATTCTCATATCTTCACTATAAACTAATGGCAATTAAGATCTGACATGCCATTGTGACATCATAAACCCATGGTGACATCATCACCAATGTGACATCAGACTGTCATTATGACATCACCAAGCTACAGTGACATCATAGCATTATGACATCGCATTGCCATTTTGCTGTCATAGACACATTGTGAATGTATATCTTGTGAATTCATTCTATTTCAAATGTGGCATATCAGTTGATAGCAGAAACACATTGTGACTTCATAACCATTGTAAGATAATAAACCCTGTGTGACATCATAACCACTGTGACATTATATTGTTGTTATGACATCTTTAGCTTAGGTGACATCACAAAATGATAATGACAGTATAGCATTTGCCATTGTCATTGTGACATCATTGTCACATTATGAATGCCAAGTCTGTGATTTCATTGTGTTTGAAATGTGGCATGTGGTTTGATATCAGAAACTCATTGGGATGTCATAACCATTATCACAGCAAAATCCCTTTTTGACATCCATTTGGCAATGTGACATCACACTGGCAATGTGATGCTAGTAAGGCATCGTGATATCACAATGGTCATGAACTCACAATGGATTTCTGGTATCAACCGACATGCCACATTAGAAATAGAATCAAATAACATAATAGGCAAACACAACGTGTCTGTCTGTGACATCAGAATGACAATGTGATGTTACAATGCTATGATGTCATTGTAGTTTTACATCAAAATGAGCTGATGGTGTCATAATGGCACAATTATGATTATGTCAGAAAGGATTTGTTATGTTTCAATGGTATATCTGATGTCAGTTTTCATTAGTTCCCCATGAGGATATGGATACAAAAAGGTTCTGTGATGTCACAGAGGCCATGTGTGGTAAGAGGTCATAATATGTTTGGGATGGCAAAATGTGATCCATAATGTCACAATGAAAATGAGATATCCCATTGGGTTTTTGACGTCACAGTGGTGATGAGGTCACAATGGTTTTGTGATGTCACAGTTTGTTTGTAATATCAGAATGATATATCAAATTTCAAGGACTCATAATTCAACATGAGATTACCAGGGGATAGAAGAAGTTCCATAGTTTGAGGTCATACTATGTGAAAACCCAATGGGACAGTGATTTCACAATGACAATGTGATATCTCACTATCCTGTTATAAGAATGTTTTGATGTCACAATTGGTGATGCAATACTGATGAGGAGGTCGCAATAGATTTGAGATGTCCCAAGGGGTTGGTGATGGCACAATGGCAGGGGGGATCTCAATTGTCATTAACACACCATGAGTATATGAGTTTGGGAAGAGATTCTGATGTCAGCAAATCATATGTATTCAAAAAGGTGAAGAACTAACAGGTTTGAGATATCACAAAGTGACACAATTGTTATGATGTCCAGCGGTGTGATATAATGATGTTACACTGGATTTTAGATATCTCATGTCATATCTGAAATATGAGGTCGAACACAAATTTTCAACTCACAAAGGGCCTAAGATATCACAATGGCATGTCACAAAATTATGAGAACAGGAGAGACATTTGATGTCACAGTGGGTTAGTGATATAACAGAGGCAATGTGCTGTGACAAAAAGATTTAGATGTCACTAAGGTTATGAGTTCACAATGGTTTCCTGATATCAACGCAGATAGCACATTTGAGATAGAATGAAATCAAAGAATAGGCATTCAAAATGGTTCTATGACATGAAAATGACAATGTGATGTCAAGGCAGCAAGGTTTGATAGTATATGTACTCATTACCTTGCTTATGTAACTGTAATCCTTCTGTACAGTGTATTTACAATAAAAAAAAACTCAGAAGAAAAAAAGAAAAAAATATGGTATGGTGTCATTGGGGTTTCGTGATGTCACAATGGATGGTGGTGTCATGATGACAATGTGATTTCACAGTCATAATTATTGCACAAAGTATTTGTGATGATAAAATGCTATGTGTGATAACAATTTTCATTATTCACTATGAAGATATGAGTACACAGAGGGTCTGTGATGCTTCTCCTTTGTTTCCCCTTCCCATCCCTTCCCATCCTCCCCCTTCCCCCACACCCAATACTCCCTATCCACCTCACTCCCTCTACACGAAAGATGTAAAATTCATTTTCGACATAACGACTTGTACATCTAAAGAGTACTGTGACATCACAAACTTATTGTGGCCTCATCACGAGAATGGTATCAAAAAATAATTGTGGTATCAAAGCATTATTTTGACATGATATTGTGGTATTGGCATTGTTATTTCACTGTCCCATTGTGTTTTTACAAACCTATTATGGCCACATCACATCTTAGATACTTCACGGCCTTTGAGACTTCAAGCTCTTTCTGTGAACTCGCGTACTTATTACCTCTAAGGCTAGGAGACAAACCATTGAGTCACATTTAATATAATAAACCAATTTACACTAGAAAAGAGACTGTGATTACCTTATCCTGGACTGGATAACCAGGTCCAAGAGCAGCCTTGACCACCAAACCACAGACCTCCAATGGGCAGCCCCGCCCTATCTTAATTGGTATGCAAACCACCAGCCAAAAAATTATGATCTCCAAAGCTCCAAACTTCAATGGCCAAAGCTTTTAACTTTTCCATTACTCCCTCCCTCGCTACAGACCTGTCATTCCTTTCTGGTCTTTCTGTTTTTCCCTTCCACCACTTCCTTCTTCTCTTCAGGTCTCTGCAGTCTACACAGGTCTGCACTACTCTGCTCTAATGACCACTTTTCTGCTTCCTCTCTTCTCAGGTTTTTCCCTTCCTGCTGTCTTACCACTTTCTTCCATCCGGGTAGCTCTCATTTTTATCTCCCCTTCCAATGCCCTGAAAATGCAACTATTTATAGGTTGTACCCCTCCTCACTCCAATGGGTCTTCTGCCTAACAGTTTTCAACCGTCACTTCCCAAACTGCCCAGTGTTCAATCACTTCTTGACAGCTCACCATGTGAGGCTTGACACCTCCACCTTTAGTGGCATTCCCCACACTCTCCGGTGGGCCAGGCCAAGAATTTACAATGATTAATGGCTCCCACAGATAATTCTGGCTCCACTGGTTATTACAGTATCCTCATAGTGAATTAGAAGAAATTGAAATTGTATATGTCATTGTTATATTACAAACTTGATGAGACATCACTAACCCATTGTGACCTCATCACTGCGGTGACATCACAAATTCATTGTGACCTCACATTGCCAGTGTGCCACCACGATCACATTGTGACATCCCAAACCTATTATGATCTCAGAAGCTTTGAAAGAAAGCATGGCCTTTGTGACATCACAGGCCATTTGTGTACCCATATCCTCATTTTGAGCTAATGAAATTTGAGATCATACATGCCATTTTAACACCGCAAAAACTTTGTGACATTATTACCAGTATAACATCACATTGTCATTATGACAACATCAGCCAATTGTGACATCATAAAACAATGACATCATAGCCTTATGACATCACATGGTCGTTGTGATGTCACAGATGCATTGGAATGCTTATTCTGTGATTCTATTCTATTTCAAATGTGGCAGGTGTGTTGATATCAGAAATATATTGTGACCACATAATCATTATGACATCACAATACCTTGATGACACCACATTGCCATTATGATATCACTAACCCACTGTGACTTCACAAAACTCTCCTATTCTCATAAATTTTTTGACTTGCTGCCAGTGTGATCTCTTTGGCATCACTGAGTTCATAAATTGTTTAACTCATACTTCAGGTATGACATGTGATATCAGAAATCCACTGTGACATCACACTGCCAGATGTCATGACCACTGAGTCACATTGTGACATCGCAAACCTGTTAAGACTCATTACACTGGTGCCAACATATGCCTTTGGATACATCATTTTCCCTTAGGAACTTATATATTCATTGTCAATTAGAGATCTGGCATGAGATTGTGACATCACCAACCCATTGTGAAATCACAAACCTATGTGACCTCATCACCTGTACGGATCATCAACTATTTGTGATTTCAAAACAATACTATCTCATGTAATGGTAACATCACATTGCCAATGGGATATCTCTGCCCATTGCATTTTCACCAACCTATTATGTCCTCATAATATTTTACAAAATTTATGACCTTTCTGACTTCTAGCTCCTTATGTGAACTTGTATCTTCATTGTGATCTAGTAGAATGAAATTGGACATGTAGTGGTGATGTTACAATTTCATTGTGACATCACTATCCGTGTGTGACCTTATCACCACTGTGACACCACAAACCCATTGTGACATCACATTGCCACAGTGATATCACGATCACCTTGTGATATCACAAACCTGTTGTGATCTCTTAGAACCTTTGAAAAAGCACATGGTGTTTGTAACACCACAGTCCCTTTGGGTAACCATATCCTCATTGTGAACAAATGACAACTGACATCAGACATGCCATTGTACCATTACAAATGCTTTGTGACATCATCTAAAGAGTGAGATCACATTGTTGTTAGGATACCATCAGCCCATTGTGACATCCCCAAATGACAATGACATCATAGCATTATGACATCACATTTTCATTGTGAGGTCATAGAGACAATGTGATTGCCTATTCTGTGATTTCATTCGATCTCAAATGTGGCCTATAGGTTGATTTCAGAAACCCATTGTGACCACATCACCATTGCGACATTGCAATCCCTTTGTGACCTCATATTGATATTGTGATATCATTAATGCAATGTAACATCACAAACCTGTCTTGTCTTCATACATTTTGTAACAAGGGACTACCTTGACCTGGGCTGGAGGCCCAGAGCTAATTGTAGCCTCAACTATGAACCCTCAGACCTCCAAAGAGCAGCCCAGCCATTTGTTAACTGGTCTTCAATCAACCCCCAAAATAATCATCTCCAAAGCTCTACACTTCAAAGGACAAGGCTTTTTCCTTTCTCTTCGTCCTCCTTCTCTACAGACCTGTCCTACCTTTCATGTCTTTTCATTTTTTCCTTCCACCATTCCCTTCTTCTCTTCAGGTTGCTGTACTCTTGACAGGCTGTCTGCCCTGTCCAGGTGGCCAGTTGCCATCCTTCACCTCCTGCTCTCCCTCAATTTCCTCTCCTCCCAGGTCTTTACCTGCCTGCAGTCTCATCACTTCTTTCCTTCCAGGCCTTTCCCCTGTTTCTTCCCCCTTCTGTTGCTCTGAACATGCAACCTACATATAGTCTGTACCCTGCCCCCACTAAAATATGTTTCCTGCATAACAGTTTTCAATCTTCACTTTCCAAATGTCCATGCCCAATAACTTCTTGGCAGCTCACCATGTGGGGCTTAACATCCTATCTCTTCAGCAGCATGTCCCGCCCACTCCTGCGGCATGCATCCCCCTCTCTGGTGGTCCAGACCAGGAGGTCATGATGACTATCTGTTCCCGTGGATTATAGGGGCACTGCTGGTTATTACAGTGTCCTCATGGTGAACTAGTAGTGACTGAAATTGGACAAAAAATTGTGATATTACAAACTCATGACCTAACTAACCCATTGTGACCTCAAAACCACTGTGACATCGTGAACCCATTGTGACATCACGTTGCTGTTTAGACACCAGGATCACATTGTGACATCCCAAATCTATTATGGCCTCTTATAACCTTTGAAAAAATACATAGCTTTGTGACATAACAGTGTCTTTGTGTACCCAAATCCCCACTGTGAAATATTGACAATTGAGAATCAGACATGACATTTTAACATCAAAAATTTGTGAGGTCATCACAACTGTGACATCACATTGTCATTGTGATACCTTCTGCTCATTGTGAAATCACAACACTAAAATATGATAAAATTATAATTTCACATTGTCGTTGTGATATCATCAACACATTATGAATGCCTTTTCTGTGATTTCATTCTACTTCAAATGCGGCATATAGATGGATATCATAAACAAATCATGAACTCATAACCATTGTGACATCACAATCCCTTTGCACATCACATTGCCATTGTGATATCACTAACACACTGTGACATCACAAACCTATCCTGTCATCATAACTTTTGTGACATGCCTTTTCTTCCTCATAATCTGTTGGCGACTTCATTAGATTTCACATATGACATTTGATATCACAAATTCCCAGTGGCATCATGACCATGGTGACATCACACTGCCAGATGTCATAACCATTGTGTCAAATTCTGACATCACAAACCTTTTAGGATTTCAATATGTGACAACACATACTCCTGGAGAAACCACGGTCCCTTTGTGAACTCATATACTCATTGTAAGTTAAAGACAATTGAGAACCATCATGTCATGGTGACATGGCGAGCACATTGTGACATCACCAACCTTTTGTGACTTCATCAGCAATGTGGCATCATCAACTATTTGTGACAACAAAACAATATTCTGACTTGATGTAGTGAGTTTACATTGCCATGATGATATCATTATCCCACTGTGTTTTCAAAAACCTAATATGACCTCATAATATTTTTAAAAATTCATGTCCCTTAGGACTTCAAGCTCCTTCTGTGAACTTGTATGCGCATTGCGAAATAGTAGCAATTCAAATTGCACATGTGTTTGAGGTATTACAAAATCATTATAGCATCAGAAACCCATTGTGACCTCATCACAACTGTGAATCATAAAGCTATCATGACCACTAAGTACCTTTGAAAACACATATGACATTTGTGACATCACAGTCCCTTTGTGTACCCATATCCTCAATTTGAACACATGACAATTGAATTCATATATGCCACTGTAACATCACAAACCCTTTGTGACCCCATCACAGTGTGACAACACATATTCATTATGACACATCACCTCCTTGAAACATCACCAATTTACAATGACCCCATAGCATTATGACATTATATTGTCATTGTGAGGTAATAGACACATTGTAAATGCCTATTCTCTTATTTCATTTTATTTTAAATGTGGAATGTGGGTTGAGATCAGAAAATCATTGTGATCTCATAAATATATGGCATCACAATCACTTTGTGCCACAATCACAGTGCCATGGTGATATCACTAACACACTGTGACATCACAAACCTGCCCTGTCCTCATAAGTCTTGTGACTTGCTGCAATTATGATGTCTTAGGCCCTTTATGTGCTCATAATCTGTTTTCAAACATATAATATTTCAGTTATGATACGTGATATCAGAAATCCACTGTGACATCATGACCATTGTGACATCATACTGACAGAAATCATGACCATTGTGTCACACTATGACATCACAATCCTCCTAGGACTTCATCACATTTGTGACAACACATGCCTTTGGAGATACCCCAGTCCATTTGTGAGCTCAGATTATCTGTGATTTCATGATAACTGAGAACCTTTATGCCATTTGGATATCACCAACCAATTGTGACATCATAGACCTACTGTGACCCCTTACTTGTATGGCATTCCCAACTAGTTGTGACATCAAAACTTTTTGTGATGTCACAATGTGACACGATGTTCATGACATCTGTCAGTGTGATGTCACAATGGTCATGATGTCACAGTGGATTTCTGGTATCTCATGTCATACATGAAATATGAGGTTGGAAACAAATTATGAGGGCAAAAAGCTCTAAGATATCACAAAGTCAGCATGTCACAGAAGTTATGAGGATTGGAGAGGTTTGTGATGTCACACGGTATTAGTTATATCACAATGGCACTGTGATGTCACAACGTGATTATGATGTCAAAATGGTTATGTAGGCACAAAAATGTGTTTCTGATAACTCTCATGCCACATTTGAAATACAATGAAATCACCTAATAGGCATTCACAATGTGTCTATGAAGTCACAATGACAATTGTTGTCATAATGCGATTATGTCATTGAGTTTGGTGATGTCACAATGAGCTGATGCTCTCATAATGAAAATGGGATGTCACAGTGTTGAGGATTGTCATTAGTTAACAACAAGGATATGTGTACACAAAGAGACTGAAATGTTGAAAAGGGCATGTGATTTTTCAAAGGAGCTAAAGGTCATAATAGATTTGAGATGTCACAATGGGATCATGATGTCACAATGACAATATTCTTACAATGGGTTTGTGATGTCGTGCTAATGATGATGTCAAAATGTGTTTGTGATGTCACAACGAGTTTGTAATATCACAATCAAATTTCCAATTTCAATTGCTACTAGTTCACAAGGAGGATACTGTGATCAGCAGGGCCCCTATAATCTATAGGGTCTGATAATCAGCGTGGCCCATCTCCTGGCCAGCTGGAGAGGACAGGGCATTCTGTGGGAGGGGCTGGTACATTAATCACCTAGTGTTGAGTTGTTAAGAAGTGACTGGGCTGTGGGGAGTTTGGGATGTGACAGTAGAAAACTGTTCGCAATTGGAGTGGAGAAGGGGTACAAACTTTATATATGCTGCTTGTTCAGAGCAATGGAAGGGGAGATAAAAATTGAAAAGTCCTGGAAGGAAGGAAGTGGTAAGATAGCAGAAGAGGAAAGACCTGGGTGGAGAGGAAGTTGAGGAAGAGCAGGAGGTGAAAGATGGCAACTGCCGATCCAGACAAAGCAGTTCAGGTCTGTGGAGAGTAGAGAGGCCTGAAGAGGAGAAGGAACTGGTAGAAGGGAAAAAGGGGAAGACTTCAAAGGTCTGTAACAAAGGAGAGACAAAAGGAAGGGAAAAAAGACTTGCCCTTTGATGTTTGGAGCTTTGGATATAATAATTTTGGGGGTTGGTGGTTTGGAGAACATTTATTATATTAAATGTGTCTCGATGGATTATCTTGAGCAATAGAATAGAATTTTTGGAGACCTCATGGACATTAATCCATTTGGATGGCATCAGGCCTTGGCCCGAGGGGAAAATCCCCATAGGTGAGAGTGTCAGCCTTCAGGGCCTCGAGTGTTTGTCTCCAGCGGACCAACATGGACAAAAGTCATATAGATACCTCTAGGGGTGCGTCTGTGCAAGCTTGCCAGCCTGTTTTTGGGACCCCCTCTAGAGGTCATTTGTGGCTTTCTTGGGAAGCCAGCTGGGAACTCCTTGAGAGGTCATGTGGGGCTTCCTTGGGAAGCCATCTGGAACTTCATCAAGAGTGCATCTGCAAATTCCTTGAGAAGCTATCTGACACCTGACCTAGAGGTCATCTTGGTTCTTCTCCAGTAACCATCTTGGACTTTCTCCAGAGGTCATCTGGGGCTTCCTCAGGAGTCCAGCTGAGTCATTGGGGATTCCTTAAGAGGCAAGTTAGGATGACCTCCTGATGTCATGGGGAGCTTCTTTGGGAGGTCATCTCAGATTACCTTGATGAAAAATCTGTCTTCAAACACCATCTGGGACTTCCTTAAGAAGCTATATAGGACCTTCTCTGGAGGTCATCTGTTGCTTTCTCAAGAGGGTTATCTGGAACCTCCTCTGGAGTTCATATGTGCAGCCTCCTTGAGTGGCCATCTGGGAGCTACTCAAGAGATAACCTCAGCCTCACTGAGAGGACTTCTGGGACCTCCTTTGAGGTCAACTGACACTTCCTTGGGAAGCCGTTTGGAACCTCCATGAGAGGTCATCTAGGGCCTCCTAGGGAGGTTATATGTGACATCCTCCAGAGGTCATCTGCAGCATCCTCAAGAGGCAATCTGGGATGTTCTCTCTGTCATCTGGGATTTCTGTAGAGGTCAAAATTTAGTGGTGTGCGACATGTGGGTTAAGTGTCTGTGGCTATTCGTCTGTGTGTGTATGCTGATAATGCTATCTGTGTCCTGTATATACCTCTGTTTACTCCTTTTCTCAGGATGGGAGAACAGGCCTAATGTTGTCATATCCAAAAAATATTCTCCCCAAGGGTTACAGAATCCTTCAGAGGAAGATGCAATGTTGTACTCTGTCTCCTATTCTTTGCCATCAGCAACTCTAATCTAAAGTCCTCCCATACCAAAACATTTACTTTTACCAGCCTGAGGTGGTACAACTTGGTATGTTACCCTTATTACCCTTGAGACAGGAACATGGAGGAGATGGTGGGCAGGCTCCCTTTCTAATACATTTTCCCTTTACAACTAGTGACCTGTATAACTGGAAATAACAAAATCCATCCTTTTCAGAAAAAATAAAACCAGGGGCTCATTACCTCATTAGCGACAGTAATTTTCACACACAACACATCTGGGATGAGTGTCAGCAAATTTTACAGGTGTGTTTCATCTGGTAGAAAAGGGAGTGAATCCTGCTCAGTGACTTAAAGGTGGTCCTTAGACCACAGAGTAACCCCACTATTGAACCAGACTATTTGGCGTTTTCTTTTTTGTAGTTAGTTGGAGATAAGAGCCTTAAAGTCTTTCCTGCCCTGGTCTTAAGCCTCTATCCTTCTAATTCAGCCTCCTAAGTAGCTAGTATGACAAGCGTGATGCTCCAGCATTCAGCTCAAACCAAGGTTTCTTCATGTGCTGTGGAACCAGCACTGGAACCTTTCATCATCTATGACCTCCCCACACACTGGACCCTGGCACACTATAATGCATTATTGGATAAATAAATGAGCATCTGCCTATTACAATACTACAGAAAAGTCCCATCACATACAGGTAAGCATCCTGCGGGGGGGGTCAAAACCTGATGTGGCTCTCCCAGTTCTCCTTCTTCCCTCTTCCCGCCCTCCTGGTACCAACACACTTACCTGTTTTGGCTCCAAGGATGTAAGCCACTATGTACTCGCTGGATTGTGGGGCCTCTGGGATGCCTATCTTCTGAAAGATCTCTGGCCAACGGCTGACCAGCTCTGTTGCAATCAATTCCCTACTCAAGTGTGAACAAGGTTGCTGTGAGCTGAAGGCCTGGCTCAAGGGGCCTCCTCTCCTCGCCCCGTGGACAGCCAAGATGTTCTACCACATCCAGCCCCCAAGTTTCATGTTGCAGAGAAAGGATCCTCGAGGTGTCCCGGGTTTCTGAATCTCCCAGAGTCCAGTGCAGGTGCTGGGAATCATCTCTGTTCACAGCTGGCAGGCTAGGGATGGTGAGGTCACAATCTCTGCTCCCCACGACATCCTCGACTGTGGTGGCCACCTTAGAGAGAGCCAGAGGAGAATCAATAGCTGCCGCATTAAGGCAGTCAAGGCACGATGTTCATAGCAGGAGACCATATGGCTGGGGAACTCTGCCTGTGCTGCTTTGAACATCATTGTTTGGTGGCTGAAGTGGTCTAATTTGACCCATAATCCCAGGTGTTAGTGGAAATTGCCAGCTACAAGAAAAAACCCTGGAAAAGGTGGCATTTCAGTTTTCCCAATCAAACTTAAAGGGTTCCAAAGTCAGCGGTCCCCTTTTCCTTCCAGACAGCCTACAGCAAGTTACAGAAACTGGCATTCAGAGAGTCTTAGCTAACTGCCATGGCCTGATACCGAGCAGGCTCCAGGAAGGGAAACACACTTGCCTACCGCTGCCCAGCTGGAAACGGCCTAGGAGGGACGCAGATTGGAGTCTGCAGGACTCCAGGGAGGACTGCCCACCGGTGCACTCCCCTGGGAGGGAACACGCCACGAGTGGGGGCCTGGAGAACCCTCCCAGATGCTCATGGACACTGTCAATGCCCTGGGTAAGGTTGCCCCCTCATTCTCGGTCATGGTGAACCATTTACTATGTAACAAGTTCACCACTCCCCAGACCCTCCAGCTTCACAGTCCCTGCCCTACTCCCCCACATCTCATTCCCTAATTACGTTTTGTAGACACATTCCCAAAAATACTTGAATTAGCTCCAACTATACACAAGAGAGCAGATTGTCTGGCTGGAAGAGTGCGGCTGTGGTCACACTCGTCTCACAAGCCTTCAGGCTGAAGACAGAAGCACTGGTGTCCACTCTGGTCTGCGGTTCACATAGGCCTCCTAGGGGAGACCCATGCAGGCCCAGCAGCTACTGTGGGATACAGGACAGAGGGAAGAGATAGGTGGAAAGGTACATCTACTGAAACCTTCCCCCAAAGGAGCCATGAAATGGTGAAGGAGAAAACAAAAATTATAGTTAGACTCGTACTTGGCATTGATGAAAAAAGAACAACACACACACACACACACACACACACACACACACACACACACACACACACACAGACTCAGAGCAGTGCCTCTCCTGAGATTGTTGATTCCTCCTCTGGGACAAGGTGAAAGCTGAAGCATGGGGGTTCCCTTGTCAGAACCAGGGACTTGACCCAAGGAAGTACCACTCTAATAAAGCTGAACCACCCTGCCTCTCCCTTTCTCCAGGGCCAGACCCTTTCCCTTGGGAACAACCAGCCTTGACTCCCCATTCACCAAAACCCCAGGTCAGGATAATGGGTGAAGTTGTCCCGAGATAGGTGGCTCCTCAGAGTCAGGACTGAAAACAAGCAGAGGGTCATAGTGCCTGAGAGGTGTGTCTGACCTGGGGTGGGGGCAGTGTTGGGGAAATGGATTGGATCCTATGGGCTACATACATGGATGGACTCCTTACTTCCAGCCTAGATGAGTCTGGGTGACTTGGTGGATTATTGGGGAGGACTAGGAGACCAGATGGACCTGGAGCACCAGCAGATGCTGGCAGAGCTGGGAAATGTGATCACCTTGTGAGGACTGTTGACAGCTGGGATGGGGGGGGACAGGCCAAGTGTATGTGTGTCAGAAGGGGGATGTTCCTCCCAGGTATTCACCTTCTATCTGACCCCCAGTGCCCTCACCTTCCTAGTGGCCTCTTCTGGGACCATCCTCAGGTAAAAAGATGACCGAGCACAAAAGACAAGGGCTCACACAAGAAGGAGGGCCTATCTTCTGCATCCAACACCCACCACCCCCAGCAAAAAGGAAAAGACCCAAGAAGGCAGGTGAGGTGCTGCTCCCCACCTCTGACTAAAGCCACCAGGTTCCACCAGGGAGAAGAAGGGTGCAGATGCATAGCTCCCACTGCTCCAGGTCAGGGGCTCTGTGGCGCCCCCTTCTCATTATTTCCTGTATCTTCCCATTTCCTGGGACGCTGGCCACTAGGGATGGGGGTGGGATCCCCGGGTCAACACCCACCCCTACCCTACACCCTTGGGGCACATTTGTGGCAGGGCCATGGCGGGCTGTGGGGCATGGCCCAGGCGAGGGAACGATGGGAGAGGTGAGGCAGGAGGCATGAGTCCACGTAAGCGGGGGAAGAAAGGGGACAGGAGGGTTCACAGGTTGTGGGCCCTTGGCAGCCACTCACCTGTGCTGCTGGGAGAAGCTGTAGGCAGTGGCTCTGTGTGCATGCAGGGCCTGGAGTCCAAGGACTGAGGGCTGGGACCGGGTCAGGGCCGAAAACCTGCCAGGGGTATGCCATCTCTGATGGGCGACTGTGAGATACAACGTGGGTCCAAGCTGAAAGTGCTGTTTGAAACACCATGCTGCTGGGAGGGGGCAGGTGTTTCTGTGGAAACATTAAGGGGTTGCATGAGGACTCTGCTCCTCCTCCTCTTCCAATGCGGCCCTTGCCTCAGCTACCACCATCGCCTCTATGCTCCCTACGCAGGGACCTCAGACTCAGAGCCGCCATGGCCACTGCGTCCCCTTGTGGCTCCGTGGCTCCCCTTGTGGCAGTGTGCCTGCTGCGCCCTCTCCATGTGCTCTGTGCTCCCCATCAGGACCTGTGCAATGTTCCGGGAGGCCACCAGATGATGAAACTGCTTGCACTTGTGTGTGTGCTTGCTCTTTTCTCTGCTCTCTCTCTCTGCCCCCACTCCTCTCCTGAGCCACCTCGTGCCTGCCCCCTCCCCCAGTTACTGCCCCCATGCCCATGGCCACTGATGCCATCTCAGTGAGCTCTAGGCTCTCCCCCCTCCTTCCCTTGGCCATGTCCCCTTTTCTGCTAGGCCCCTCCCCTCACCGTTGGCTGCAAGTCCAGCCCTGATTGGGCCATAAGGCTGCCAGGCCATGGCAATTGCAGCCTCACCTCAGTTCAGCACTCTCCCCCAACCACCATCCCTTCCCAGGGGATTGATTTTCCCCTAGTCCCACTGCTGGAGGAGACTCTCCTTCATCTCCCTCCACTCCACACACCAAGCAGGTACAGTGACCCTCATGTGTGTGTGTGTGTGTGTGTGTGTGTGTGTGTGTGTGTGTGTGTGTGATTGTTGGGGATAACAACCTCTCAAGGACTCAGAACATAGCACCCTTTGAGATGACTCAGCACACAGCACACTTCAAAAAAGAGCATAAAGCACCCTGTGTAAAGGATTCAGCACACAGCTCCCTTTGAAGAACTCAGCATACAGTACCTTGTGTAGAGTACTCAGCACACAGCACCCTTTGAAGGAAGGCATCCATAGCCCGCAATATAAAGGACTCAGCACATGGCATGCTTTGAAAAACTCAGCATGTAACACTCTTTCCCAGGGACTCAGTACATAGCACCCTGTATTAAGAGCACCCACAGCCCCCATTGAAGGGCTGAGTATGTATCACCCTGTGTAAAACAGTGCACAGCACCCTTTGAAAGACTCAGCACATAGCACAATTTTGCAGGACTCAGCACATACCATTCTGTGGAAGGACTCAGCACATACCACACTGTCAAAGGATTCACCACACAGCACCATTTGAAGGACAGTACAGAGCACCCTGTGTAAAAGAGTCAGCACACAGTACTTGAAAAATTCACCTCATCCCTCTCTTCTCAAGGGCTCAGCACATAGCAGCAGCCTTTGGGATGAATTAGCACACTGCACCTTTTGAAGGACTCAGCATACAGTACATTATTTAATGGACTCAGCATACAGTATGTTATGTAATGGACTCAGCACATAGCACCTTTTGGGATGACTCAGCAAACTACTTTTTGAGGACTCCGCACAAAACACCAATGAGGAAAAGCCCCAGCAAACAGTACCCTGTGAACAACTCAGCACATAGCTGTATGTCACAGGTTCAGCTGTCATTAAAATTAGGGTGCTTTCTTCAGTATCACCATTCTTCAGAAACACTTCACAAATCCTACTATTTTACTTTAGCCAACCTGTGTTTTATGGGGGAGAGTCAACTGGGGGTCTTGAACTGAAAGCTTGGGGTCTCTTTTCCTGAGTTCTTTGGTTCAATGCTAGAGCTCTACCATTTGGAGCCATAGCTCCAATTTTGTTTTTTTGGGTTGTTCTTTGACAGGTCTTATGGTGATCAGGAATGGAAGGCCAAGTTGGGGTGTCTGTGGGCAAAGGCTCTTAGCTTGGCCTGGAAATGACCTCTCCTTTCCTTGTGCCCCTGGGTGCTGGGCCTCCTGAAGCTCTCTTGGCCTAGGAGGAACAGACCTGCCCTGACATCAGCATTCAGGGTGAACAAAAATCAGCTTGGCCCTGGTCACTTCCCAAAATTGAACTCTAGAGGACAATGGCATGGGGCTGCATATCCCGCATCTGGCCACCAGGGAGGAGGGGTCGCCCACCATAGGGATTGTACCTGCGAGTTGTGTTTACTCTTGCTTCCCTGGGGCCCCCATTATGCTTTGAAGCCACCCTGGACAGGAAAGTCCTTGAGACTCTTAGTTACATTAACCATCAAAAGGCAAGTTGGGCTGTGGCTCAGGTCGCAGAACATTAGCCTTGAGAAAGACAACTCAGGGATAGAGCCTAGGCGCTGAGTTCACACACACACACACACACACACACACACACACACACACACACACACACACACACACACCACATGCATGCAAAATCAGAGAATTCTACTCTATATTCTTTGGGTATTCTCTACCTTTTCCTTACTAAGTCTGATGGCTGTTGACCTAGGTGTTCGATGCATACACCACCAACTGACATCTTTAATTTTGGGGAACAGAATGGCTAGAAGGTCAGCCTTCCCACATCCCAGCTCCTTGATTGGGTCGTGGTGTATCCAGGCCCTTTGGGGCTCCTTTTACAGACTCTCCAAGATGCCTTCAAAAGGCCTCATATGCTGGGCTCTTGTGGCTCATACCTGCCATCCTAGATACTCAGGAAGCTAAGATCTGCAGGATCATGGTGCCAAGCCAGCCTGGGCATGAAAGTGTGTGAGACTCTTATCCTCGATGAATCATTATAAAAGAAGAAGTGTCCCTGGGGATCAAGTGGTAGATTGCCAGCCTTGAGAAAATGAGCTCAGGGACAGTGCTCATGGACAACAACAAGAAGAGGCATTGCATGTTGACTTTGGGATTGGTATGGGCCAAATACAATTGGAATTTTCAAGTGCTCCAAGACAAAGCAGTACCTCCTTTAGTCCCGTGCTCCTCCATCTTGTCTCACACCCTGGCCGTGGCCATGCTTTGGGTCAGCATGGCTCTGGCTTGATGGGAGGGCTCCAAGGAGGAAGATCCCAGAGCAATCACCCTGCCTCCTTCCACCCTTCTTACCCTGTTGCTTCTGCTCTTTGCCATAGACCTTCTTCCTGGAATCCATCCATGAGGTCATCACTGCCAACATTGTGGTGAGTGGTGGGTCCAGCCTAACTCGGGGCAGTCAGAGGGGGAAGTCATTCTGGGATTAGGAGCTTCTACTCTGTGTGTGGGCTGAAGTCAGGGCTGACCTTTATTTCATTCCGAGCCTTGAAGTGGTCAAGAGATAGTGTAGACTCCACATTGAGTCAGGTAAGATCGGAATCTAGAGGACCACTTGTGTGAAGTAGGCTGTGGGGCTCACAGGGTCACTATTCTTGGTACTCCTCTCCCGGGACTCACCTCTCCCTCTCTCATCCCTAAATGTTAGAATAGAAAGTTCAACTAAGTGGATCAAAAGAGGGGGCAGAGGAGTATTTCTGTGTGAACCAAAATTGTGCTTCATATTCATCCTAGCCCTTACTTCCTATTTATCTGAGGAATGGCCATATGGGTTTGGGAGAGGGGGGGAGGAATCATCCTAGCTGAGAATGTGGCTCAGTGGTAGATGGTAGCCTAGCATGACTGACACCCTGAGTTCAATTCCATACAGAAAAAGGTGGGGCTCAACTGGTAGAGTGCCAGCCTTGACCAAAAGAGCTCAGGGACAGTGGCCAGGCCCTGAGTTCAACGCCCAGGACTGGAAGAATGAATCTTTGTTGGACATTTTTCTTCCCTTTGAAAACAATTTATTGTTTGTGATAAGCATAATATGGGTTTCTTCCCTGGCCACCAATGGGCCATTAGATGTCCCTTGAATATGGGCCACATCCCAGCAGCCTCTGCCCTACCTGACCCACAGTTTATCCATCTCATCTAGTGGCAGATGGAGGCCTGAGAGAAGGCCACCTGGCCACCTACTTCTGGTGGCTGACAAGGCTTTTGAAAGTCAGTATGTTATATAGAGAGTCATCATCCAGATCAGTCTACAGAAGAAAGGGAGGGAGCACTCCTTGCCCAAGCCCATGAGCTGCAGGCCACTCTGGATGTGGGGCATCTGCTGCAGGACGTGCTCCATGGGGGAGTTATCTACGGGTTCGGGAACTCTGACCTCTTCTCTGGCAGTTTTCAAGGTGTCTTGAAGTTGCAATTCTTCAAAACCTTTCTGCTCCTCTCTCATTTCGCCAACCCCAGAGCCTGAGGCATTTGAAGCAGTGGTGGCGGCAGGGGACTGGAGCTTGCTGTCTGTGCCTTCCCCTGTGAGGAGCAACAGCAGCTCCTGAAGCTCTCTCTTCTCCATCTTCTCCTGGGAGAGCCAGCACACATGCTCGGCTTTCTCCCAACACAGTTCATCCCGGACGAATGTCTGCTCTTTACACTCCATGAGGGACTCCTCAACAGTGTGGATGTGTGCCAACAGCTTGCTGCATCAATGGTGGAGCTTATCTGCTGGACTATGGAAGTCCACCTCATCATGCAGGTCACGGACAAAGCAGGTTTTCTTCTTGGATGCCCACGTGTCCCACTTCCTATTCCTACGCCTGCTGTTGTGGCAGCTCACGGAGCAGGGGGCCTTTGGCTCCAGCTCTGTTTGGCACTGTGCTGCCGGGTGGGCCCAGCACCTGCAGCAGGGCCACTCGCTCCTGCAGCAGGAGTTTCCCCCCTGTGGATCTTAGCCTCCGAGAGTACTTGCAGAGCCACATCCCTCTCGGTGTGGGGGATGTCTCCAGCCTCTGCTTGGTCACGTCTGGGGGAGATACCTCCTCACCTTTTGCTTCTCCAGGGTTCATGTCTTTCCCTTCCCCAGGGAAAGCCCGGAAGCTCAGTTGGGCCTGCAGGCACTCCTCCTGTGCTCTGGTGGCTTCCAGGCACTTGAGATTGCCCTGCCACTTTGGGGCACCACATGGTCCCCCCAGTTGGTTGGGCCTTGCACTTGCTTCAGCTGCTCCAGCAGCTGGGTCTGCATCTACAGGTGCTGCTGCAGGGCCTCCTTCTCAGAGTTCAGCCACTCATTGGAGGCAATGTGCTGCTGACAGGTGACTCTGAGCTCCTGCAGCTAGGCCAGGGACTGCTCCTGCTGCTTCTGCAGCTCCCAAGCCACCTTGGCTCTTTCTCTTTCTCGGACACCTCTTTCCATTCCTCTATCTTCTCCTCTAAGTGATCTAGCTGTTCCCATAGATGTTTCTTCACCTGCTGCTCTGAGTCCAGGATGATGGTGAGCTCCTCCTTCTAACCGCTCATCCTGTGGAGAGCATCACACAGCAGGGCCAGCTATTCCTCTGGCTATGGGTCACACACACATGCGCATCATGGGGGTGTCAGGGATCTACTGCTGAACCTTGGCCTTCTCCTCCATTCTCCATAGTTGCTCCTACTGCTCCGCGTTCTAGAGACAGAGCCTCTGGTTTTCCTTGACCTGGATGTGACCTTGCTCCTCCAGGTTTTTCAACTCCATCTGCGTGTGGAGGCCTGGGCCTGCAACTGCTGCTCAGCCTGAGATGGCTCTATCAGCTTCCTTGTCAGTTCCCCCAGCTCATTCTCTAGGTCTAGCACCTGCCTCTCCCTTTGCTCCTTCTCCTCTGTCAGTTGGTTCATCTGGTCAGTCAGCCACTGAGCCTCCTCCTTCCAAGAGGACCTGTCAATGCACAGGTCCTCTGTGAAGGTGTCTCTCTCCAGATTTTCTGAGGTCACCATACAGCTCAGGTTGTCCAGTAGCCTCTTCAGTACCTCCCGCCCCACCAGCACTTGTTCGAACTTGCAGATTCTGTTCGTCCTGTTACTCTTCTGTGTCCAGAGTGCTTCCAGCTTCTCCTGCAACACTATGTTCACTTGCTCCAGGTCATTGAAGCTTCTGGTCTTTTCCTTGAGCTGAAGTGTCACATCATGCACCTGTGCAAAGAACATTTCAATCTCCTTCTGTGCAGCAGTGATGGCAGAAGCGGCCATCTCCACCTCTGACATGTGCCACTCTGCGGCCTGCAGGTGGCAGGTGAGAGCTTCTTGCTCCATTTCTCTGTCATTGGCCACCTGCTTCACTTAGGCTGTTGCAGATTGTAAATCACTTTCTGCAGAAACCCACCTCTGTATGGGTGGCTTGTGGAACTCTAGCTCAGTTTTTGGTTCTTTGTGCACCTCAGCTATCTTGTCCCTCTCTTTCTCCAGTCGATCCTGCAGGTCTGTATTTTCCTGCTTCAGTGGTTGGATCTTGGCACAGAGTGCCTGGTTTTCCTCTTTTGCTGCAGTCCAGGGTGGGCACCATGTGTTGCTAGCACCTCTGCAGATCCTTGGTGGTATTGCGACCCTTGATATTCTTGACCCTGTTGGCTGTGACTGTGTCCAAAGGCAGGGGAGGCCCCCAGTCAGTATCACCTTTGGCGGGACCCTCTGTTGAATCACCCTCCCCAGTTGTATTGGTCTTGGGGATACCTCCCTTTTTCATGTTCTGTGTTTTCTTGAATATTGCAGGTCTAATGGAAGGATTCTTCTGCCAGTGTTCTGGCAGTAGTTTCTTGCCTGCAGCTCTCTCATGGAGTCTTGTTGTTTCAGACATCTGAGCACTGGAATGGGAAAGATGGGCTGGCGATATTCCCAGGCTCTGGGAAATCCTCTATTCTCCCACTCACTGACAAGGACGTCAATTTCCTACTCTACTCCAAAGTTGTCTCAAGTCTCTAGCTCACCACTCAGCCACCTCTACCTTCCTCAACTGCTGGTGGTGGTGTCAACCAACAGAGGGAATCTTGATGCTTGGCAGCATGGAATGTGGGGTGGCCACCATTCTTGTATCCCATTGGTCAGAAAGAACAATGAAAGAATGGGGTGTGGCTGGAATCCTGAGATTCAGGCAGCATGGTCAGAGTCAAGATGACAGAGGCTCCCCCAGCCCCTTTCCCAGGGAACTCTCTCCAATGCAGTTAGGGACAAGAGGATGGCCTGCTTTACTGGATGGCTGCACAGATTGTTGTGTATGTCTGTTTGTTGCCCATCCCGGACCTTGAACTAAGGATCTAGGCACAGTCTGTGAGCTGCTTTTGCTCAAGGCTAGCCCTCTACCACAAGAGCTACAGTGCTCTGTCTTTGTTGGCACTGAAGTTGGACAGGGGTCTCAAGGACTTTCCTGCCTAGGGTGAATTTGACCATGATCCTCCCATCACAGCCTTGTAAGTATCAAGGAGGATTGCTGAGAGCCATTGGTACCTGCCTAATCATTAATCTTGCTGTTCTTGGACATACAAGTGAGTTCCCTATCCACAGGTTAAAATGGTGGGAGCTGGAGCCCACAGTTCAAATCCTGCTCCTGCTACCTCCAAATGGCAGGAGATCCTTAGAAACTCATTACTATCTATATGAATACCAATGGAATGTGATGTATGTTATGACTGAGTGGACAGTTTTTGAATAATTCTAGGATAAAATTATATACAATTATAGTAAAGGACATTGATCAATTTTAATCAATACTTTATGTAGCATTTAAACAATCACATCCATTAAATGTAGGCAGAATGAAATACCTAAGAACTGGGCATAACATAGTATAAAGTTGCCATTTTTTCTGCCAGGACTGGGATTGGAACTCTTGGTCTGGGTAACTCTGTTGCACAGTGTGGAAAGAGGAAGCTGGTCTCCTTAAAGTTAAGAAATTCATGTGTGCTCCTTAGGTCTGAAATCGATCCCAAGCACTGGAAAACATCCTATTCATGTACATTTTAAATATATGATTTATATTTGTATACATATGTTGACTCCATATTGCGTTCAGTGTAGATATTCATTTTATTTTTTGTTTCATTCATGTAGTGACTTTATTTTATTGACTATTATGGCACATAGAACATAGATTACACGATTCAATAGGATATAGGTCTGCATCTGTATTCCACTTATACCTGACACCCAGGATTTTCACAGAAAAAGAAACATGTGTCACCATCAGTTTCTTACTCCACGTTCATTATTTGGGAGTGCTGGCATTTGAACTCACGGCCTACAGGGCCAAATTCATGAATGGATGAGGGTCAGCATGCCATCCTGGGGCAAATTGAGCTGATAGGCAATTCCCAGGACCTTAGATCAAACCCCAGGGGTTGAGAAAATAAGAACAGATTGACACACAGATAGTAGTACCCTAATAAATATATGTGTTTATAGAGAGCCAGAGATGTCTATGCATTATTCAGTTATATAGACTACATGTCTACAATTCTTGGGTATTTATTATGCTTCCATGTAAATAATGTTATTATTTTCATCCTTAATAAACTATTAAGTAAATCAGTGTCCTGAAATTATTGCATCCTTCTGAAAAATAGTATTCTTTTAATGCTTCATAAGATATTAAATAAAATCACTCAGCCGAATGAAATCATGAAGTCTAATTTTATATGAGTATCACTCATGAGCAACTCATTCAGCCATGACATTGATAACATTCCATCGTTATTCCTGTGGATGAGAACGAGTCTCTTAGGATCTCCCACCATCTGGAAGTGGCATAACTGGGATTCGAACTGTAGGCCTATGTTGCCATGCAGGACTATGGCTTCTCCAATAGCCCGCAATTTAAAAAATAATTATTTAGATCCTGGTTTGCAATTCATGCCATTTTTTCTGCCAGGCTTGGGATTTGAACTCAAGATCTGGGTAAATATGCAGCGCTGTGAGGGAAGGGAGTCTGATCATGCTTGAAGACAAGAAACTCAGGCCTGTTCCCTAGGCCTGAATTCAAACCTCCGGCCTGGAAAGCATACCCCTTATATCCATTTTAAAGATAGGATTTATACTTCCATACAGATATTCAGTCTATATTGTGTTTGGTGTGGTTATTCATTTTATTTTTTGTTTTATTCATTTATTTACCATTATTTTATTGACTCTGATGACACCTCTACATTTATAATATTGTTTACATCCTATCACATAGCATCCAGATTTGTAGATATGTTCTCCATCCTGCCTGACACCAAGGACTCTCCCAGAAAAGGAAAACATGTGTCACACTCGGCTTCTTACTCCAAGATTAAATTTTTGGCTGGGATCTGAACTAAGGGCCTAGCAGGCCCAATTCACGAATGGATGATTGTGCGCATTGCAGCCTCTAGACAATGAAGCTGTCAGGTGGCTCCCAGATGCTGATATCCAGCCCCAGGTTTGGCCAAAACAGTGATACATGGATAGGCAGACGGTGCTATGCAAATAAATATATACTGGTAAAGAGTGCCAGAGCCGTTTAGCTTTGATTGAATGATACCTACTATGTTCCTACCAACTCTTAGTCATTTATTATACTGTCATTAAAGGAATATTATTCTTTTCATGTTTAATAAACTATTAATTAGGATCAATCAGGTTCCTAGGATTATTGCATCCAATTTTAGACTAGACTGAAGCATAAACTACTCTTTCAATTGGTATTCCTATGCATAGGAACAAGTCTCTTCTGATCTGCCATTGGTAGGTGTCAGGACTGGGATTTGAACCCAGGATCTATATTGACAAGTTGGCTTATGGCCTCACTGATAGCCCGCCAGGCTTCAGCAATGGCAGGGCAGGGCAGGTCCACTTTGCAACTGTGTCATTCAGACCCAGGATGGTCACCGTGCAAAGAAAAAAAAGTAAAACACCCAGCCCTCTTCAGCTCGCCACGTTTTGTTCTATCCTACATTTTTTTTCTTCCTGCAAGCCATCTGGGCCTAGGATCCCAGGATCGGCTATGGGTCCAGAGGCTGGACCCCAGCCTAGGGCTATTGAAACTGAAGCAGAGTTGCAAAGACCTGAGTTCAAGTCTTGTGTTATCAAAATAAAGAATAAATAAAAAAAATATTTAACTAAATTATAAAAAGAACTAAAGCTCTCTGGTTTGGAATTTCTGCCAGTTTTCTTTCCTAGACTTGGATTTGAACTCAAGGTCTTGGTAAATCTGTAGCAATGTTTGGGAAAGTGCAGAGTTGCCACTTCTTGAGATCAAACCCCATGCAAAGCAAAAAATAAAAAATTAAGTGACTGAGCTCAAAAGGGGGAGTAGTTGTGGAGATGGGAAGGAAGGCATGGTAGGGGGAAAACAAAGAAGAAGGCAACAATGTTCAATAGGAAGTGTACTCATTACCTTGATCATTTCACTGTAAGTTCTCTGTACAACATTTTTACAATACAAATTGAAAAAAAAAAGTAGTGCTCAGAGAAGCATTTTGGGGGTAAGGGAAAGATGTCTGAATAGATGTACAAAATTCTACACTGCTTTTTTTTAATGTTCAGTATGGAACTGAATAAACACAACTTCTTCCGTTAAAAAAAATTAAGTCACTGTCTTGGAACTGGGGCCAGTATTTCCATCATTGCTGGGATTTGATCTCACCATCCAGGTAAATTTTTGCACCATGGGTGAAAGCAAAGTTCACTGTCCTTCAGGAAAAGAAATTCAGGCTTGAGATACCAGGGTCTGAATGAAGGCCCTGCAATGGAAAAATATTTCTATCATGGTGTAATATATAATATATATTTACATATGTAAGTTTACATATTATGATTTTTATTATTGATTTTGCATTTATTTTAATTTTACTTGATTCATTTATTTATTGTATTTAGTATTATTATACACATAATATTTAGTACATGTTGTACATCTATTATAAAATTATACACAATAATTTAGGACATTGACTCATTTTTCATTAATACTTTTTAAGTGTTGAACATGATACATAATTAAATGGAAGCATTTGTCACAGTCTTCACATGTTTAGTCTCTCCCAGGTATGAGCTTTGTCTTATTTATCTTTGGAAACCTTCCTATAGGGATTTCTTTAGATGATTTATACTTAGAAGCCTTTTCTTGAGGATAGGCAAATTGAGGGATAAAATTGTAAGGGTGGCGCTAGAAATTTGGCTTACTGGTAGAGAGTTTGCTCAGCATTCATGGATGCCAGGGTTTGAATCCTCAGTCCCACAACTCAGAAAAAGCCAAAAGCTGTGAAGTGGCTTAAGTGGTACAGTGCTAGCCTTGAGAAAAAGAAGCTCAGAGACAGTACCCAGGCCCTAAGATCAAGCCACAGGACTGTCAGAAACAATAGGTCATGTGCCGGTGGCTCACAACTGGAACATTAGCTTCTCAGGAGGCTGAGATCTGAAAACCACAGTTCAAAGACAGCCTAGGCAAGGAAAGCCTTTTAGACTCTTCTCTCCAATGAACCACAGAAAGACCTCATGTGATGCTATGCCTCAAGTGATAGAGTGTTCGCCTTGAGCTGAAGGGCTCAGGTATAGTGCCTAGGCTTGAGTTCGAGACACACATCAGGGGAAAAAGTGAGGGTTAATCAAAGTATTTTTCCTATTTGCCAATTAGGAGAACATTCTCTGGAAAATGAATGCTGCTGTACACCAGAATTGGAGTCAGAGCTCCAGGTTGAAGTGTACAATATCCATATGCCCAGCCTCTCAGGCTCTAGCATTATAACCGTGTGTCCTACTAGGTTCTGAAAGGTCCAATGTTGAACAGCTTAATAAGTTCCCAAGCCCTTTGTGATAAGAAGTTGACTTATATTGTTAATGTCATTGTAGTTCTGAACCTAGCAGAGCACCAGTAGCTCATGCCTGTCACCCTAGCTCAGGAGACTGAGGACTGAAGATCACAGGGTGAAGCCAACCAGGGCCGGAAAGTGTATGACACTTTGACTTCCACTTCTGATGAAAGGTCAGATGTTAAAGAGTTTCCTGTGTTTTCCTTGCTGATGAGAAATTACTTGCACTCTAAATGTTCTTAGAATTCTTGAGCTATAGAAGCAGGAAAGAAACATTGTTGACCCATCCTGGGTTCAAATGAAGTTCTCAGAATCCAAGCCCTAGCCATGTTAGTAGGATGAACTCCAGTGTAACACTATTTGAAGGCAGAAAACAGTTGCAAAATCCAAGCTAGGTGAAGAGACCTAGGCCTGCAGGATTAGGAGGCAGAAGGTACACATTCAACAGGGAAGTGAGCTGCAAAACCACTTCATTCATTCCAGGCACGGCCAGCAATGAGGGGAAACTGGAAACATTTGTTAGAGTTACAACACGGTCAGGATTTTCTCAGCCTCTTCAAACAATGATTAATTAATCTTCCTCCCTCAGGTAAAGGAAACTCAGGCTATCTTTAGGATACCAATAGAGAGCCAGTTTAGTGGGGGAGAGGGGAGGAACAGAGTAGAAAAACCATGCTCTCTGGTCTTAGGGAGTGGGTTCTGGACTATCCATCTGTCAGATTTGAAGGCCATTCTTCTACCTCTACCAGACCATTATCCTTCCTTCATTCTCCCCATCATTAATGTAAATCCCAAGTCCAAGGAGAGGCAGGGCTTTTTCTCTTCTGTCTCCAAGCACCTGAGTTAGAACCTGGCTCTGCCCTCTTGACTCTGGGGCCCTGCCTGAGAAGTGGGAAAGAGACAATCTTCCTGCTCTGTAGTTGTTCCAAGGCGATGCTGGTGGACTGGCACACTGCAGAAGGCCTTATGACTGGGACTTGTTCCCATATTTCCTCCTGACAACCAAGACCAGATTCATCTATCTATCTATCTATCTATCTATCTATCTATCTATCTATCTATCTATCTATCTATCTATCTATCATCTATCATCTATCTATCTACCTACCTTCTTACCTACCTACCTACTTACCTGGCTATCTCTTTGCTGGTTGTTGGGTTGAACTCAAGGCCTGGGCACTGGCTCTAGAACTCCACTACTTGAGCTAAAGCACCAATTCTGGCATTTTCTGTGTATGTGCTACTAAGGAATCGAACCCAGGGCTCCTTGAATGCTACCCAAGGACTCTCTCATTAATCCAAATTCCCAGCCCGCTCATCTTTCTTTTTCTTTCTTTTTTTTTTTTTTTTTGGTCCGGTCATGGGGCCTGAACTCTGGGCCTGGGCGCTGTCCCTCAGCTCTTCAGTTCAAGGCTAGTGCTCTACCACTTGAGACACAGTGCCACTTTTGGCTTTTGTTCTTTTTTGCTTATGTGGTGCTGAGGAATCGAACCCAGGGCCTTAGGCATGCAAGGCAAGCGCTCTACCACTGAGCCACCTTCACAGCCCCCTCATCTTTTTCTTAATAGTAGTTTTTACATAAGTATGCTGCCATTTTATGTCACCAATTTTAATTTTCTGAATACAGGTTACTTCTAAGAAACCTGATCTTCTTTTTGCCTGCCTGGTTTGTGACTGTTCCTGCATTGGCCTCATAATAAATTGCAAAAAAGGCTGTTGAGGGTGACTGCTTTAGTTCTATGGCTGCACAGATTGTTCTGTATGCCTGTTTGTTTCCAGTCCCGTACCTTGAGCTCAGGATCTGGGCACAGTCCTTGAACTGCTTTTGTTTAAGGCTAGCTCTCTAACACAGGAGCCATATGGCTCTACTTCTGGCTTGGCACTAAAGTTGGACAGTAGTCTCAAGGACTTTCCTGCCTAGAGTGACTTTGAGCATGATCCTCCTATCCAGCCTTGTAAGTATCAAAGAGGTCTGCTGAGAGCCACTGGTGCCTGCCTAATCACTGGTCTTGCTGATGTTCTTGGACAGACCGGTGAATTTGCTATCCTCAGGTTTAAGTGGAGGGAGCTGGAGCCCACTATTCCAATCCTGGTCCTGCCACCTCCAAATGGCAGGAGATCCTAAGAAACTCATTCCTATCCATATTAATACTAATGCTAAGTGATATGTGTCATGATTGAGTGGGCAGTTCCTGGATTATTCTAGGATAAAATTATACACAATTGTATTATAGTACACTGATCGATTTTTATTAATACTTCATGAAGCATTTAAACAATCACATTCATTAAATAAAGGCATAATGAAATACCTAAGAATTGGGCACCACATAGTTTAGAGATGCCATTTTTTTCTGCCAGGACATTCTTTAGTTAATTGGTATATACCATTTTCTGAATGTAGTTTGGTATATGAAACTAGGATATATTAAACCTGAAGAATTTTTATCAGAAATGCATATAGCAACATGTAGAGGTAAAGCCAAATTATGTATATTTGAAGACAATGCTTGGTTAGTCCTCTTCTCACATTCCTCATTCCCTTCATGAGAATAATACACATTGTAAGGAAATGCTTAGAGTGTTTTGGAGATATAGGTTGACTTTAAAACAGAGTGACTTTATGCTGCATTTTGTTTACTTTATATACAAAAAAAGCTAAATTCTTTTTTTTTAATATTTTATTTTATTTGTGAACATACTGTACAGAGGGGTTACAACTACATGGGCAGGATAATAAGTATATTTCTTACCCAGTATTGCAGCCTCCTCCTTTGTTTACACTTCACATCCCTTCCCAGCCTCCCCCTCCTTCCCCAGTCCCAATCCTTCTCCCCCTCACCCCCCCCCCCGCACCAACGTTGTAAAGCTCGTTTTGGACATGACAACTTGTACTTCTCATTGTTGCAACAGGTCCACCTGTATCCTTAAACGACTTGTTTTTCCCCATCTCCTCCACAAGTTATACTGACATCAAATATAGTGAAAGCAGGGGTTATACTGTGGGGAAGGGACATACAAAGCAACAAAGAAATAATCTTATAAATGCATCAGAAACACATGCATGAAAGAAAAAAACATTAAAATACATATCTAAGGGTTCATTTTCCTAACATCACATTATCTGACCTTTTACGCTTGACTCATACATATACTAAATATTGCAAATAAGGGAAACCATGGGGCTTATGTTTCTTTGGGCCTGGCTTACTTCGCTTAATATAATTTTTTCCAAGTCTTTCCATTTCCTAACAAATGGGGCAATGTCATTCTTTCTGATGGAGGCATAGAATTCCATTGTGTATATATACCACATTTTCTTGATCCATTCATATACTGAGGGGCATCTGGGTTGGTTCCATCTTAGCTATGGTAAATAATGCTGCAATAAAAAAAGTTGTGCTGGTAGCTTTAGTGTGGTCTTGTTTGTAAGCATTTGGGTAAATGCCCGAAAGTGGGATTGCTGGGTCATAGGGGAGTTCTATGTGGAGTCTTTTGAGGAACCTCCATACTGCTTTCCAAAGTGGTTGAACAAGTTTACATTCCCACCAACAATGAAGTAAGGTTCCCTTTTGTCCACATCCCCTCCAGCATCTGTTGTTGTTAGAGTTCTTGATTTTTGCCATTCTGACTGGAGTGAGGTGGTATCTCAATGTTGTTTTGATTTGCATTTCTTTTATGGCTAGGGATGTTGAGCATTTCTTCATGAGTCTATTGGCCATCCTTCTTCCTTCTTCAGAGAAGTTTCTCTTTAAGTCTTTCGCCCACTTGTTTATTGGGCAGTTGTTTCTTTGAGGATTTGTTGTTGAGGGATTTAAGTTTTGGAGTTCCAAATATACTTGGAACTCAAAAAAAGCTAAATTCTTACTTTATAATTTTCCTTAGGCTTTATACTCAGATTTAATCTCTGATGGATGACAAAGATATAAACATTTTTTAACAGTGACTAAATTTAGGCTGAGAAATTTAGGTACAATGATACTCATGCACATAGGCCTCATCAGTCATGAGACCATGATATCAAAACGTTAACTAATGCTTACTGTTGTCATGCTTATGAGATTTTGTGTATTATAAACAGTGGTTATTAGAATTTTTTGTAATCAACATCAGTTCATGGGTTAGGAAATGAAGTGAGACATTATACTCAGAACAAAATTTAAGGAGGCATCTAAAATTAGTTACCAAGATATACATCATGTAACACAATGTTATAAAAATGCAAGCTAAACTAAATAATCTTTGAAAAAAAACAACAATTACTATAAATACAGAATCAGTATGACTGATTTTTCTTTTACCCAAGTTGCAATATGGCTTGCATGATGACTTTTCTGGTTTTATGTTTAGTTAGGTCTTGATATTTAGTTGGAGAAGTTATGTGCTTTCATATATTCATTTGTCCGATCAAAGAGGAAATGAATTCCATGCCAGAGTGAACATCCATAATAATGTTACAGATGTATCCTCCTACTTTGCCAAAGTTGCAAATCAGCTCGAGTAACTTGGGTCTTTTTTTGGATCTAACTAAATATGTATGCAATTTTGTCAGTACTAAAAGGATTTTGACCACAATTTATTAAACTATTACATTCCAGAAACTACTTCTCTCTTTTCATGAGATTTTTAATTTCATTTATATCATGTGTTGATGTTTTCCTTTAGATAAGCCACATTCAGTCTTCTATAAAGTGTAATTTGGAGTAGTTTAAAATTATGTACACTCAGCTACACTGCTCAGATTCTATTATTTGCATAGTTTTTCTTGTTGAATCAGCAGGAATTATTTCTCAGTATGGATACTACTGTACTTATTCTTTGCTTTTCTGAATTGTTTAAATATGTCTTGATTTTGTTATTTTATTTTTTTAAATATGTGCTGATCTCACTCCGCATACAGTCACATTTGTTTTAAACAATTTGATCTATTCAAGGGATTTGCTATATTAGGTTCATCTAGATGAATTTAATTACAAATTAACACAACCGTATTTCTGAGACACAGTTATCTTTATGGCTCTACTCCAAGTTAACATGTATTTGAGGTTTTTGTGCTTAAAAAAACTGGGCACACCATGTTTGTTTTCGTGAGGGAGTTCTACTTTGTTGGTTGTTTTTCCAGTTGTGGTGACTTCAACATATGTGTGCATTTTATTACAATTGTTTTGTGTCTATATTTTGTTTCATATAACAGAAAGTACACAAAGAATCAGTGATATAGAATGTTTCCTAATACAATTCTAAGAGAGAGATTTGAAATTTTGTGACAACTGGGAATGGACAGGTCTTCATAGTGGAGGGGGTAGCAGAATAACAGAGACCTTGTTTGACATGATTTGAATATTTCCTCCTCTTGCCTCACTATTTCAAATAATATTACTTCAAAGTCTTTAGTGAAAATAAAATAATTTTGTCTGTATGAACTCATAATTTTTGGTTCAATTGAGACACAACACATTCATATTTATTTTAACTTGAAAATCTTTCCTTCATTTAAAATCACAGATATGAATTATAATGCTAAAATAGCATCTACTAATTTATATGAAATGTGGTCCAAACTATTTTCACTTTACACTATATGTAACATAGAGTGTAATAATAATAGTGAGTAATATAGTATGTAATAATTAACTTTGGGGAAAGTCAGTTACACTGGATTTTTGTGAGATATTGAGTAATAGTAAAACTTATATTTGATTCGATTAAAAATTCAATTGCATCTAAAAATTATTCATAGTTACAAATAATGCTGAATTGTTTACTGAATTGTTTGCTGAATTGTTTATAAACTAAGGCTGATTGTTTACTGGAAAAATCAAGAAGTTTCTATAAGTTTGCTTTTTAAAAATTGCCTTGGATCTTGGCTGTGGTGGCTCATGCCTGTAATCCTAGCTACCCAAAAGATTGGATCTGAGGATAGTGGTTCAAAGCCAGCTTGGGAAGAAAAGTCTGTGAGACTCTTATCTTCAATATATCTCTTGAAAACTAGAAATAACACAGTGGCTCAAGTGGTACAGTGGTATCCTTGAGCTGAAGAACTGAGGGACAGTGCCCAGGCCCAGAGTTAAAACCCCATGACGGACAAAAAATAATGACATGGGGGCTGGGAAGGTGGCTCAGTCGTAGAGCGCTTGCCTTGCATGCATAAGGCCCTGGGTTCGATTCCTCAGCAACCCACAAGCAAAAAGAAAAAAAAAAGCCGCAAGTGGCGCTGTGGCTCAAGTCGTAGAGTGCTAGCCTTGAGCTGAAGAGCTGAGGGACAGTGCACAGGCCCAGAGTTCAGGCCACACGACCAGATAAAAAAAAAAAAATTGACATGGATTTTTACTTTATTATTTCATGATTTTTTATTATGAAAATACATACAGAAGGTTTACAATTACATGAACAAGGTAATTAGTACATTGACTATCAACATTGTTGCCTCCTCCTTTGTTTCCCCTTCCTATCCCTTCCCATCTCCCCTTCTGGGCCTATCTGCCCCCTCCAGGCCAAAGTTGTAAACTTCGGTTTTCAACATATTGCCTTGTATATGTCACTGTTGCAATAGGTCCACCTGTATCCCAATTTGTTTTTCCCATCCCCTCCACAAATTTTACCAACATCAAATACAGTGAATATAGGGGGTTATACTGTGGGGGATAGACATAAAAAGCAACAAAAAAATCATCTTATAAGTATGCTAGAAACAATAGTAGAAAAGACAAAAAAAAATGAGTCTTTATCTTGAGGTTCATTTCGCCTAACATTAACTTTTCTAACAGTAACAGTTTGTCTCAGACATATACTGGTTATTGCAAATAATGGAAAACATAGGACCTATATTTCTTTGGGCCTGGATTACTTCACTTAATATATTTTTTTCCCAAGGCTTCCCATTTCCTAACAAATGGGGCAATGTCATTCTTTCTGATGGAGGCATAGAATTCCATTGTGTATATCTATATCACATTTTCTTAATCCATTCATCTATTGAGGGGCATCCGAGTTGGTTCCATATCTTAGCTATGGTAAATAATGCTGCAATATGGGATGGGAAGGTGGCTCAGTGGTAGGAGCGCTTGCCTTGCATGCATGAAGCCCTGGGTTCATTTCCCCAGCACCACATAAGCAAAAAGAAAAAAAAGCCTGAAGTGGTTCTGTGGCTCAAGTGGTAGAGCGCTAGACTTGAACTAAAGAGCTGAGGGACAGCGCCCAGGCCCAGAATTCAGGCCCTACTACCTGACCCCCCCCCAAAAAAAAATAATGCTGAAAATAAATATAGTTGTGCTGGTAGCTTTAGTATGGTCTTCTTTGTGATCATTTGGATAAATGCCCAACAGTGGGAGTACTGGTTCATCAGGGAGCTCTATGTAGAGTCTTTTGAGGAACATCCTTACTACTTTACAAACTGGTTGAACAAGTTTACTGTCCCACCAACATCCCCTCCAGCTTCGGTTGTTATTAGAGTTCTTGACTATAGCCATTCTAACTGGGGTGAGGTAGTATCTCAGTGTTGTTTAGACTTGCATTTCTTTTATGGCTAGGGAGTTTGAGCATTTCTTCATGTGTCTATTGGGTATCTTTCTTTCTTCTTCAGAGAAGTTTTTCTATAAATCTTTAGTCCACTTATTTATTGGGCAGTTGTTTCTCTGAGGATTTGTTGTTGGGGGATTTAATTTTTTGACTTCCAGGTGTATTTTAGATATGAGGCCCTTGTCCCTTGTATGGATAGAGAAGATCTTCTTCCAATCCGTGGGTTTTCTATTGATCTTGCTACTTTTGTCCTTTGCCACACAGAAGCTCTGCAATTTCATGCAATCCCATTTGTGCAACCTTTCTTTGATTTGTTGTGTTTCTGGGTCTTTATTAAGAAAATTTCAGCCTGTGCCAAGGAGACCTAGTGTATCTCCTAGTAAGGTTTTCAGGGTGTCTGTTTTGTCTCAGGCCTTTGATCAATTTGGAGTTGTTTTTTGTGCAGGGTGATATATAAGGATCTAGCTTTAGCTTTCTACATGTGATTAACCAATTTTACCCGCAACATTTACTGAAGAAGCTGTCTTTCTTCCATTCTATTTTTTTTTTAGCTCCCTTATCGAAAGTTTAGGTGGCTATAGGTCCATGAGTACATTTCTGGGTTTTCAGTTCTATTCCATTGGTCCTGAGGTCTGTTCTTGTGCCAGTACCAAGCTGTTTTGATTACTATGGTTTTGTAGTAGAGTTTCAAATTTGGTATTGATATTCCTCCAGCACTGTTCTTTCTGTTGAGGATCATTTTAGCTATTTGGAGGGGTCTTTTATTGTTCCATATGAATTTTTGGATTGCCTCTTCTATTTCCTTGACGAATGATGATGGAATATTGATAGGTATCACACTGAGTTTGTAGATAGCGTTAGGAAATATTGGCATTTTCACAATGTTGATCCTTCCAATCCAGGAGCATGGGAGGTTTTTCTACTTTCTAAGTTCTATTTTGAATTCCTTTTTCAGGTTTTTAATGTTTTCATCATAAAGGTCCTTTACTTCTTTGATAAGTTAATTCCTATGTATTTTATTTTTTGGGGGGGGCTATTGTGAATGGAGCTGCTTTCCTGATGTTAGTCACACTTTTTTCATGTTGGCATACAGAAAATCTATTAATTTTTAAGATTTAAATTTATACCTTGCTACTCGGCTAAAGTTTTGAATCAGCATGAGTAATTTGGGAGTGGAGTACGAGGGATTCTTTAATACAAGATCATGTCATCTGCAAAGAGGGAGAGTTTTACTTCTTCTTTCCCTATTTGGATCCCATTTATGTTTGCAACTTGTCTTATTGCTGTAGCTAGGCATTCTAATACAAATTTGAAGAGAAGTGGAGAGAGTGGACATCCTTGTGTTGTTCCTGCTTAAGAGAAAATGGCTTTAGTTTTCCACCATTAAGTATAATGCTGGCTGTAGGTTTATCATATACATCCTTTATTGTATTGAGGCATGTTACCTGGAATCATAGTTTTTCCAGAGCCTTCAGCCATCATAAAAGAGTGTTGGATCTTGTCAAATGCTTTTTCTACATCCATTGAGATAACCATGAGATTCTTATCCTTGCTCCTGTTGAGGTGATGAATTATTTTAATTGATTTTCATATATTGAACCAGCTTTGCATCCCTGAAATAAATCCTGTTTGATCATTGTGTATTTTTCTTGGAGGAATTGTTAAGTCGATTATTCATAATTTTGTTGAGGAGTTTTGCATCAATGTTCTTCAATGAAATGGGCCTATAGTTCTCTTTCTTTGATGAGTGCCAGCCTGGGTTTGGGAAGAGGGTTGTGATAGCTTCATAGAGTGAGTTCGGTAGTGAACTTTCTCTTTCAATTTCATTGAAGAGTTGGAGGAGTATTGGTATGAGCTCTGCTTCAAGGCGTTGTAGAATTCTGGTGTATATCCATCTGGTCCTGGACTTCCTGGGAGGTCTCTTATTGGTATTTCTATTTCTGTACTTGATATGGGCCTGTTAAGATGGTTTAACTCATCTTGGTTTAGTTTTGGCATGTCAATATTTGTTAGGAAAAGGTCCATCTCTGCCAAGTTCTCAAATTTATTAGCATGAAGGTTTGAGAAATATTCCCTTCTAATGTTCTGAATCTTGGTTATTTCTGTGGTGATGTTTGCATTCTCATCTCTGAGTTTGTTTATTTGGGTGTGTTCCCTACTTTTTCTGATAAGATTTGCTAAGGGTCTGTCAATTTTGTTAATTTTTTTGAAGAACCAACTCTTTGTTTTGTGATTCATTCTATGATTTTTATTGGATTCCAATTTGTGTGATTCTGATTTAATTTTAATCATTTCGTTCCATCTACTGGATTGGGGTTTATCTTGCTGATCTTTTTCAAGGAGGTTCAGATGTCTTATTAAATTGTTGGTTTCAGATCTCTCTAATTTGTTGATGTAGGAACTCAGATCTATAAACTTGCCTCTGAGTACTGCTTTGCTGTGTCCCAGAGGAGCTGGTAATTTGTGTGATCATTTTTGTTGAATATCATGAACATTTGCATTTCCTTTCTCATCTCTTCCATGACCCACTGTTGATTCAATAGTGTGTTGTTCAACCTGCATGTGTTACAGGACTTTCTTTGGTGGCTTTTGGTGTTGAGTTATAATTTTATTCACTTGGATGCCATTTGTTGGCCTTCACTGTAGTCGTGTTGGTTTTCTAGGTATAGGACATCTTTTAGTATCTTTTGTAAGCCTGGTTTGGTGGAGATATATTTTTTCAATTGTTTTTGCTATGTAAGGTCTTTATTTGACCTTCGGTTATGAAGGAGAATATAGCTGGGTACAGTTTTCTTGGTTGATGGCATGGTATACATCATTCCAGGCTATTCTTGCTTTAATTGTCTCTGCTGAGGAATGTGAGGTGATTCTACTTGGTTTCCCTTTATAGGTGATTAATCTTTTCTCCTTGACAGCTTTAAGGATCTTTTCCTTGGTCTGAATTTATCCTGTGTGGTTTATAATGTGGCAGTTGGATGTCCTGTTCTGGTCTGGTCTATTTGGAGTTCTAAAAGCTTCTTGTATCTGAATAGGCCTATCTTTTTGCATGTTTCGGAAGTTCTCTGCTAGGATTCTGTTAAATAAATTTCCTAGACCATTAACTTCTGTCTCTAGGTGCTCCTTTACACCCATTATCCTCAGATTAGGCCTTCTGATGTTGTCTTCCAAATATTTAATAGATTTATCATATTTCTTGGATTTGTTTTGGATAGTTGTATGCTCTATCTATATAATATCTAGGCTGTCTTCAATCCCCGAAATTCGATCTTCTGCATTGTCTAACCTACTCTCAAGACTTTCTACTTTGTTTTTTATTTCTTTTTCTTCTAATTGGTCGTCTTTGATAGCTTCAAATTCGTTGTGGGAGCTTTGTTTTAGATCTTGTGTGACCTTTACTTCCTTAATTTTGTGTTTAGTGTTTATTCTCAAATCACTTAGTTGATTGGTTATGGTTTCCTTGGACTCCCATTTCTTCTGTCGTGCTCCATTCCACATTGCCTTTGTGGTCTCCCTGAAGTGTTTCAGCTGTCTGTTTATGGATTCCATGAATGCCTGTGTTGATCTTTGTCTATTCTCATCTTGCACTCGCAATTCCTTTATTACTCTTTGATTAGCTTCCTCATGCAATACCTTTAATTCTTTATGACTCTTCTCAGCCTGCTCACGCAATTCCTGTATTTCTCTTTGACGTTCTCAACCTGCTTACCTAATTGCTGTATTAATCTTTAAGTAGTTTCCTAATGCTCACAGATTCCTGTATTAATCTTTGGTATGCCTTCTCTCTCTCCCTATCTCGCTCACACTGAGTCCTTTGCAAGTTTTGAATCATTTAATTCAACATGTTTACCAGTAGTGTTTGTAGAGCTTTTTGAGAACTGTCCTCTGGATTATTCATTAACTATTCTGTCACCTGATTATCATGAGTGGGAGTTCAGATACCAGGACTTCCTATTTTTCCTGTGTTTTTCTGGCTTGTTCTGCCCATTTGGTATGAAAGTAACACCAATTTTGTGCTAGAAAACTATTTTAAGGCAAGTATCAACCATAGTCTGGTAGTTGCACAATCAAAATGGATGCAGATACAATCTAGTTCAACAGATACAATCTATTCAACATCAAACAACCATGTGTTAATGAGTTAAGAACAGCAAAGATGGATATGGTAAACCAGAAATTATTGGCTTTAGAGAGAAATGTGGGGAAAATAGGACTAAAAGGATGTGGAGAGGTAAAAAGGAGAGTAAATTTTAGCAAGTTCTAATCACTGAGAGGGAAATGGATTGGACAGAATGATAGGAGAGAGATTTTTTTAAAAAAGTACAAATGGAATACCAAAAATTTAAATTTCAGAAGTGAAACACTTAAAAATATATAAGTTTAAAGAAATGATATTGAGAGAAGAAAAGGATAGAATGAGAGGAGGGGAGGGATAGAAAGGAAACATGAAAACTAAAAAAATAAAAAATATTTAAAATTAGTTAATTGAAAATTATATAAGTATAAAGAGATAATAGTACTATTAAAAAGTTAAGCCTAAGAGGTTGTGAATTGAGTGATAAATTTCTGGATTAAGTATGTACAAAATGCGGGAAAAGTTCTAATATTTGATAACAGGTATATATCTGGGGATGAGCAGAACAGCATGTAAGTCATGCAAAAATAAGAAAGAGAACAAAATGAAGACAATAAAAAAGGATCAAAATATCACAAGAGATTAAACACACACACACACACACACACACACACACACACACACACGTATCAAAAATAAAAGTTATGAGAAAAAGATTTACAGAAAACACTTTAAAAAATTAAAATTATAAAAACGTTTCAAAAAAGAGTTCTTTGGTTTTTTTGGGGAGGGGGGGCAAAATGGAAGACCCTGTATCCCCTGTGTCCATAGCCAGTCTCTTGGTGGAATCTCTGGTCTACCTGTGGTGTTTGGTTTTCCTATGGCTTGATTGGTTTCTTAAGTCAGTTTGGACAAGCAGAAAATGCTATGTGTCACCCAGGATTTTTTGATCCTCCTCTCAGACTACTTCAGTGAGAGGATGTACTGCTTGGAATATCACAAAAGAGGCAGATATCTGTTTCCTCTAGTTTGGAGATGCTGTGATGAGTCTAGGTTCTGGGTAGTGTTGAGGCCTTTCAGCAAACAGTAGCTTTTCCCTGATACACTCACCAAGCCCAGCTTAGAGCCATTCTCAGGGTTTATGTTTACTTAATTTCAATTGATTGTCTAGGCTTCTGTAGGGAGGGGCAGCCTCTGGCTCTGTTTTCCTATTGAAGAAAGTCAATCTTCCCGGGGCAGATCTTCTCTGCCTGTGTGGGGTGACGTTCCCCTGGGTGGAACTGAGCCTGGAAGGTCACTTCTATTTCCTCTGACCTGCAAAATAACTCTTTTGCTTTCTTCCAAGCTCTGAGTTGTAGCTAGCTGCTCAGTTGGGCCTTTGTCAGTATCAAAGATGGCGGTCTCCTGTGGTTGTGGGAGCGAGGGGCAGCCTTCCCTCTTCTGCTCCCTGAGAAGGAGTGTGGATGTCAGGGTTCTACTCACGCCAGAGTGATGGTTCCTGGGTCATCTTTTTTCTGCAATCTGCAGGATGAAGATATCTGCACCTTGTCAGTTCTTGCTGGTGTTGAGTAGAATCCATATGTCCGCTGTGTCTGGCACCTTCGTTCTCGACTCTCTCCGTTGTAAGTATGGTGGCTACAGCTGCCGCCGCTGCCACCACATCTGCTGTAGCCGCAGCAACTGCAAGTGCTCAGATCTGTCTCCATGTCTGGATTTTCCCTCTCTGGCCAAACTCTCTGTACTGTGATGGCACACTTGGTGTGATTCTCTAGCCTATGCCTGTTCATTGGAACACTAAAACTGCTTTCTATGCGAGAGCTTGGTTAGCTTCCAGCTTCTCCTCCGCCATCTTCCTCTGAACTCCCTTACACATTATGATGACATGATATTGTGACATCACATTGACATTGTTATATTACTGTGCCATTCTGTTTTCACAAACCTATTATCACATGTTAGAAAATTCATGGGTTTTAGGAATTCTAGCTCCTTGAAGTCTTATCATCATTGTAAACTAGTAGCAATTGAAATCTGACATGTGATTGTAACATTACAAACTCGTAGTGACATCACTATTCCATGGGTGACCTCATTACCACCATAACACAAATGTATTGCATCATCACATTGCCGTGACATCACAATCACATTGTGACATTTCAATCGGTTATAACTTCTTAGCTCCTTTGAAAAAGCATATGGCCTTTATGATAGCAAAGTTCAGTTGTTTACCCATATAATTATTGTGGTCTAACAATTGAGATCAGTTATACCATTGTAATATTACAAAACTTTGGAGGGAGTATCACGTCTGACATCATTGACTGGTCCTCTCCTCATAACTTTAGCATGATGCCCTTGTGATACATAGGCCCTTTGTGATCTCATAATGTTTTTGACTTCATATTTCAGGTGTGACATGTGATATTAGAAATGCACTCTGATATGAAAATTGTGTCATTACTCTGTCAGATATCATGAGCATTGTGTCACATTTTGACATCACGTACTTGGTGGGAGTGCACCACGTTTGGGCCAATGCATGACTTTGTATATCTCACAATCATATTCTGAATTCATATTCTAATTGGGAGTTAGTGAAAATTGAAGCCCAGCATGCCATTGTGATATCATAAACCTATTGTGACCTCATGACCGTTATGGCATCACCAACTAATTATGACATCAAAATATTATTATGACTTGATATTGTGAATCATATTGCCCTTGTGATATCACTGTTCCTTGGGCTTTGTAAACCTATTATGACATAACATTTTACAAAATTTGTGGCCTTTGACATTATTAACTTTTTAACTTGTATACTTATGATGCATAAAGCACAAGAAAATCCAATGAGGCACATTGAAGATAACTTTATTTACACTAGAAATGGGCATGAGTTTACCTTGTCCTGGGCTGTGTACTCAGTGACAAGCCAGCCCCAACCACCAGATCTCAGACCTACAATGGGCAGCCCGGCACATATTTAATTGGTCTGCAAACCACCAGCCCCCCAAATTATCATCTCCAAAGCTCCAAACTTCAATACGTAAGGCTTTTCCCTTTTCCTTTACTCCCTCCTTCTTTATAGACCTTTCCTTCATTTCCCTTTTTCCCTTTCATCACTTTCTTCTTCTCTTTAGGAATCTCCACTATCCACAGGCCTACACTTCTCTGGCCTGGTGGCCAATTGACATCCTTCCCCTCCTGCTCTCCCACAAATTCCTCTTTCCCAGGTCTTTCCCTTCCTGCTATCACAACACTTCCTTCCTTCCAGGTCTTGCCTTGATTTTCTCCAATTCCATTGCTCTGACTATGCAGCCTATATATAAGTTGAACCCTTCCATCACTCCAGTGTGTCTCCTGCCTAACAGTTTTCAACCATCACTTTACAAACTACCCATTACCCAATCACTTCTTCACAGCATGCCCTGTCCCCTTTGGTGGCATGCCCCATGCACTCCATTGGGCCATGACATGTGGCCACATTGATTAGTGGGCCCTGCTGATGATTAGAGTCCCATTGCTTTATACATGCCCAACTGGTCTTCATGTCCATTCAAATCCTGATTCCTTCTTACCAAATCCTAAATATTCCCTTCTCTCCTCCCAATGAACAGGCTTAAAATGTAAAGTTTATAGAAAGCAAGTAAATTACAGAAACACACTAGTTAGCACTAATTAACATTTAGTAAGCCTTATCCTTAAGGGATCCTCTGAGTGTCTCTGAATAATCAATCTTGCAGCCTTCTCTGTATATGGGTTCACTGCCTGTTTCACTTGAGACTGATGGATCTAATATTGTTTTCCTACTAATTTTATAGCTGACATTGAAATTAGCACCAACAAATAAGGTCCTTGCCACTTCGGTTCCAATTCAGGAGCATGATGTATTTTTCCCTACACCAGCTGTCCAGGCAAGAAAGAATGAGTGGAGTTTCTTTTTTTAACTCTATTTCTTAGTTTATTTCACTTACTTGAGGTCTAGCATTTGAATTTATTTCTGAAGTAAGACTTGCTATGGAATAAACTACACTACTGTCCCCAAAGAAATTTTCCTTCCAACTGGATTTAATTTCTTATTTTATATTTGAACATTTTTATTGTCATCCTAATGTTTATTTATTTTTAAACATTTTTTATTATCATTATCGTTAAGTACTTTTACAGAGAAGTTCCCATTCTACAAAACAGTACATGAATGCAAGGTGTCTGACAACATTGTCACCCATCCCTCGTAACCTTTCCCGTCTCACACTTTTTTGTAAAATTTGAGATAGGTGATTTCATATACTTCACAGTACTGTGGAATTGTGATGCTTAAAGTCACAAACACATTTTAACCTTGACAAGGCAAATTATCGTTATCATGGTCTAAAGTTTGTTAATTCGATGAGCTTTGACAAGCCAAATTACTTTTCCCACCTCAGGTGATGTTTACATTTTTTCCTCTTGCTTAGTGTGGGCTATTCTCTCATTCCTCCCTTCCCATCACTGTGTTTGGGTTGCTTAGTTATTTTTCTTCTATGTCCAGTGCAACTGATGGGCCCCTTTGTTATATGTTGTTCCATTTTCCACTTATTCTGTTCCTCCTCCTGGCTTCTTCAATTGTGTGCATATTTCTATAATCTACATGGTCAATAACATGGAGTCATTAATGGTGATACAACAAAATGAGTGGCTGTCCTTTGTTTCTTGAGTCTTGTTTACTCTGTCATACCTTCTTGCATTTTGGCTTTAGCATCCACGTATCAGGTAGACCCCGTGCCATTTGTCTCTTAGTTCTTTGCTTACCTCACTCAAATAATTTGGTCTAGTTCCATCCATTTCCCTGCAAATGCCATCATTTTGTCCTTTCTAATGGCTGCATAGTATTCCATTCTATATAGGTCCCACATTTTTGGGATACACTTATTAATAGTGTCTCATCTGGGATGTTTCAAAATCTTGGCTATTGTGAACAGTGCTGCAATAATGATAGATGTGTGTGTGTTTTTGTATAGTGGTTCCTCTTGTTCAGAGTAGATGTCTAGGAGTGGTAATGCCAGTTCATAGGAGAGGTAGATATTTAGCTTTCTGAGGTACCTCCAGATTGCTTTCCAAAGTGGTTGTATTAGTATACATTTCCACCAGCACTGCAGTATTGTTTCTCTTTCTTTTCCTCCCTTCCAGCATTTGTCATTGGCTGAATTTAGGATGTAGGCTATTCTCACTGTGGTAAGGTGGTATCTCAGAGTTGCTTTTATTTTCATTTGCTTTACAGTCAGGGATGATGACCATTTCTTCATGTGTTACTTTGCCATTTTTATCTCTTCTTCTGCGAAGTCTCTCTTTAGCTCCATTGACCATTTCCAGATTGGATTGTTAGGTTTGTGAAAGGTTAGTTTCTTGAGTTCACCATATATAATGGATATTAGACCCTTGTCTGTTATATTGCTGGTAAATATTTTCCCCAATTACTTGGCTTTCTTTCTAGTTAGTTGCCACCTTTTATCTCTGTAGAAACTTTTTATTTTAAGGTAGTCCCATTTATCGAGTCATTCTCCAATTTGTTGTGACCCTGGGAATCTGTTCTGGAAGTTCCTGCCTGTGCCTATAAGTTCGAGTGTCTCTTATACTTGGTCCTGCAGTAGTTTCAGAGTTTCAGGCTTGATGTTAAGGTCTTTAATCCATTTTGAGTTGATGTTAGTGCATGGTGAAAGACTAGGCTCAACTTTTAGTTTTCTGCATGTGGCCAGTTTTCCCAGCACCAGTAGTTGAAGAGGTTATGCTTCTTCCACTGTATGTCTTTGGTTCCTTTGTCAAATATCAACTGTCTGTACATATGCGGCTATATTTCTGGGTCCTCTAACCTGTCTCATTTATTTTCAGGTCTCTTTTTGTGCCAGTAACAAGGTATCTTTGTTATTATGGCTCTATAGTAGAGCTTGAAGTCCTGTATCATAATCCACCCTGTATTCTTTCTTTTGCCTAAAACTGTTTTGGTTATGCTATGTCTTTTATTGTTCCATATGAACTTTTGGACTTTTTTCTCTATTTCAGTCAAGTAGGTAATTGGAATTTTAATGGGAATTGCATTGAATGTGTTTATTAATTTTTGAAGTATAGCTATTTTCACCATATTAATTCTGCCTATCTAAGAACATGGGAAGTCTTTCCATTTCCTGGTATCCTCTAAGATACCTTTCTTTAGGCTTTTATGGTTTTCATGAAATAGACCCTTTGCATCTTTGGTTAGGTTAATTCCTAGATGCTTTTATTGAGGTTATTGTGAATCGGGTTGTTTACTTGATTTCAGTTTCTGCTTGTACATTATTGTTATATAGAATTGTGACTGATTTTTGTGGGTTAATTTTGTATCCTGCTACTTTGCCAAACTGGTTTATAAGCTCTAAGAGTTTGGGGGATGGAGCTTTAGGGATTATAAATTTATAAAATAATGTCATCTGCAAAAAGAGGTAGTTTTTCTTCTTCCTCTTCTATGTTAATCAATCTTCTTCCTCTCCTATGTGGATGTTTTTAATGCATTTTTCTTGCCTTATTGCTCTGGCTAAGAATTCCAGAACTATATTGAAGAGGAGTGGAGAGAGTGTGTATCCTTGTCATGTTCCTGTTTTTCAGGGAATTGCTTATAGTTTTTTCCCATTAAGTATAATATTGGCCTTTGATCTGCCATGTAAGGCTTTTATTGTCTTATGAAATATTCCTTCTATTCCTATTTTTTTCTAGAGCTTTTAACATGAATGAGTGCTGAACTTAATCAAAAACCCTTTCTGCATCAAGGGGGATAATCATGTGGTTCTTGACCTTGGATCTGTTGATGTGATGTATTACATTATTGACTTACATGTTAAACCATCTCTGCATCTCTGGGATGAAGCCTACTTGTTCATAAAGTATGATTTTTTTATATGTTTCTGGATTCTGTTGGCTACAATTTTATCGAGAAGTTTTGCATCTGTCTTAATCAAAGAGGTTGGTGTGTAGTTCTTTTTGGGGGATTCTTTGCCTTTTGGGGGGATGAATGTGATATTGGCTTCACAGAACGAATCTAGGATTACTCCCTCTGTTTCTACTTCTCTGAAGATCTTGGGGAGTATGGGTATTAGTTCTTTTTTAAAGGCCTTATAGAATTCTGTAGAGAATCCATTAGGTCCTGGGATTTTCCTGTTGGAAGATTTCTGATTACTTCTACTATTTCATTGTAGGTTATTGACATGTTTAATTGATTTATTTCTTCTTGGTTCTGTTTGGGCGATTTGTATTTTTTTTCAGGCAGGAAAAGAAGTTTATTTACCGAATTACTGCCCCCATCATGCATGGTAGAGAAGCATGGTTGAAAAGGAAGGGGAGCGATCAACCTCTGGGTCAGGACTTATCTAGGCCAGGGACAGGAAGAGATGTGGCTAGGTGGGCGAAAGGTGTGTCCACACTGGATGTGACCTCAGGGTCTTGGACTCTCCTAAGGTCAGATGGGAGGCATTTGACCAGAGGTGGCCCAGTATGTGACTTCTAGGTCTGCTAATTACCTATGTAACAGATGCTGGGCAGAAACTTAGCCAAGAGGGAAGGAGGTGTCCCTGTTCAGACCTGATATTCCAGCCTTTTGATAATTATGTAAAAGTATGAACATTCTCTCTGGCTACTTCTTGTTTGCAAGGGCCGTCAACATTAGGGGTAAAAGGTTGAGATGTGGTCCCCTCTGGGCGAAGGAAGCAGGCAACAGCTGTCACTTGGACATTGAGTCCTTAGATGAAGTCTGGAGTCTTGGATGAAGTCTGGAGAAAGTCTCATGAGGCATTGAGGGACTGAAAAAAGTACCAGCGAGCAAATAAATGGCAAGAGGAAGGACTTGGGGCTGAAAATGTTGGTAGAAATGTCCCTAGCTACTTCTGACATCTGGTGACTAGGTAGAGAAGACAAGGACAAAGGCAAGAATATAAATTCCTGTCCAATTGAAAGTTAGATAGGAATGAACATTAGATTGACAGCCTTCTTACTTCTATTGATCTCCCGGCTCTGGTTTATTTTGAAAGGGCAGGCACAAAGTGGCTGATGTGATATCATCTCCTTTTACTCCTCTCCATGTTCCCTTGTTCCCCAGACCAGCCGAGTCTAGGGGCTCATTGCTGGAATGGTTTGTCCCTGTTGGTATTCACGGAGATTTGTACTTAAGGCCTGGGCACTGTCCCTGAGCAATTCTGCTCAAGGCTAGCACACTACAATTTTGAGTTATAGTACCACTTGCAGTGTTTGCAGGTTAGAGATAAGAGGTTCAAGCCATGCTTCCAGCCTGTCTTTGCAGGTTAGTTGGGTGATGGAGTCTGAAGGATTTTTTGGCCTGGGCTGGCTTTGCACTGCAATCTTTTCCACAAAAGCCCTTTGTTATTTCCAATTAAAGCAACAAGGAAATCAAATAGAATAATTAGGGCTTACTTGGTCCTTATCAAGAATTGACCAAATATTCTGCAATGACAAAACTCTTTAGATGTGAGAATCTTAGCACAGATATACCCAATATTTTAGAATCACATAGTCAGTACCAAACTACACAACACAAAACAAAAAAGGCAAAACTCAAAACTTGTAATTTTTGACAACAATATTTAGACATCTCTGCTAACAAATCACATCAGATGGTTGTGCATCAGTTACCAGGGACATTAGAAATAGATGAATGGAGGAGTAGTAAGCTTGGTGGAAGGGTACAGGTTGGATGGGCCAAACCCTTAACCCACAATGTGGCCAAGATGGCAAACTCAAGATGGCGAATTTCTGAAAAAATCTAAAGAAAGCCTTAACAAAAAATCAAGCCTAGTTTGGCCAGCCTTTGAGAGAGAACTAGACGGGGTCCCCAGGACCCAGTCCATGTAGCACTCTTCAGGGCACAACCCAAAAAGTTGTAGAAAAGAAAGGGAGAGATGTGGAAAGTTGGACATGAATAGCAGAGAGCAAAGGGTGCCTGAAATTAAACAGACTTCGACCATACACCATTTCTGAGGCAAAATTGTCTAAATCTGACAACAGCATAAAAATGTTAGGTGTGCCATCTATCCAGGGAGAGCAGGAAGCATTTCAGAGGGGTTTCACTGCTCAGGCATGGCTCGCAGCACCCTATTAAATGTGTAGGACAGTCAGTTTGGTGAATGAAGGAGAGCTGACCAGGCAGAAGTGGCGTCCTGACTTCCCCAGAGCCCTCTAGAGAGAAATGTCCAAGCCCCCAAACCAAGCATCCTCGGCTTCAGAGTGAAGCCTTTTGGCTAAAGGCCATAGGAGCTCTTTGGCACATCTGAACAGAGATTGAAAAACAGAGAGCCATAGAGACTAGTTTCACTCACCATAGTAGAGAAGTGGTGTGGACGTGGATGTCAAGTCCAAATGGCATTGGTGAAGTCTCGTGTGGTGTCACAAGGCAGTTTGGTTCGCAGAAAAAGGGTGGTTAGGAAATTCTAACATTTCCAGCTCAAAAACCCCATCTGAGACAGAGCACCATATGTAAGTTATATTAAATAGGTAGGTTTCATTAGGTAGCTGATGAAGAGAACATCACAGGCAATTTAGGCATGAAAAGAAGTTTATTTACTAAACTTCTGTCCCCACCAAACATGCTGGAGAAGCATGGCTGAAAAGGAAAGGGGGAAATAGCAATTTGTATTTTTGTAAAAATTCATCCGTTTCTGCTAGGTTTTCCTTCCTTTGTGAGTAGAGTCTGGAATTATTTCTTTATGATTGTTTGGATATCTTGTATGTTTGTTGTAATTTTCCCTGTGGCATCTCCGATATTATTGATTTGGGTCTCCTCTCCTATTTTGTTGCTCTTGCCAGTGGTCCGTCAGTTTTATTGACTTTTTTTTTTTAAAAAAAAAGGCTTTTTGTTTTATTAATTTTACTTACAATTTTCTTAGTCTCTCATTAATTTCAGCTCTTATTTCGGTTATCTCTTTCTGTCTAGCAACTTTAGGTTCAATTTTTTCTTGTTTCTCTAGCAGTTTTATTTGCATCATAAGATTGTTTAATTGGTCTATGTTTTCTTGATGTGCACATGGAGAACAATAAATTTGCCCCTCAGGACTGCTTTCGCTGTGTCACATAGGTTTCTTTGTGATGTATCTTCATTGTCATTGAATTGTAGGAACTTTTTAATTTCTTCTTTATTTTCTTCGGTGACCCATGTATTGTTCAACAGAGTGCTATTTAATGTCCATGTGTTTAAGTTTTTTCTACTTTATGCCTTGTTACTGATAACTAGTTTGATTCCACTATGGTCAGATAAAATACAGGATATTATGTCGATCCTCTTATATTTTCTTAAATTCCTTGTGTGAACTAAGAAATTATCTATTTTAGGAAAAGTTAGGGGGTTGGAAAGAATAAGACCCTGTTGGTGTGAATGCCTGTAATTATAGCTACTCAGGAGACTCAGATCTGTGTATTCAGGTTAAAAGCCAGCCCAGGCAGGAAAGTTCATGAGGCTTTTCTGGGGTTGTTCAGCACCACACCCTGCCTCAAGTCTGGGGTTGTTCACCACCTTTGCCACCATGGGCTGGGCTGGGCTGCTTATGCAAGCCAGTTTGGAGAGGTGCTGCACAACACTATGGGTCCAGAGTCATTCACTGCTGCTGTAGATGCCGCTGCTGCTACCAACACTGCTGCTACCACCGCAGCTGCTGCCACTGCCCCAGCTGCTGCCACTGCACGATCAGCTGGGCCACTTATGCAAGGAAGGCACCACAGCACGAGTCATGTTTTAACCACTGCTGCTGCTTCAGGCTAGGCTGGGCTGCTGATGTGGGCCAGTATGGAGAGACACAAACTGCCACTGGTCTGGAGTTGTTCACTGCAGTTGTCCCTGCCCTAGCCACCGCTGCCTCCCTGGGCTGGTCTGGGATGTTCCTGTGGCTAGTCCCAAGAGGCATTTTGCCCAGAGTCTGGGTAGTTTGCCGCCACTGCCAGCTGCCACTGCTGCTCCAGGTTAGGCTAGGCTGTTTACACCAGCAGGACAGAGGTGCCATGCTGCGAGTCTAGGGTTGTTCACCACTGCTGACAGCTACTGCTGCTCCTGACTGGGTTGGGCTGATTGCACCAGCCAGGCAGAGGCGCTGGGCCAGAGAGGGTGAGGGGAGTCTTTGTGCTGAATGTGCCTTCTGAGATTTCTATTTGTATTCTCTTGGTTGGCGCTAGCTCTTGGGAGTCTTCTGGGAGCCTTGCGAGTGTGTGGTCCTCTGAAGGTCCAGAGCCAGGCCACTTAAGCAGCCTGGTAAGAAGCCCTGCCACTTAAGCTCAGCGTGGAGCCCTATCAACAATAAGGGGTGTGGGAAGGGTCTTCTCACTTTAATGTCTGTGTAAATTTTCCCTTTTATTTTTTCACTTCCTGTAGCTCTCTGAGTAATTCCCTTTTTTGGTGAGTCACTTGGAGAAACAAAGCATTGAAATCTATATGTGGTTAAAGAGAGCTGTGTTGTTTCCCTGCTGTTCCATCACCATCTTGACCCCTCTCCTTCAGGTGGAGTTTTTCTTAGGCGCCCTGTAGGCCTTGGTTACCAAAGGATAGGTACATAAAAGAATATGTTGTAAAGCCTGCAGATTGTAGTTAGACATTTCTGTTAATATAGCCTTCCCAAGTTTAGCAACCAAAGGGGGTGGTCTGCCCTAAAGTATTTCAAAGAGATTAAATCCTTTAACATAAGGGCTACATATTGCTCGAAGGAGAGCAAAGTTCAGGAGGCTTACCTAGCCATAGCCAGTCCCTATATTTAATTTAGTTAATGTTTCTTTAAGGTCATATTCATTCTTTCTAGTCCCGTGAACTCTGAGATCTATAAATGGATTGTAACTTCTAATTTATTCCTGGGGCGTTACTTAATAATTGAGAACTTGGGCCCAAAATGAAGGGGCCTCTTTGGACCCCATAGCTAAAGGTAAGCCAAATCAATAAATTAGCACATGCCTCAGCTCAGCCTGAAAAAGTGTCCACAATTAGTAACAAATACCAATAATCATATGTCCAGGTTTTCCCTTGGTGAAGCTCACTTTCCCAAACTCACCATCTGAGGTTCCTCACATACGAATTATTTCCATACGTTCCAGCTTTTCAGCATTTACCTGTTGGAAATTACCTACACACATTACAAAGGATTGTCAGGCTGAGGCTCCACTGGTTTTCGACCAGTAATAGGCAGTGGCCTGGGGGCAATTTACCAGGGTGCAAAATATCTACATGTAAACTGCCAGAAAGCTTGAGTCTGTATGCATTTTTTAACAAGTTCAGTGGCAACATTTGCTTCTTCCTTTAATCTTAACGACTAGTAGCTCTAGAGATCCCACTGGTTTTAGAGTGGTCTCCCAAGCTACCTGATCAGCTCAGATGTTTCCCTGTATCTTAGGGTCTCTCTAGTTTAACTCCTGTATAGTACGCTGAACCTTGGAGACTTCTTCCATTTTATTCTCCTCCTTTTCTCTCAAACTTGCTTTCATGATCTTACTCTCCTTCTCATTGTGCTTCTTAACCTGCAAGTATTTTGACAGGATCACAGGAGAGTTCCTTTGACTAGCCAACTGCTGCTCCTTCTCACATCACCTTTGCTTGCTCTTCAACTCCTCCCTTAAGTTCAAAAAGATGCTATTGAGAGGTATTTTTTGCCACCACCATTTGTTCCATTGGGACTCAATGCTTCTGAATTACATTTATGGTGAAGGTCTCAGAAGTCTTTTTGGCCTTTTACTCTAGTATTTTCTCTTTCTGGTTTTCCACTTCAGTGTAATTTTTTGACAAATCATTCAACTGTTTGTTTAGCTTTTCTGTTTTTCTCCCTAATGCTCTTTCCCTTTCCCTGGCATTCTCTATCAGAGCATGTGGTCCTTTAAATCTTTCTGAAGAGTAACAATCTCCTTCTTCAGCCTGATATTTTCCTGTTCACTTTTCTTGGCCTGATCTTCTAGGACACAGCACTTCCCCGTCTTCTCTGCTAACTACTCTTACCTTCTTTCTATGTTGCCTTGAATTTCTGGTGACACTCTTCTAAGCTTATAATCAACATGTACTTCACCCTAATACATTCTTATATCAGGTCCAGCTTCTTTTCCATAGCTATGATTTCTTATTGCAGCATCAAGATCATTTCTTGGCCTCACTTGTGGTTAGCAAGGATAGCAACATTGCTGTCCTGTGCTTCTGTTGGCCTCTGACCTGTAGTCCCCTAATTTGCCTCATGCTCACTCAGGCTAATGTACTTGAATTTCATTTGATTCTGAGTGTTTTCTAGGTTCCCTTTGAGGAATTTCTTCTCATTTTTGACTCTCACAAGTTCCTAATTTATATCTTCAAATCTTTTCTTGATGTTAAATAATTCTCTCTGTTTTCTCCTGTGTGCTCTATGTGCTTTTAACCTCTTGGTGGGTTTTGACTGGCACCTATAGGAGATTCAGTCTCAGTGTTTTGAGTTAGAAGTGTGTGAATTTTTTATTTACCACATTTCTTCGTAAGTTCACAAGGCTGCTTTTTAAATTGAACACAGTTGGAATTCGGGGCCCCAAGCTCCTTTGCATGTTTCTCCAGAGATATGAATACATTTTCCAGGTGATTAATGTGATTACTTACCCTGTCATTTTCTATCTTTCTCCTCTTGGACATTCCTTTTCCCAATGTCCATTTTGCTTGTAATAAGCACACTGGTTTAGTCCTAGTGGTTCCCTACTGCCATTTTCAAATGAATTGTACTGTCTTTGCCAAAGGTTTGTTGATTCCTATTCTGGTGCTCCTACCAAAATTCAAACTCACTTCTTAGACTCTTTTTTTCCAGGGTATCTCTGTTATCAAACACCCACTGAACAACCACTTCCAACTTAGAATACACCTTTCCTTCCAAGCCTTCTAACTTTTGAAGCTTTCTTCTAATATCTGTGGCTGACTGGGTAACAAAGGCCATATTTAGGGATCTTTGATTCTGCAGGGCTTCAAAATCTATAAGCCTATAGTTCATATAGGCTTCTGGGAGAAGTTCCAGAAAAGCATAAGAGTACTCACTGGCTAACTGTCCCGTCTCACTCACCTTAGATTGATGACTTAGATTTCTAGTCACTGTGGTATCCCTGCTAACCGAACCTGGCAATAGTTGTTAAGCATCTCCATACCTCAATCGCTATTAGTCTCAGCTTGAGTAAGTCTTGGGAAAGGCTTCTTCCAAGTGGTCTGGTTCAAGAGTGGGGCTACTGTGTGGTCCAAAGACCACCTTTAAGTCACTGAGCAGGATTCACTCCTTTTTCTACCAGGTGAAACACACCTGTAAAATTTGCTGACATCCCAGATGTGCTTGTGTGTGAAAATTACTGACACTAATGAGGTAATGGGTCCCTGGTTTTATTTTTTCTGAAAAGGATGGATTTTGCTGTTTCCAGTTATACAGGTCACTAATTGTAAAGGGAAAATGTATTAGAAAGGGGGCCTGCCCACCATCTCCTTCACGTTACTGTCTCAAGGGTAATAATGGTAACATACCACATTGTACCACCTAAGGCTGGTACAAGTAACCACTTTTGGTATGGGAGGACTTTAGAATAGAGGTACTGATGGCAAAAAATAGGAGAGAGAGTACATCAGTGCATCTTCCTCTGTAGGATTCTGTAAACCAGAGGGAGAATATTTTTTGGATATGACAACATTAGGCCTGTTCTCCCATCCTGAGAAAAGGAGTAAACAGAGGTATATACAGTACACAGATAGCATTATCAGCATACACACACAGACCAATAGCCACAGACACTTAACCACATGTCCCACACGACTCAATTTTGACCTCTACAGAGATCCCAGATGACACAAAGAACATTCCAGATTGCTTCTATAGGATGTTGCAGATGACCTCTAGAGGATGTCACATATATCCTCCCTAGGAGGCCCTAGATGACCTCTCATGGAGGTTCCAAACAACTTCCCAAGGAAATGTCAGTTGACCTCCAAAGAGGCCCCAGATGTCCTCTCAATGAGGCTGAGATTACCTCTTGAGTAGCTCCCAGATGGCCACTCAAGGAGGCCACATATGAACTCCAGAGGAGGTTCCAGATAACCCTCTTGAGAAAGCAACAGATGACCTCCAGAGAAGATCTTATATAGCTTCTCAAGGAAGTCCCGGATGATGTCTGAAGACAGTCAGATTTTTCATCAAAGTAACCGAGATGACCTCCCAAAGAAGCTCCACATGACCTCAGGAGGTCGTCCTAACTTGCCTCTTAAGGAATCCCCAATGACTACTTTTGAATTGGTCTAAGCTGGCCTCCTGAGGAAGCCCCAGATGACCTCTGGAGAAAGTCCAAGATGGTTACTAGAGAAGGCCCAAGATGACCTCCAGGGTAGGTCTCTGATAGCTTCTCAAGGAATTTGCAGATGCACTCTTGAGTAAGTTCCAGATTGCTTCCCAAGGAAGCCCCACATACCCTCTCGAGGAGGTTCCAGATGGATTCCCAAGGAAGTCCCACATGACCTCTAAAGGGGTTCCCAGCTGGCTTCCCAAGAAAGCCACAAATGACCTCTCGAGGGGGTCCCAAAAACAGGCTGGCAAGCTTGCCCAGACGCACCCCTAGAGGTACCTATATGACTTTTGTCCATGTTGGTCCTCTGGAGACAAACACTCGAGGCCCTGAAGGCTGACACTCTCACCTATGGGGATTTTCCCATCGGGCCAAGGCCTGATGCCATCCAAACGGATTAATCATCATGGGGTCTCAAAAATTCGGACCTCCATTGTTCAAGAGAATCCATCAAGACACATTTAATATAATAAATGTTCTCCAAACCACCGACCCCCAAAATTATTATATCCAAAGCTCCAAACATCAAAGGGCAAGCCTTTTTTCCCCTTCCCTTTGTCTCTCCTTCGCTACAGACATATACTTCCTTTGAAGTCTTCCCCTTTTTCCCTTCTACCAGTTCCTTCTCCTCTTCAGGCCTCTCTACTCTTCACAGGCCTGAACTGCTTTGTCTGGATCGGCAGTTGCCATCTTTCACCTCCTGCTCTCCCTCAACTTCCTCTCCACCCAGGTCTTTCCTCTTCTGCTATCTTACCACTTACTTCCTTTCAGGACTTTTCAATTTTTATCTCCTCTTCCATTGCTCTGAACAAGCAGCATATATAAAGTCTGTACCCTTCTCCACTCCAATTGCGAACAGTTTTCTACTGTCACATCCCAAACTCCCCACAGCCCAGTCACTTCTTAACAGCTCAACACTAGGTGATTAATGTACCAGCCCCTCCCACAGAATGCCCTGTCCTCTCCAGCTGGCCAGGAGATGGGCCACGCTGATTATCAGACCCTATAGATTATAGGGGCCCTGCTGATCACAGTATCCTCCTTGTGAACTAGTAGCAATTGAAATTGGAAATTTGATTGTGATATTACAAACTCGTTGTGACATCACAAACACATTTTGACATCATCATTAGCATGACATCACAAACCCATTGTAAGAATATTGTCATTGTGACATCATGATCCCATTGTGACATCTCAAATCTATTATGACCTTTAGCTCCTTTGAAAAATCACATGCCCTTTTCAACATTTCAGTCCCTTTGTGTACACATATCCTTGTTGTTAACTAATGGCAATCCTCAACACTGTGACATCCCATTTTCATTATGAAAGCATCAGCTCATTGTGACCACCAAACTCAATGACATAATTGCATTATGACAACAATTGTCATTGTGACTTCATAGACACATTGTGAATGCCTATTAGGTGATTTCATTGTATTTCAAATGTGGCATGAGAGTTATCAGAAACACATTTTTGTGCCTACATAACCATTTTGACATCATAATCACGTTGTGACATCACAGTGCCATTGTGATATAACTAATACCGTGTGACATCACAAACCTCTCCAATCCTCATAACTTCTGTGACATGCTGACTTTGTGATATCTTAGAGCTTTTTGCCCTCATAATTTGTTTCCAACCTCATATTTCATGTATGACATGAGATACCAGAAATCCACTGTGACATCATGACCATTGTGACATCACACTGACAGATGTCATGAACATCGTGTCACATTGTGACATCACAAAAAGTTTTGATGTCACAACTAGTTGGGAATGCCATACAAGTAAGGGGTCACAGTAGGTCTATGATGTCACAATTGGTTGGTGATATCCAAATGGCATAAAGGTTCTCAGTTATCATGAAATCACAGATAATCTGAGCTCACAAATGGACTGGGGTATCTCCAAAGGCATGTGTTGTCACAAATGTGATGAAGTCCTAGGAGGATTGTGATGTCATAGTGTGACACAATGGTCATGATTTCTGTCAGTATGATGTCACAATGGTCATGATGTCACAGTGGATTTCTGATATCACGTATCATAACTGAAATATTATATGTTTGAAAACAGATTATGAGCACATAAAGGGCCTAAGACATCATAATTGCAGCAAGTCACAAGACTTATGAGGACAGGGCAGGTTTGTGATGTCACAGTGTGTTAGTGATATCACCATGGCACTGTGAATGTGGCACAAAGTGATTGTGATGCCATATATTTATGAGATCACAATGATTTTCTGATCTCAACCCACATTCCACATTTAAAATAAAATGAAATAAGAGAATAGGCATTTACAATGTGTCTATTACCTCACAATGACAATATAATGTCATAATGCTATGGGGTCATTGTAAATTGGTGATGTTTCAAGGAGGTGATGTGTCATAATGAATATGTGTTGTCACACTGTGATGGGGTCACAAAGGGTTTGTGATGTTACAGTGGCATATATGAATTCAATTGTCATGTGTTCAAATTGAGGATATGGGTACACAAAGGGACTGTGATGTCACAAATGTCATATGTGTTTTCAAAGGTACTTAGTGGTCATGATAGCTTTATGATTCACAGTTGTGATGAGGTCACAATGGGTTTCTGATGCTATAATGATTTTGTAATACCTCAAACACATGTGCAATTTGAATTGCTACTATTTCGCAATGCGCATACAAGTTCACAGAAGGAGCTTGAAGTCCTAAGGGACATGAATTTTTAAAAATATTATGAGGTCATATTAGGTTTTTGAAAACACAGTGGGATAATGATATCATCATGGCAATGTAAACTCACTACATCAAGTCAGAATATTGTTTTGTTGTCACAAATAGTTGATGATGCCACATTGCTGATGAAGTCACAAAAGGTTGGTGATGTCACAATGTGCTCGCCATGTCACCATGACATGATGGTTCTCAATTGTCTTTAACTTACAATGAGTATATGAGTTCACAAAGGGACCGTGGTTTCTCCAGGAGTATGTGTTGTCACATATTGAAATCCTAAAAGGTTTGTGATGTCAGAATTTGACACAATGGTTATGACATCTGGCAGTGTGATGTCACCATGGTCATGATGCCACTGGGAATTTGTGATATCAAATGTCATATGTGAAATCTAATGAAGTCGCCAACAGATTATGAGGAAGAAAAGGCATGTCACAAAAGTTATGATGACAGGATAGGTTTGTGATGTCACAGTGTGTTAGTGATATCACAATGGCAATGTGATGTGCAAAGGGATTGTGATGTCACAATGGTTATGAGTTCATGATTTGTTTATGATATCCATCTATATGCCGCATTTGAAGTAGAATGAAATCACAGAAAAGGCATTCATAATGTGTTGATGATATCACAACGACAATGTGAAATTATAATTTTATCATATTTTAGTGTTGTGATTTCACAATGAGCAGAAGGTATCACAATGACAATGTGATGTCACAGTTGTGATGACCTCACAAATTTTTGATGTTAAAATGTCATGTCTGATTCTCAATTGTCAATATTTCACAGTGGGGATTTGGGTACACAAAGACACTGTTATGTCACAAAGCTATGTATTTTTTCAAAGGTTATAAGAGGCCATAATAGATTTGGGATGTCACAATGTGATCCTGGTGTCTAAACAGCAACGTGATGTCACAATGGGTTCACGATGTCACAGTGGTTTTGAGGTCACAATGGGTTAGTTAGGTCATGAGTTTGTAATATCACAATTTTTTGTCCAATTTCAGTCACTACTAGTTCACCATGAGGACACTGTAATAACCAGCAGTGCCCCTATAATCCACGGGAACAGATAGTCATCATGACCTCCTGGTCTGGACCACCAGAGAGGGGGATGCATGCCGCAGGAGTGGGCGGGACATGCTGCTGAAGAGATAGGATGTTAAGCCCCACATGGTGAGCTGCCAAGAAGTTATTGGGCATGGACATTTGGAAAGTGAAGATTGAAAACTGTTATGCAGGAAACATATTTTAGTGGGGGCAGGGTACAGACTATATGTAGGTTGCATGTTCAGAGCAACAGAAGGGGGAAGAAACAGGGGAAAGGCCTGGAAGGAAAGAAGTGATGAGACTGCAGGCGGGTAAAGACCTGGGAGGAGAGGAAATTGAGGGAGAGCAGGAGGTGAAGAACGGCAACTGGCCACCTGGACAGGGCAGACAGCCTGTCAAGAGTACAGCAACCTGAAGAGAAGAAGGGAATGGTGGAAGGAAAAAATGAAAAGACATGAAAGGTAGGACAGGTCTGTAGAGAAGGAGGACGAAGAGAAAGGAAAAAGCCTTGTCCTTTGAAGTGTAGAGCTTTGGAGATGATTATTTTGGGGGTTGATTGAAGACCAGTTAACAAATGGCTGGGCTGCTCTTTGGAGGTCTGAGGGTTCATAGTTGAGGCTACAATTAGCTCTGGGCCTCCAGCCCAGGTCAAGGTAGTCCCTTGTTACAAAATGTATGAAGACAAGACAGGTTTGTGATGTTACATTGCATTAATGATATCACAATATCAATATGTCACAAAGGGATTGCAATGTCACAATGGTGATGTGGTCACAATGGGTTTCTGAAATCAACCTATAGGCCACATTTGAGATCGAATGAAATCACAGAATAGGCAATCACATTGTCTCTATGACCTCACAATGAAAATGTGATGTCATAATGCTATGATGTCATTGTCATTTTGGGATGTCACAATGGGCTGATGGTATCCTAACAACAATGTGATCTCACTCTTTAGATGATGTCACAAAGCATTTGTAATGGTACAATGGCATGTCTGATGTCAGTTGTCATTTGTTCACAATGAGGATATGGTTACCCAAAGGGACTGTGGTGTTACAAACACCATGTGCTTTTTCAAAGGTTCTAAGAGATCACAACAGGTTTGTGATATCACAAGGTGATCGTGATATCACTGTGGCAATGTGATGTCACAATGGGTTTGTGGTGTCACAGTGGTGATAAGGTCACACACGGATAGTGATGTCACAATGAAATTGTAACATCACCACTACATGTCCAATTTCATTCTACTAGATCACAATGAAGATACAAGTTCACATAAGGAGCTAGAAGTCAGAAAGGTCATAAATTTTGTAAAATATTATGAGGACATAATAGGTTGGTGAAAATGCAATGGGCAGAGATATCCCATTGGCAATGTGATGTTACCATTACATGAGATAGTATTGTTTTGAAATCACAAATAGTTGATGATCCGTACAGGTGATGAGGTCACATAGGTTTGTGATTTCACAATGGGTTGGTGATGTCACAATCTCATGCCAGATCTCTAATTGACAATGAATATATAAGTTCCTAAGGGAAAATGATGTATCCAAAGGCATATGTTGGCACCAGTGTAATGAGTCTTAACAGGTTTGCGATGTCACAATGTGACTCAGTGGTCATGACATCTGGCAGTGTGATGTCACAGTGGATTTCTGATATCACATGTCATACCTGAAGTATGAGTTAAACAATTTATGAACTCAGTGATGCCAAAGAGATCACACTGGCAGCAAGTCAAAAAATTTATGAGAATAGGAGAGTTTTGTGAAGTCACAGTGGGTTAGTGATATCATAATGGCAATGTGGTGTCATCAAGGTATTGTGATGTCATAATGATTATGTGGTCACAATATATTTCTGATATCAACACACCTGCCACATTTGAAATAGAATAGAATCACAGAATAAGCATTCCAATGCATCTGTGACATCACAACGACCATGTGATGTCATAAGGCTATGATGTCATTGTTTTATGATGTCACAATTGGCTGATGTTGTCATAATGACAATGTGATGTTATACTGGTAATAATGTCACAAAGTTTTTGCGGTGTTAAAATGGCATGTATGATCTCAAATTTCATTAGCTCAAAATGAGGATATGGGTACACAAATGGCCTGTGATGTCACAAAGGCCATGCTTTCTTTCAAAGCTTCTGAGATCATAATAGGTTTGGGATGTCACAATGTGATCGTGGTGGCACACTGGCAATGTGAGGTCACAATGAATTTGTGATGTCACCGCAGTGATGAGGTCACAATGGGTTAGTGATGTCTCATCAAGTTTGTAATATAACAATGACATATACAATTTCAATTTCTTCTAATTCACTATGAGGATACTGTAATAACCAGTGGAGCCAGAATTATCTGTGGGAGCCATTAATCATTGTAAATTCTTGGCCTGGCCCACCGGAGAGTGTGGGGAATGCCACTAAAGGTGGAGGTGTCAAGCCTCACATGGTGAGCTGTCAAGAAGTGATTGAACACTGGGCAGTTTGGGAAGTGACGGTTGAAAACTGTTAGGCAGAAGACCCATTGGAGTGAGGAGGGGTACAACCTATAAATAGTTGCATTTTCAGGGCATTGGAAGGGGAGATAAAAATGAGAGCTACCCGGATGGAAGAAAGTGGTAAGACAGCAGGAAGGGAAAAACCTGAGAAGAGAGGAAGCAGAAAAGTGGTCATTAGAGCAGAGTAGTGCAGACCTGTGTAGACTGCAGAGACCTGAAGAGAAGAAGGAAGTGGTGGAAGGGAAAAACAGAAAGACCAGAAAGGAATGACAGGTCTGTAGCGAGGGAGGGAGTAATGGAAAAGTTAAAAGCTTTGGCCATTGAAGTTTGGAGCTTTGGAGATCATAATTTTTTGGCTGGTGGTTTGCATACCAATTAAGATAGGGCGGGGCTGCCCATTGGAGGTCTGTGGTTTGGTGGTCAAGGCTGCTCTTGGACCTGGTTATCCAGTCCAGGATAAGGTAATCACAGTCTCTTTTCTAGTGTAAATTGGTTTATTATATTAAATGTGACTCAATGGTTTGTCTCCTAGCCTTAGAGGTAATAAGTACGCGAGTTCACAGAAAGAGCTTGAAGTCTCAAAGGCCGTGAAGTATCTAAGATGTGATGTGGCCATAATAGGTTTGTAAAAACACAATGGGACAGTGAAATAACAATGCCAATACCACAATATCATGTCAAAATAATGCTTTGATACCACAATTATTTTTTGATACCATTCTCGTGATGAGGCCACAATAAGTTTGTGATGTCACAGTACTCTTTAGATGTACAAGTCGTTATGTCGAAAATGAATTTTACATCTTTCGTGTAGAGGGAGTGAGGTGGATAGGGAGTATTGGGTGTGGGGGAAGGGGGAGGATGGGAAGGGATGGGAAGGGGAAACAAAGGAGAAGCATCACAGACCCTCTGTGTACTCATATCTTCATAGTGAATAATGAAAATTGTTATCACACATAGCATTTTATCATCACAAATACTTTGTGCAATAATTATGACTGTGAAATCACATTGTCATCATGACACCACCATCCATTGTGACATCACGAAACCCCAATGACACCATACCATATTTTTTTCTTTTTTTCTTCTGAGTTTTTTTTTATTGTAAATACACTGTACAGAAGGATTACAGTTACATAAGCAAGGTAATGAGTACATATACTATCAAACCTTGCTGCCTTGACATCACATTGTCATTTTCATGTCATAGAACCATTTTGAATGCCTATTCTTTGATTTCATTCTATCTCAAATGTGCTATCTGCGTTGATATCAGGAAACCATTGTGAACTCATAACCTTAGTGACATCTAAATCTTTTTGTCACAGCACATTGCCTCTGTTATATCACTAACCCACTGTGACATCAAATGTCTCTCCTGTTCTCATAATTTTGTGACATGCCATTGTGATATCTTAGGCCCTTTGTGAGTTGAAAATTTGTGTTCGACCTCATATTTCAGATATGACATGAGATATCTAAAATCCAGTGTAACATCATTATATCACACCGCTGGACATCATAACAATTGTGTCACTTTGTGATATCTCAAACCTGTTAGTTCTTCACCTTTTTGAATACATATGATTTGCTGACATCAGAATCTCTTCCCAAACTCATATACTCATGGTGTGTTAATGACAATTGAGATCCCCCCTGCCATTGTGCCATCACCAACCCCTTGGGACATCTCAAATCTATTGCGACCTCCTCATCAGTATTGCATCACCAATTGTGACATCAAAACATTCTTATAACAGGATAGTGAGATATCACATTGTCATTGTGAAATCACTGTCCCATTGGGTTTTCACATAGTATGACCTCAAACTATGGAACTTCTTCTATCCCCTGGTAATCTCATGTTGAATTATGAGTCCTTGAAATTTGATATATCATTCTGATATTACAAACAAACTGTGACATCACAAAACCATTGTGACCTCATCACCACTGTGACGTCAAAAACCCAATGGGATATCTCATTTTCATTGTGACATTATGGATCACATTTTGCCATCCCAAACATATTATGACCTCTTACCACACATGGCCTCTGTGACATCACAGAACCTTTTTGTATCCATATCCTCATGGGGAACTAATGAAAACTGACATCAGATATACCATTGAAACATAACAAATCCTTTCTGACATAATCATAATTGTGCCATTATGACACCATCAGCTCATTTTGATGTAAAACTACAATGACATCATAGCATTGTAACATCACATTGTCATTCTGATGTCACAGACAGACACGTTGTGTTTGCCTATTATGTTATTTGATTCTATTTCTAATGTGGCATGTCGGTTGATACCAGAAATCCATTGTGAGTTCATGACCATTGTGATATCACGATGCCTTACTAGCATCACATTGCCAGTGTGATGTCACATTGCCAAATGGATGTCAAAAAGGGATTTTGCTGTGATAATGGTTATGACATCCCAATGAGTTTCTGATATCAAACCACATGCCACATTTCAAACACAATGAAATCACAGACTTGGCATTCATAATGTGACAATGATGTCACAATGACAATGGCAAATGCTATACTGTCATTATCATTTTGTGATGTCACCTAAGCTAAAGATGTCATAACAACAATATAATGTCACAGTGGTTATGATGTCACACAGGGTTTATTATCTTACAATGGTTATGAAGTCACAATGTGTTTCTGCTATCAACTGATATGCCACATTTGAAATAGAATGAATTCACAAGATATACATTCACAATGTGTCTATGACAGCAAAATGGCAATGCGATGTCATAATGCTATGATGTCACTGTAGCTTGGTGATGTCATAATGACAGTCTGATGTCACATTGGTGATGATGTCACCATGGGTTTATGATGTCACAATGGCATGTCAGATCTTAATTGCCATTAGTTTATAGTGAAGATATGAGAATGAAGTCACAATGACATATACAAATGAACTGTGATGAATCAAAGGCCATGTTTTTTTGTCAAAAGTGCTTAGGTTCCTAACAGGTTCTGGTTGTCAAAGTGTTAATGATATAAAAATGGGTTAGTGATGTCAAAACTAGTTTGCAATATCACATCTTATTTCAATTTTCAATTGCTAAAAGTTCACAATGATACAAGTTCACGGAAGGAGCTTGATGTCTCAAAGGCCATAATTTTCTAAGATGTGATGAGATCATAACAGGTTTGTGAAAGCATGATGGTTCAGGAATATCACAATTGCAATATGATGTCAAATTATAATGTCATAAGAGTCTTGTTATGTCACAATTAGTTTGTGATGCCATAATAGTGATGAGCTCAAAATAGTTTTGTGATGTTGCAGTAGTTTGGTGATGTGACAATGGCATTCCAGACCTCAATTGTCATTAACTCATAATGAGTATATGAGTTTAGAATGGGATTGTGAGGATTCCAAAGTCATTTGTGGGCACAAATATGATGAAGTCAGAACAGATTTGTGATGTGGCAATGTGACACAATGGTCATTACATCTAGCAGTGTGATGTCACAATATTCATAATATCACAGTATATTTCTAATATTTAATGTCATACCTGAAATAACATGAGGTTGAAAACAGATTGAGCTCTGAATGGGTCTAACACAGTGGCAACATGTCACAAAACTTATGAGGACAGGACATGTTTGAGTTGTCACAGTTGTTTAGAGATTTCACAATGGCAATGTGATATCACAAAGGGGTTGTCATGCCACAATGGTTATGAAGTCAAAATGTGTTTTTGATATGAACCCACATTTGAAATACAACGAAATCACATAATAGGCCTTCATAATGTATATATGTTGTCACAATGACAATGTGGTGTCATAGTGGTATGATGTCATTACAGATTTGTGACATCACAATGACCTGATGTTGTCATAGTGACAATGTGATGTCACACCAATGATTATATTGTAAATGCTTTGTGATATTACAATGGCATATCTGATCTCAATTGATATTTCACAATGAAGATATGGATACGCAAAGGGACTGTGATGTCACAAAGGCCTTGTGTTTTTTCAAAGGTGCTAAAGATGTCATAATGGGTTTGGGAGGTATCAGGGTGATTGTAATGTCACAATAGCAATGTGACATCACAAGGACTTTGTGATGTCACATTGGTGATGAGGTCACAATGGACAGGACAGGTTTGTGATGTCAGAACAGGTTAATGATATCAAAATGGCACTGTGATGTCACAAAGGGATTTTCATGTCACCATGGCTTTGAGGTCACAATGGATTTCTGATATCCACCAATATTGCTAGCCTGCAATAGAATGAAATCACAAAATAGGAATTCACAATATGTCTATAATATCACTATGACATATAATGTCATAATATTATGATATTTAAGTTTAGTGATGTCAAAATGGCATGTCTAATCTTATTAAATTACCATGAGGATCCCAAAAGTTACTATGTGCTGAGTACTTCAAAAGGTACATTGTGCTGAATCCATTACACAGGGTTCTTTGTGCTTCTCTTTTTAAGTGTGCTGTGTGCTGTCATCCCAAATGATTCAATGTTCTGAGTCCTTGAGAAGACAATCACACACACACACACACACACACACAAACACACGGAGCATTACCTTGCACCTGCTTTGTATGTGGGGTTTTTGGAGAAGAGTCTTCCCCAGTGGTTGGGCTGAGGGGATCTTCAATTGCCCCAGGCAGCTGCTGGGGTTGGGGGGAATCCCTGAGCTGAGGTGAGGCTGCTTCTGGCATGGCCTGGTAGCCTTAGGGCAGAGTCAGGGCAGCAGAAAGCCAAGGGCGAGGGCATGGCTGAGTTGGGGGGGGTGTGACTGAGGGGAGGACAGGGCATGGCTGAAGGGGCACATAGTTGCTGCAGCCAGGGGCACATGGAAGCTGGCATACTTGCGCAGCAAGGGCTGGGCAGTCAGGGTGAGAAGTGGGGGCAGAGATAGAGCAGAGAAAAGCAGGCACATGCACCAAGGGTGTCAGCATCAATGGCTGCCCTCTGCTGCTGTAGGAGCACAGGTCTGGGCCAGGAGCACAGAGGACACAAAGCCAGCACAGCAGGCACATCCCTCTCACAGCCCCAGGGAGGCTCAGAGGCCAGGTAGGCCCTTAGTCCAAGGCCTCTGCACCAGGAGTTCAGCTGTCGAGGGGGCAAGCTTAGCCCTGCCACCTGCCCTCCCCTGCCCTGGCCCCTTCTCCTGCCCTCCCCGTGGCACCGCATTTGAAACAGGTTGCTGCCAGCTTCGACCCGTGGCACTTCTTGGAATCATCCAGCCATGGTGCACCTCTGGCCTCCTTGTGAACCTGACCCGGCCCCGGTCCCCAGTGGAAGCCCCGAGTGTCTGCACCTCACGACCTCCCCTTACCCCCACCCCCATGGACCCAGATCCGTGACTCCTGCCTCTCCTCTTGTGTCCCAAACGCACCTCCCCAACACCAGGCAGGCCAGCCCTGACTCTGCCACAAATGCGCCCCAGGAGTGGGGGGTAGGGGAGTGGATGTTGATCCTGGGATCCCACCCCCATCCCTAGTGGCCAGTGTCCCAGGAAAAGGGCAGATGCAGGGATGGGTGAGGAGGGGGCGCCAATGAGCTTCTGGCATAGAGCAGTGGGAGCCACAGAGCCATGCATCTGCACCCTTCCTCTCCCTGGGGGGAACCTGGTGGCTTTAGTCAGAGGTGGGGAGCAGCATCTCCACACCTGCCTTCTTGGTATTTTTCCTTTTTTCTGGGGTTGGAGGGTGTTGGATGCCGAAGATAGCCCCCCCCCCCATTCTGTGTGAGCCCTTGTCTTTTTGCTCAGTCACCCTTTCTCCTGAGGAGGGTCCCAGAAGAGCCTACTAGGGAAGTGAGGGCACTAGGGTCAGATAGAAGGTGAATGTCTGGGAAGAACCTGCCCCTCAAACACGCACCGGTGGTCCAGGTCCATCTGGTTTTCTCATCCTCCCCAAGAATCCACCAAGTCACCCAGAAGTATCTAGACTGGAAGTAGGAAGTTCATCCATGTATGTAGCCTTTAGGACCCCGTCCATGTCCCCAACACTGCCCCCACCCCGGGTCAGACACTTCTCTGGGGGCACCAGACCTCCTGCTTGTTTTCAGTTCAGGCTCTGAAAAGCCCCCTGTCTCAGGACTCCTTCACCCAGAGTCCTGGCCTAGGGTTTTGGTGAATGGGGAGTCACGGCTGGTTAATCCCAAGGGAAAGTGTCTGGCCCTGGAAAAAAAGAGAGGCAGGGTGGTTCATCATTATTAGAGTGGTGCTTCCTTGGGTCGAGCCCAAGGACAGTAGAGTCAGACTCTACAGCTGTTTTATTTAAACGGGCTGCAGCTTGGGCCTCATCTTACACTCTGACACAGCAGAGCCCAGGAGTTGTAGAGTCTGACTCTCGGTGGTCTTCTCAACCTAGACATAACATTGAGGATGTCATGGGGAGCAGAGATTGTGACCTCACCATCCCTAGCCTGCCAGCTGGAAGTAGAGAGGATTCTCAGCAACTGCACTGGACTCTGGGAGATTCAGAAACCCAAGAAGCCTCGAGGATCCTTTCTCTGCAGCATGAAACTTGGGGGCCAGATGTGGTGGGCCATCCTGGCTGTCCCCAGGGGTAGGAGAGTAGGCTCCTTGAGCTTGGCTTTCAGGTCATGGCACCCTCATTCACTCCTGAGTGGGGAATTGAGTGCCACAGAGATGGTCAGCCGCTGGCCAGAGATCTTTGAGAAGATAGGCTTCCCAGAGGCCTTGGAATCCAGCGAGTACACCGTGGATCATGTCTTCAGAGCCAGAACAGTTCAGTTCGGTGGCACTAGGAAGGTGGGAAGAGGGAGGAGGGAGAAATGTAGGAGAGCTACATCAGGCTTTGTCCTGCCCACCAGGATTCTTACCTGAATGGGATGGGACTTTTCTGTAGTATTTTTGTAGACAGATGCTCATTTATTTATCCAACAAAGAGTTACAGTGTGCACCAGGCTCTGGAGGGGTCATAGACAATGAGAGTTTCCAGTGCTGGTTCCACAGCACATGAAGAAACCTTGGTTTGAGCTGGATGCCGGTGCTTCATGCCTGTCATCCTAGCTACATAGGAGGCTGTGATGGGAGGATAGATGCTTGAGGCCCAGGCAGGAAAGCCTGTAAGCCTCTTATCTCCAACTAACTACCAAAAAGAAAACACCAGAAATGGATGTGTGGGTCAAGTCGTAGTCTGTTGGCCTTGAGTAAAAAGGCTCAGGGACAGCACCTAGGCTCTGAGTTCAAGGCCCAGGAGTGAGAGAAAGGAAGGAAAGAGAGAAAGAGGAGGGAAGGCCGGATGGAGAAAAAGAGGAAAGGAAGGAAGAAGGGAGAACATGTGAGCCTTGGTTTGGAGTCCCTGGATCAAGGGAGCCAACCATTCACAATCTAGGTGGGGACAATTTCAGAGCCTAAAGCCAGTATGAAGGACCAAGCTACTGACACCTCAGCAACTTTCTGACATCCAGGAGCTGTGTGGTAGCCGGCTGCTGAAGGAAGGAGCCTCAGGTAGACACTAGGACTCAGGGTGGGTCACCAGGTTTCAATCATCCTTGGCCCCAATGAGTTTATTTTCTGTTCAGATAAGATCAAGCTGTCTAAGGGCTAGGGAGGTATTGGTGTCAGGGAGTGAGGGGGGGGGGGCGGAGGACAAGGGATAAGCCGGAAGATGAAGAGAGGATGATCACAGGTCAGGAATGTCAGGATATTGGAGCCATGACTTCGCCTGACATCCTAGACCAAAAGTGATAGAGCCTTTGACCCAGCCACACTGCTATTAAGACTCCGGGCACATTGGGTTCTCCATTGATCACCTGGCTATCGTTCACTGCAGGATGCCTGTGCAGTACATCCTTGGGGACTGGGACTTTCCAGGGCTCAATCTGAAGTTGACACCCCCACCCTGTTCTTTCCTCCACCAGAGACAGAAGTAAGCTGGCCACTAGCACAGGACAGCCAGGGAATGAGGGTGGGAGTAAGGACCCTTGTTGCCCCAGACTTCCACTAGGGGGCGCTAGGACCCCGTGATTGCCATTCTCAGAGGCAGAGATGGGTCTCTTTGGTGGCTCAGCCTTTAGTCTAGATGGCAGGTCTGGGATTCAGAGAGGGCAGACTGAAGGTGGGGCAGGTTTGGATAGAGGCTGGTGGGAAAACCAGAGGCACTGGTGTCTGAGAAGGGTTCTTTTCTTTGAGGATACTCACAACCCAGGAACATTGCTAGGATAGATCAGCCCTTTTCTCCTTCCTGAGAGGGACCTGGAGCCCTTGAGTCTGTGTCCCATGGGGGAGAAATCCTTTCATTCCCACATCCTGTGGTTGGATAACTAGACCTCACCTCCCTACTCAGTGTAGAGGCAGGACAGTGAAAGATCTTGAGTCTTTGATAAGGCCAGGGGATCCTGAATATTCGATTGTACTTGAACATCCTAACTTGGTGCATGGTAATTTCCATCTAAGATTACCATGATGCAGCACACAGAATCTAGAGAATCAGAGCAGGATGGGGTCTGTTCTGGGAGTCTTGAGTATTATGTGTGAGCTTTCAGCTCCCATATGCCCACCTGCTTCCCTTTCTTGGGTGGGTCTTTGCTAGAAAAAGCTTGAAACTAGGGACTGGGTCTTATCCCTTGTCATTTATACTCAAAGCTAGCACTCTACCATTTGAGCCACAGCTCCACTTCCAATTTGTTTGGGTGTTTATAATTGGAGATAAAGAGTTCTCATGGACTTTGTTGCCAAGGGTGGCATCCAACTGCAGTCCTCAGATCTCAGTCTCCTGAGGGGGTAGGATGACAGGCATGGAAAAGTATCTTTGGCCGGGTGGTACTAGCTCATGACTGTCATCCTAGGTACTCAGGAGGTGAGATCTGAGGATCAGGGGTCAAAGCCAGCCTGGGCAGGAAAAACCCTGAAGCTCTTGTCTCCAACGAACCTCCAGAAAAGCAGAAGTGGTGTTGTGTTGTGGCTTAAGTACTAGAGTGCTCGCCTTGAGCTGAAATGCTCAGGGACAGCACCCAGGCCTAGGGTTCAAGCCCCACAACTGAAAAAAGAAAGAAAGTAAAACATATTTGCCTTCAAAGGATGGTCCAGGTGTGGGAGGGACGAAGAGGGGTGTGCTGTGGTTGGGAGACCAGGTGCTCACCCCACAGTACAGACATTTCTAAGAACTCCCCAGGTTGAAGCCACAGCTTGAAGAGGACGTGGCTTGAGGTAGGCAGGGAGTGGGCGAATGCGTGCAGGGATGGGATTGCTGTGTCTGTATTCTCTCCAATAAAGGATGGATTTGGATGCTTGGTGACAAAGTCTGAAGTGAAGGGTTGCAAGAAGTTTGTGGCCTTATGAGATGGTTTTCCTGTGGGTATGTGAAGGTGGCTGAAACCGGAATTCGCCAGTGGCTCACAACTGTCATCCTAGGTCCTCAGAAGGCTGAGATGTGAAGACCATGGTTCAGAGCCAGCTTGGGCAGAAAAGTCTGTGAGACTTGATGTCCAATGGACCACAAGAGAATAGGAAGTGGTGCTGTGGCTTAAGTGGGAGAGTGCTCACCTTCAGCTGAAAAGCTGAGGGACAGCGCCCTGTCCCAGAGTTCAAACCCCATGACCAACAACCAAAAAAGAGGTGGCTAAGTTTTCTGCATAGCAGTGTGTATGGTATGAAATGCCATGCTGATCTATGAGACATTCCATATATGTGAGAAGCTCAATGTTTTGTGTACAGTGGGTCTGAGATCGGTAGTGCCACCTTTTTGGGGGTAGGATGTGATACTAATGGAATTAGTTCATGGTTCTGTTCTCAGGGACTGCTGAAACCTTGGGCTATCTGTGTGTGTGTGTGTGTGTGTGTGTGTATGTGTGTGTGTGTGTGTGTGTGTGTGTGTGTGTGTGTGTGTGTTTCTCTGTGTGTGTGTGTGTCTGTCTGACTGTCTGTCTGTATCTGTATCTGTGTGTGTTTGAAGGTACAAGAACTGGGCCTTGAACTCAAGGCCTAGGTGGTGTTCCTGATGTTTTGTGCTCAAAGCTAGTACTCTTATACTTTAGCAACAGCTCCCCCAGTGGCTATTTGGTATTTCACTGTAGATAAGAGCCTCTCAGACTTTCCTGCAAGTGTTGGCTTTTAAACTTGATACTCAGACCTCAGCCTCCTGAGTAACTAGGATGACAGACAGGAGCCACTCATGCCGGCCTTGTTTGTGCGTGCGTGCTTTTTGTGTGTTTGTGTGTGTGTGTGTGTGTGTGTGTGTGTGTGTTTGTGTGTGAGTGAGTGTGTATAGAAGTGGGTTGTAACAAGGAGTGCTGGGCCCTTTTGTAACTTCTAACCACGATCTTTGGAGGGGGGGTGCATGGGCTTTGTGGCTGAAGTCTGGGGGCCTGGATTGGTGAGAAACTTGACGGGGACTCAACACCATTACATTTTAAGACCAAGGGATCTATGTGCCCTGGAACTGTCTACTCGCTTGGGTCTGGTGGTGGCAGAGGGAGCTTGGGAAGACCTGGGGTGAGTCCCGCAGGGGGTGGCTCCCCAGAGTGACAGAGAGTGTGACCAGCATTTAGTAAGGATGTGAGCCCTGCTAGTATGGAGCGTATTGGCATCAGTCAGACTCTGGGTCTTCTGATCATGACATCTGAGGGCCGAGGCCAATTCTATTTTAAATGTTGACCTGTGATCTCCAGGTCTCAGCCTCCTGAGTAGATAGGATTATAGGCATAAGCCTCTGGCACCAGGCCTCTGATTCTTTTTGGTATATTAGAGTTTGAACTCAAAGCCTAGGTTTTCCAGTCAGGTATTCTACCATGGGTACTAAATCTTTCAGTCTTGGGCATTTCAAAGATAGAGACTCAATATATGCTCAGGCTGGGCTGGATCACAGTCCTCCAGTGACAGGCATGGGCCAACGTGCGTGGTCATCTGTAGTTTGGATGGTAGACATGTTGGGCCACGTCAGTCATCGGTTTAGATGGATTATCCCAAACTCTTAGTCCACAGCAGCTGATTCTTCACCAAAGTTGAAACTCTGGGTTGGGCCTGGAACCATCGGACCTCAGTCTCCTCACAGGAAAGTTGTGAGGAAACAAGGTATCAATACAGGGGTATAGCTGGGCAGGGCCAGCATAGAGGGAGCAGTCGTCAGGGAAGTTTCTTGGCAATTCTGTGAGCATATGACAGGAAGATAGCTGGAAATAGCTCAGATGGGGCCTGTTATTTATTGTGCAACAGGTATGGGATTATGAAACAAAACATGGCTCTCTTTCATCCTTACCCTATCCCCATGAGGAAAGGGATCCTTCACTGTGTTCAGTTTTGCAGCTGGGGAAAACGAGGCACGGAGAACCTGGTTGGCCTACTGATGTCCACCAGCTTACAGGAAGCTCGGCCTGACTTCTCTGCCATGCTCCCTAAGACTATGGGTGCTAATCAGTCCACTTCTTGTCAGTCATGGGGCTTGAAATCTGAGCCTGAGCTCTGTCCCCGAGCCCCTCAGATCAAGGTTAGTGTTCTACCACTTGTACCACAGCACCACTCCCGGTTTTCTGGTGGTTCTTTGGAGATAAGGGTCTCAAAGATGTTCCTCCTGCCTGTGCTGGCTATGAACCATGATCCTCATACTTCAGCCTCCTGTGTAGTTACCATTATAGGTCTGTGCCACCGGCACCCGGCTTAAGTGTACTTTTGACTTTCTCTCTCTCTCTGTCTCTCTGTCCCTCTCTATCTCTGTCTGTCTCCCTGTCTCTGTCTCTCTCTCTCACACACAGGAACTTGTTGAATGGGTGCTGTAGGAGGTGGCTTATTGTCCCCATGTGGCTGGGACCCAAGGTGGCCCTCTCATTCTGGAAGTGGGCTGTGGATCAGGAGCTGTCTTACTCAACCTGTTGAACTAGCTCCCGGAGGTAAACCCCTCTGTGCCCAGTCTAGACCATGATGGTTATTCGTTGTCAGTCTGTCTGCTGAGTTCTTCTCCACTACTCTCTGCTAAGGAAAGTGGATGAGGAGGCATCACATTGTCCAACCACACAGCATGATCGCAGGCTTCTGATCCTCACCACCACATATCAGGCCAGACCGTGATTATAAGAAAATGAATTCACTCTATATCTACTTTTGCTTTGTGTCATTTTGGGGAGAGGGGGTGGTATGCAGAGGAAAGACCCCAGGCCTGATACCTCCTGGGGGACATTTTTTCTTGTGACAGAGCTAAGTCATTGCTGTGGATAAGAAGGAATCCGCTATCAGACTGACCCAGAAAAATGCCCAAAGGTAGGTAGGCTGTTGAAGTATCAAACCCGCCTATGTCTGCTTCCCACAACATGGAGGGTGCAGTGTGGGTGGCCTGGGACTGGCCCTAGGGGATTATAAATGGATGGTGGTGAACAGGTGCTGGTGGCTCTTGCTCATCCTGGCTGAGGTCTGATGGTCGTGACTCAGAGCCAGCCCAGGCAGGAGAGTCTGTGATATTCTTATCTTCCATAAACCACCTCCCCCACACCAGAAAAAAGCCAGATATGGTGCTGTGGCTCAAGTGGTAGAGCCTCAGCCTTGAGTAAAAAAAGCTCAGGGATGACACCGAGGTCCTGAATCCAAGTCCTAGGACTCACAAAAAATTAAAATAAATGAGTAGTGGGCACCTGTTATGTTACTACCAAAAAGGATGGATTGTCTTCTCTCTGGTACTTGTATCCAAAGTAAGGGGCTTCCCTTGATGTTCCTCTAAACCTCTTCTTCTGTCTATTATCTCTCCTGGCTTGAGCTGCAGGATAGAATTCAGATCATCCCTCTTGATATGATCTTAAGTATCATCCCCTACCTTCCCTCTTTGGGATGGGGAGCCTGGATTTGCTCACCACTGGGAGGATGAGGCACTGCGGACATGGGGGTCAGTATCCCCAAAACTCATACTCTCACACACAAACTCACCTAGGCCAACTCAGAGTAGCCTTTTCCAAAGACATTTTATCTCCTTGGATTAACTGACTTAGGAGAGGAACTTGATCCCCTGTAAATGACTATTTTAACTAGGGCTTGCTAGTTGACATGAGATAAACAGAAGCTCAAAAGAAAGGCTCTGGTGCCTGTCACCTCTGGCTCAGGCTCATGCCTGACATCCTGGCTACTTGGGAGGCAGAGATCTGAGGATCAAAAATCGAAGCCAGCCATAAGCTGGAAAGCCAGTGAGAATCTACTCTCCATGGAACCACCAAAAAGTTAGAAGTGGAGCTGTGGCTCAAGTGATAGAGCACCAGCAATGAGCAAAACACTTCAGAGAGACAGCTCCCAGATCCTCAGTTCAAGCCCACATAAAGAAATGGTCCCATGTGTTGCCCCCAGACTGCCTGAGCCTCGAGTGCTCTCTTCCGGAGTGTGATACAGCACCAGTCTCTGGGAAGTGTATAAGAGCCTTCAGAAATTGGGTGGTAAAAGCCAGACCTTCCCATTTGTGCTGGCTGAACACACACCAGCTGGTAGGCAGAGTTTGACAAGGCCAGCAGCCTGCAGAGCAGAGAAGATCCCTCTCTACCAGGGTGATTGGAGTAGGGTTCTTAAAGGCAGCACTTGAAAGGGGGTCTTGCTTAACAAGGAGGATCTGACAGGAAGCACAGAGAGCAAAGATGCTGTAGATAAAGGATAACATAGCTGAGCATGTTCATTTCCAGCCCGGGCTAGTGGTGAAAAACTCAATAAAGATGTGCAAGTCTGTCCCGAGACAGGCCCAAGGTGTCACAGAAGAACAGCTATCCAGGGTTGGGATTGTCTCTTAGCAGTAGTGAGTTCGCCTACCACAGAAGAAACTCTGGGTTTCTTCCTAGGTCCTGCATACACAGAAAAAGCCAGAAGTGGCACCATGGCTCAGGTGGAAGAGCACTTGCCTCGAGCAAAATAGCTCTGCGACAGCGCCTGGGCCCCGAGGTCAAGCCCCAGGACTGTCAACATATAACAAGCACTCCAAGGGACCTGGGTGACAGGTGGATGGCCATGCCCTGTAGCTCTTAGTAGATCCATCCATGCTTTGTGTTTCCTTTGACAGAGGGGATTTGGACACTCCTTCTGCCCTGGGCACCCCTGGACCTGGTTATCAGCAACCCTCCTAATGTCTTCCACCTGGATATGGAGTAGCTGGCCCCAGAAATCCTCAGGTAATAGTTGGTAGGGGCAGGGTGATACAGGGCAGCCCCCAGATGTCCTAGGGTCTGATCTGCCCCAGATGACCAGGCCATCCAGAGGAGGCAGATGGGAGCTTAGAGAGGGGTAGTGATGTGCAGGGAGCCCTTTAATGCCCATGGTCTTACCCAGATTCCGAGCCTTACTTTGCTGTCCCTGATGGAGGTTAAAGAGTGTCTAGGTGGTACTGTCTAGAGGAGGACTAGGTGGAAATTCTAAAGAAAGAGTGACCGTAAGCCCTGTGCTGGTGGCTCATGCCTGTCATCCTGGCTACTTAGGAGGCTACGATCTAGAGGATCTTATTTCCCAGCCGAGGCAGGAAAGTCCCATGAGAGTCTCATCTCCAACGTCCAACTGGAAGTGGGCCATGGCCCAAGTGGTAGAGCACTGGCCTTGAGCAGAAATCATCATCAGGGAAAGTACTCTAGGTAAAAAAGGTGGCTGAATCTGGGTGATGCCAGTGGCTCACAACTGTCATTCTAGCTACTCAGGAGGCTGAGATCTGAGGATCACAGTTCAAAGTTAGCTTGGGCAAGAAACTCTGTGAGACTAGGTTCAGTGAACCACCAGAATACCGGAAGTGGCGCACACCTTCAGCTGAAGAGCTGAGGGACTGTGTGCAGGCCCAAAGTTCAAACCCTATGACCGACAACCAAAAATAAGGTGGGTGAGTTTTCTTCATAACGTTGTGTACAGTAGGCAATGCTATGCTGTGTTAGGAGCCATTCCAGTTGTGTGAGAGGCTCTGAGTTTTGTCTACACTTGGTCTGAGGACAATAGTGCCATCTTCTTGGGGGTTGGGATATTCATGTGCTCAGGGACTGCTGAGACCTTGGGCTACCGGTTTTGTGTGTGTGTGTGTCTGTGTGTGTGTGTCTGTGTCTGTGTGTGTGTGTGTCTGTGTGTATTTTTCCCTAATCTTTCTCTGTCTACTTCCTGAGTGCCTCTCTGCCTATTCCTGAACTCGTATGGTGCCCCTCTTCCATGGCAACCTTGCCTTTAGCCCCCTATCAGGATCTATAATGAGTCCTAAATTGCCAGAGACCTGAATATTCCAGCTTTACTTTGGGACCTAAGTTCGACTGTCCATATCTTTGTCTGCTTCCAGAGGATTCTGGGTCAGCAGGGCCAGCTAGCATAGGTTCTCCCCTGCCTCTGGCGGGGGGGCAGAGTCAGTGGTCATGCGATGTACTGTCTTTTTCTTCAGCTGGGCCTCTGGCTGCACATCCTATTCCCTGCAGCCTGGCAGTGGAGTGGAGGAGGGGTGGTTGCCAGTGGCTCTGGCCAACTCCAGCTTGATGGCTGACCGAAGGCTGACCAAGCAAGGATGATCAGGGTCTAAATGGGAGGTGAGGCCAAGGTGGCTTGGAAGTATTGGTCGATGTCTTGTTGCAGGCAAGTCTATCTTCTGGCCCTAACAGGGCTTCTCGGGTCCTTCTAGACAATTCCGGGTGTCCAGAATACAGAGGCACAGATTTTGAGCTCTAGGGCCAGGGAACTGGGGGATGAGAGACTGGTTTGGCCAGTACCTCAATGTTCTGGGGCATTATCCTTGACCTGGCTATATCCCTCTTGTGTATGTTCACTTCTTAACCCAGTGCTGGACACACACCGGCCACTTGTGCTGTGGAAGTGGCAGGAGTGGAAGTGAGATCTAGAATGACCAAAATCAGGATTTATGGCCTGATGAGGATGGGGGTGTCTTTAAAAAAAAATCTTAGAGCTGGAACTCAGACCTTGGCACTGTCCCTGAGCTTCCATTGTTCAAGTCTAACATTCTAACACTTGAAACACAGCTCACCTTTCATCTTTTTTTAGTAGTTTAGTAGACAGAAGTGTCTCACATATTTTCCTGCTTGGGTTGACTTCATGTTGCCTCCCTAACAGCTCAGCACTTAAATATCTAGGATTGCGGGTATGAGCCACTGGCAACTGCTAAGGATGTGTGTGTGTGTGTGTGTGTGTGTGTGTGTGTGTGTGTGTGTGTGTGTTTCTTTACCAGGGCTTGATCAGAGCCTCGGTGGTATGCTTTAGCTTGTTTGCACAAGGTTGGTGCTGTACTACTTAAATTACAGTAGCTCTGCTATCCATCTTTTTGGTAGTTCATTGGAGATAAGAGTCTGCCCAGGCTAGCTTTGAATCTTGATTGATCCTCAGGTCTCAGCCTTGAGTAGCTAGGATTATAGGAATGAGCCACTGGCACCCAGCTGCAAGGCTGTGTTTTCATAATATCTTCTGTTCTAACAGCTGTCTTCTTACCCTTTCCTAGATCTCTGACCTCCACATCAGTTCCCAGCAGCCCCTGACTGTGTGAAGAACATAAAGCTAAAACGTGATCCCATTTCTTTTTCCTCAGAGGAGGAGGTTATGTTTCATCTGAAGCCAGGGTTAGGAGGGGTAGCTGTAGATGGGTGCTCAGCTGGAGAGAGGTAGTCTGTTTTAGCCAAGAAAGAAACTGTGGCCAGATGGTATTTGATCATGCTCTCATATTTCTAGCTCCTCAGGAGTCTGAGATATGAGGATTGCCATTCAGAGACAGCCCAGCTAGAAAAGTCTGTGAGACTCTCTTTTGCAAATAACTACCTGAAATCTGGAAGAAAAGCTGTGGCTTAACTGGTAGAGTGCTAGCCCTGAATGAAAAAAGTGAGGGACAGAGCCTAGGCCCTGAAATCAAGCCCTAGTCCCAAGATGCTTATGCGCACACTCACACAAAACACACACAGGAAGGTGGTTATGATGAGCTTAACTAAAACTGGGGGCAGTCCTGAGGCATAGTCAAAGTAAATTCTCAAGAGATACATCCATGTACGGGGCCACAGGACCATAGGAAGGACATTACTGATGCTCGTTTCTAGTCGCCCCATGATTGCAAACCTTCATCTGCCCCCTACCACTGGTGAGGAAAGCAGGCCTCTGAGCCCTGGGACTCCAGGGACAGCGACTGCTACAAGCAGCAACCAGCTGGCTGTGAATTCCTGAGTCTACAATTCTTTCATAAGCCCAACTCAACACCTGCCCAAGATGTGTACTGACAAATTCACACTCTTGTGATACCCGCATGAGTGCGCATTACCTGGTGTGATATCTTGAAGCTTCTGCCCCTCCTGGCCCAGAACCGTGGTCTGAGATGTCAATTTACTGCTCAGATCCACATTACACCCATGACAGATGCCATTCTGATTATCTCCATGTCCCAAGACTCAATCCTTCTCTGTTACTGTGGCTTGCTCTATAGGTAATGGGCTCCAAACAGGCTGTTCTCAATACTTGTAGGACACCTAGACATTGGGACACCCTCAGTGGCCCACTGGAAAGTACTTGCCTAGAGCAACAGAGGGAGGTACAAGCAGGCCAGGTGTTGGCCATGGGCCTTGAACTCTGGGCCTGGGCCCTATCCCCAAGCTCTTAAGCTTACCACTTGAGCTACAGAGCCACTTCTGGTTTTCTGGAGGTTCCTTGGAGATCAGAGTCTCCTGGATTCCTGCTTGGGCTGGATTTGAACCATGGTCCTTAGATCTCAGCCTCCTAAGGAGCTAGGAGGACAGGTGTGAGCCACCGGTGCCTGGCGGATCTGATCTTTCACCACAATAGACTAGGAGCTCCTGAAAGCTTTTCTTTATTTTATCTTTGCCAGTACGTGGGCTTGAACTCAGGGCCTGGGCTCTGGTCTCTTAATATTTTCCCTCAAGATTAGCACTCTACCACTTGAGCCACAGCTCCATTTCTGGCTTTTGGTAGTTAATTATCAAGAAGATTCTCACTAACTTTCCACCCCTGAGCTGGCTTCACCCACGATCTCTATCTCAGTCTCCTGAGTAGCTAGGATTTACAGGGGTTGAGCCACTGGTGTCATTGTGCTAGAAGCTTTTCTTAAGCAAGCTTTCTTCCCTGTGTTTGCATTGACTCCTCCATGCAAAGGAGGTCTGAGGGTGAAAGCTGTGAAAAATAAGCTTCCGGCCACAGGAAATGGCTGGGGTACCTGGTAAAAAGCAAGCTAATCTTCCCCTTGGGCCCCATTCTGGGATCCAACCATGTACCCTACCTGTAACTCAAGTACAAACCTTGACCCAGCCTTGAAAGTTCTCCCAGACTGGTGTGAAGCCACAGAACCTTCATGCCACCCACACCATCTGCTCTACACCACACCGCAGGACCTTTGCCCATGTTGGACCTTCTACCTGAGAACCTCTGTTCTGAATCCATATCTTAGAACTCCTGTGGAATTTTGGCACTGGTTATATCACCTCGTGGAGCAAGTCTTTCCTTCCCTTCTCCCTCTTTTTTTTTAATATTGACTTGTTAGAAATGGCACTTTAGCAGGCTGACAGGCAAATGCTCTATCTTGGGTGTGTGTGTGTGTGTGTGTGTGTGTGTGTGTGTGTGTGTGTGTGTGTGTGTGTCTGTGTGTGTGTGTCTGTCTGTGTGTGTATGTGTGTGTGTGTGCGCGCATGCCAGTCCTGGGGTTTGAATTCATGGCCTGGATCCTATCCTATCCCTGAGCTTTTGTGCTCAATGCTAGCACTCCACTACTTGGGCCACAGCTCTACTTCTGACTTCTTGGATGTTTAATTGGAGAAAAGTGTCTCATATAGACTTTCCTGCTTGCAATTGGGATCCTCAGATCTCAGCCTCCTGAGTAGCTTACAGGGGTGAGCCATCTGCACCTGCCGTCTACCCTACCTCTTTCCTATAAACTCGGTCTTCCTCTGAGTCCCAGAAGAATATGTCTCACCAGGCTCACTTTTTTTTTTGCCAGTCTTTGGGCTTCAACTCAGGTTCTGGACATGTTTCTGAGCTTCTTTTGCTCAACGCTAGCACTCTATGACTTAAGCCATAGTGCCACTTTTGGATTTTTCTCTTTGTGTGCTACTGAGCAATCAAACCCAGGGCTTGGTGCATGCTAGGTAAGCACTCTATCACTAAGCCACATTCACAGACCAAGGCTCACTTCTAACAGGAATTATGAGGGTGAGATTGATTGGTATATCCCTTTCGGCATAGATATTGCTGACTATTTCATATCTTTGCCAAGATTTGGGACCAGCCTGTTACTCAACAATGAGGAATGATAAATGAGTGATAGCCACCATGCCCCAGAGGTCTAGTGTCACATTCTACAGAGGGATAGAGAATATGGAGCCGGAAACTTTGACAACTCCTACAGTATAGGTACTGTGCTCTCCCTGGATGCAGTGGCTTGCTGCTAGGTGTCCCATCAGGCTTCAGTTATTAAATGGCAGAAATGGATGCTATGTTCAAGCTTCTGGCTCAGACTTAGTACAATTCAAGGCTTGTCCCAGCTTGCCCAGGTTGGAGGGCTAGGCATGGGCAACCTGCTGAATGCCCATCGTCTGTAAATACACAGAGACATGGAGTTATTGACTCTTTTTTGGGGGGGGCAGTTCTGGGTTTGTAGTATGAGCCTAGACCCTGTCCCTGAGTTCCTTTGCTCAAAGGTAGTGCTCAGCCCTTGAGCCACAGCCCAATTAGTGTTTGTTTGTTTGTTTCCTGTGATCTCTTAGAAATAAGAATGTCTTGGACTTTCCTGTCCCGGTTGAATTCAAATTGGCATTCTCTATATCTAACTCTCCTGACGAGTTAGGATTAGAGGCAGGAGCCCCTGGATCCTGGGTTTCTTTTCTTCTTGTTCTGTTTTGTAATCATAACAATCTGAAATCTTCACGCTGTCATTCCAAAATGGTTTGCATTATAAGGAAACTACCCAAACCTGGAGTTCGAATGCCAAGACTGCTACCCACAAATTGAAGGTGATCCTGACAAACTCATTCCTATTCATGTGAATGCTAATGGAACGTTATAAAAGTATTAATTAAATTTGCAATTAATTCATGATAGTATTTTAGAATGCCACATAAAAATCATTGGATTTATATCTTCCATTCTAGCACCATGATATGATTCCCCTAATGGAAAGATATTGACTAATTTTTAATTAATGCTTTTATAAGTATTTAAACGTGATACTTCATTAAATGGAGGCATAATTTGCTAACTAATGATTGTTTATTACATATATATATATAATTTAATATCCTCACATTCCCTCTCTCTCCATATATATATACATATATATATGTATATATATATCTACACATCTATCTATTCTATCTATCTATCTATCTATCTATCTATCTATCTATCTATCTATCTATCTATCTATCTATCTATCTATCTTTCTATAGTGGGTACTCCTGTGGCTTGATCACAGGTCCTCAGAACTTTCTGGCAGCTCAGTTTGCTAGAGGCTGGTTTGCAAAGACTATGACCCCATTTATGGATCGGCCATTGTAGTTGAAATCCCAGCATGTCCAAAAATTTATTCGTGGAGTAAGAAGCCAATTTTGACACATTTTTTTCCTTTTCTGTGAAAGTCCTTCTTCTCAGTATGATGTATAATTCATATGCAAATATATCCTATGTGTTATGATGTAATAAAAGAACTGTTATATGTGTAATAATACTAAATAAATAAGGGTAATAAATATCATATGCACTAAACCCATGTATGTAAATAGATCTCAATTATTAATATTAATTTTTCCAGTGCTGGGGCTTCATTTCAGGCCCTGGGAACTGGTCTGAATTTCTTGTCTTCAAGGATGGTGAGCCTTTCCCCTTCATCCACAGTGCCACAAACTTATCCAGACCCTGAGTTCAAATACAAGACTTGCCAGAAAAATTGTGCAAATTCCAAACCAGGGCATTACTATTATTATTATTATTAGCCGAGCACAGAGCTTGCTCTCAGGTATTGGCACCTCTGCCACAACCAACCCTTGGATCAAAGGACCTGAGTTCAAATCTTGGGGCTGGCAAAAAAAAGGAGAAGCATAAAACTGAGAAGCTCAAGAAGATGTTTTTCCTTTTTTTCCCTTTATATTGTGACCATCCTGTATGTAAATGACAAGGCAAAGAAAGAGTACATGACCTTGTATTGCTGATGTTCGGCGGACTATTAAGGAAGCCATAGCCGAAAGTCACAACTTAGGTGTGGAGGTCGAATCCTGGGATTGCTACTAATGAATGGCAGAGATTCTAAGAAACCTATTCTCAAGGACATCCATACAAATGGAATGTTACAAAAGTAACAACTAAATAAGTAGCTAGTGTTTGATTATATTATAAAATATATGCAACATTTATACTACCATGACTAATATTCAATTAATACTTTATTATGTATGCAATCATGATACTAAAAAAGGGAAGGCATAATTTAATTGTCAATAATTGGTAGTAATATCATAAATGCATTTTCATAGTATATAGACATCTCTCTCTCTTGTTTCATGCATCTACATCTATCTGTCTGTTTGTCTATCTATCTATCTATCTATTTATCAGTATACACATTTATCTGTTTATACACTTGTCACTACTGGGGCTCAGTATTAGAATGCTCGCCTAATACATATAAAGCTCTGGCTTTGATTCCTCACTGCCATTTGCACAGAAAAATCCACAAGTCATGCTGTTGCTCAACCAGCGGAGCACTAGCTTTGAACATAAAAGCTTATGGACTGTGTCTAGATTCTTACTCAAGACACAGGAATGGCACCAAAAAAAGATAGAATGTTCTGACTGCAACTATATAAGGATAGGACTGCAAATAGTTCATCACAGAACAAGCTGGTAGTCTGGTGCTGACAGCTGCCATCTAACCTGACTTAGCCAGAGGTAAACTGCTGCATCTCAGATCCACAGAACCAGATGCTGCAGGCTCACTCACCCCATCATCCAAGATCCTTGGGGACTGAGATCTGACACTGGTGGGTTTAAAACCCAGCATTGGCAAGAAATCTGTGAAACTCTGAGCTGTGGCTCAGAGCAAAAGATCTTAGGACAGTATCCCCAACCTTTCAGTGCAATCCCCGTGGCTGACTCTACATACACAATAAAACCCACCCTTTAATTCATTATATGTGAACTTTGTGTGGTTTGTGATGTGTTTCTGAAAGAATGGTGATCCTGATGAAAGCACCCTAATTCTAATGACAGTATGTGGGATACAGATATGTGATGAGTCCTTCATGAGGTGTTGTGTGCTAAGTACTTCACATGGTACATTCTTTCATCTGGTCTTGTAAGAGCTCCACATGTCAGATGATTGTGCAGAAGAGAAACTTGAGGCTCAGATATCCCCATGTCAGGGCCAAAAGGATGCATGTACCTAACTCTAGTGAGTTGTCTCCTACAGACAATTGTTTTGCTTTATTTTTCTCAGTTGTGGACCTTGAACTCAGCTCCTAGCCATTGAGCCTTCCCTGTTGGGCTCATGGCTAGCATCCTACCATGTGGAGCCAAGGACCCCTTTGCAACAGAGTGCTACAGTCTAGCTGTCTGTAGCTGAGGTGTGTCACTCTGTCTACTCAGCAAGCTGAGATGTAACAATCTCGGTTCCAAATTATCACAGACACAAAAGTTCCCATGAGACTATTATCTCCTAATCACTACTTAGAAACTTAAAGTGGAAATCGGGCTCCGGCAACTCACGCCTGTCCTCCTATCTACTCAAGAACCTGAGAGCTGAGGATCTCAGCCCGAAGCCAGGCAGGGAAGCAAAATCCTTGAGAGGCTTCTCTCCAGTGATCTACCAAAAATCTGCAGGTGTGCTGTAGCTCAAGTGGTAGAGCACTTGGCTTTAGCTGCAGAGTTCAAAGACAGCACCCAGGAGTAGACTTCAACTCCTCCAATTTCCAAGAAAAGAAAGGAAGAAACCTGAAGTGGACTGCTCAGAATGTGTCTGAGGGGTAGAGTGCTTTGCATGTATGAATCCCTGGGTTTGATTCCTTAGTCACATCACTAGAAAAAAGCCTGAAGTGGCTGTGTGGCTCAAGTGGTAGAGTGCTATCTTTGTACAGGAGAAACTCAGATACAGTGCTCAGGTCCTGAGTTCAAGCTCCAGGACAAGTGTATGCACACACATACATGCACACACATACATGCACACACACACACAAACACACACACACACACACACACACCACAGATACCAGAAGTGAAGCTGTGATATCAAATGGTAAAGCACTGAGCTTCTGTTCTGATCTCATGGTCAGCACCCAGGCCCTTTGTTCAACCCTACACCTAGCCACCCAGGACCCAAGTAGGAGAGGTCAAAATTTTCAAAACCTGATGAGCTTCACCAGCCTAAATGACAGGAAACATTGTGATATTACACATGTGCTTAGATTTAGCAAACTTCCAGAAACTTAGGAAGGCACCATTGCCAATAATGAATCATTTTATTAGGTTCATCTCCCTTGTTGTCTGCCAGAAGTACCATTGAATTAATTGTAGCAGTTTATTTCAACACTGGAACATAGTCTAAAAAAGACAGGATGCATGCAGAGAACTTGGCCTGACACAGAAGGTGGCACAAATGAAGGCTTCCTGTCAAAACAGAGCACAGGGGAGAGAGATAGCTTAGGATACAAAGAGGTCTTTTTCTCTTGGCCTTCAAAACCTGCCCACACTTCCCTCACTAATTGCCCCAGATGAATTATTTGTTACACAGCTGTACAGGAGTCAAGCTTTTTTTCTGCCTGTTCCAACAATGAGGCAGAGTTCCTCCAGCAGCCTGGGGTGTGGAGAAAACCTCAGGCTACCCTTGGAACAGTGAGGGGAGCCCGGAACATGCACTATCTTGAAAACACTGTCTGTGCTATGAAATCATTCTATTCAAAGTGTTAGGTTTTTAAAAGAGGTAGCCAAGTAAGAACTGCACCACACACGTAGTATTCAGGTAAGGGGTAGGTTTATTCAGTAGACCTGCTGGGACCAGGCAAGGTTGGCACTCCACGCGGCTAGCAAAAGAGTGGCCATCTGTCCCCGGGTTAGGCCTTATATAGGGTAGGGGGAGGGAAAGGGTGTGTCCAGGTAAAGGGAAGTGGGATCAGGTGGGAGAAAGGTGTGGCCACATCAGATTAAGATGTGACCTCAGAGGATGCAGATGTGACCTCTTCCAGGTGTCCCAGTTGCCTAGGTAACACAGGTACTGGGTGAGGCATGTTCGCTGTCCAGGAATGGACCTTACATTCCAGACTTTTCACAATTATAAAAAAGTGCGAAGACTCTCTCTGGCTACTTCCTGCTGGCAAGGGGTGTCGTGGGGATAAAAGGCTGAGATGGAGCCCACTCTGGGACAAGGCAGCAGGCAGCAGCTGTCACTTAGGTGTTGAATCCTTCGATGAAGTCTGGAGGAGGCAAGTCTCTTGGACAAAATCTGGAGAAGTTTCATGAGGCATTAACGGAAAAGTGAACAAATGGAAACTCTGACAATTCTTAAACCTAGAATGGCTAGCCTTTGAGAGGGAACCTAGAGGGGGGTCCCCGGGACTCAGCCTGCCTTGCACTCTTCAGGGCACAAGCCAAAATGTAGACAAGAGACAGGGAGAGATAGGGAAAGTTGGACATGATTGGCAGAGAGAGAACAAAGAGAGCCTGAAAGTAAACAGACTTCTGACCATTTACCATTGCAGTGGCAAAAACTGTTTAAAACTGAGCATGGTAGAAAAATTGACTTGCAGCACTCCATTAAATGTAGAGTCAGTCTGGTGAGTGAAGGAGAGCTGAGCAGGCAGAAGCGGCATCACGACTTCCCCCAGAGCCCTCTAGAGGGAAATGGCCAAGCCCCCAAAACAAAGTGCCCTCAGCTTCAGAGGTGACCACCTTTCAGCTAAAGGCCGTAGGTGTTCTCTGGCATGGCACCACGTCTGGACAGATACTGAACAACAGAGAGCCGTAGAGAGTAGTTTCACTCACCAGAGTAGAGAAGTGGTGTGGACATGGATGTGAAGGCCAGCAATGGTATTGGTGAAAAATCTCGCATGGTGTCAAGGCAGTTCCATTCACAAAAAAGGGGTGTTTAGGAAATTCTAAGTTTTATTGGGTAGCCGAAGAAGAGAACACCAAGTGCTATTCAGGCAGGAAAAGAAGTTAATTTGACTGAACTGCTGCCCCCACCCAGCATGGTGGAGAAGCATGGCTGAAAAAGGAAAGGGAGAGGGAGGAAGAGGGGTGACCTATTAGGAGAAGTTGACTGCTTCCAGGTTTGCCAGTTCCATGATGTCTGCAAGAAGCGAGTCTCTTAGATGAAGTCTGGAGGAAGTCTTCTCAGGCAGGGGCCTGGACGAAGATGAAAAGAGAATATATTACTGAAAAGAAAAGAATGGATGTCCATGGCTTGAAGGTCACCTATGGGATGAGGTAGTGAGGTGTTTGGAGAGGAGAGCAGTTAGCTCAGTGTTACTCACCGGGTTCTTCAGGGATGCTAGATAGCCTTACCTTGGTAGGCCCAAGGGGGAACAGGTGTACCTCAAAGTCAGTGTTGATATAGAAGGGGCAGGAGCAGGAGCCCTTTTTATTCTTGACAGGTGAATCCACTGTGGCTGTCCCTTGAGCTTGACTGCGGTGGGCGTGGTCATCAGAACCTGGTGAGGGCCTGTCCACTTAGGGTGTAAACCAGATGGATTAAGGGTCTTGAGAAACACTTGATCACCCAGGCAAAATTGGGGGGGTGGGATAGGGGCCTTGATGAGGCTGAGGGAGACACTGGTCAGCATGTTGGCGCAGCATGTGCCTAAGAAAGGTTAGGACGGGAAGGTAGTCTATTAGTGGAGTCTTGGTATTGTCAGTAGGGAAATTACCTAGGAGAAAAGTTTTTCCATACATTAACTCAAAGGAGTTGAGGAAAGTAGGGCTGCGGGGAGAAACATGTAAGCAGGTAAGCGCCAGGGGTAACAGTTCTGGCCAGGATTGCTGAAGCTCTAGAGAAAGTTTAGTAAGTTATGTTTTGAGGAGCACATTAGCTCTTTCAACCTTTCCAGAAGACTGAGCCCTATAAGGAAAGTGAAGATTCCACTGGATGTTTAGAGAGGATGCCACCTGTTGGGTCACTTTGGAGATGAAAGCAGGTCCGTTGTCAGATTGACGTGATTGAAGTGACCTGGGTAAGCCAAACCTAGGAATAATTTCTTTAATAAGGACAGCGGCAACAGTGTCAGCAGTCTCCGACATTGTGGGATAGGCTTCATTCCATCCTGAAAAGGTATCAACCATAGTTAGAAGGTATTTCAGCCGCTTACATCTGGGCATGTGAGTGAAATCTATCTGCCAGTCTTCCCCTGGGGTGTGTCCCCGTGCTAGGTGTGTGGGGAATGCAGCTAGTTGGAGACCACCCTGTGAAGAGGTAAGAGAACATGTGGGGCAGGCTTGGGTAATAGCCTTTAGTCCAATAGTTAGGCTAGGGCAATGGATTAAAGGTTTAAGAAGGCGGCAGAGGCTTGTATCCAATATGCAGCACCTGGTGAACCTGGAAAAGAAAGCTGTCTGCTTGTGCCTCAGGAAGAACAACTCGTCCTTCCAGAGACCACCATCCCTGTGCTTCCTGGGAGGCTCCCTGGTGGGTAAGTTCCTCGAGCTCCTGTGGGGTATAAGAGGGTTGTATTGAAGGCAATACCAGTAGCAAGGGAGCTGGAAGTTGTCCCTGGAGTTGCTCTGGGCTGCTAGCTTTGCCTCCCAGTCTGCTTTTGAATTGCCAACTGTAATGGCATCCAATCCTGTCTGGTTTCCTCTGCAGTGAATGACCGCTACCTGTTGGAGAAGGAAAGCAGCTTCTAATAGCTTAAGAATAAGTGAGGCATTAGTAATGGAAGTCCCTTTGGTGGTCAGGAAGCCATGCTCCTTCCAGATTACTGCATGCGAATGGAGAATATGATAGGCGTATTTTGAGTCTGTATAAATATTAATCTTCCGACCCTTGGCTAAAGTTAAGGCCCTAGTTAAAGCTATAAGTTATGCCTTTTGCGAGGTAGTGCTAGAAGGGCAGAGGGCTGCTTTCAAGAATGGTAGAGTTATTAACGATGGCATAGCCCGCAACTCGGCTTCCTGAAGAGGTAGATGTGGAACTGCCATCGATGTACCAGGTGTCTTCTGGGTCAGGAAGAGGATTTTCCAAGATACCTGTAAAATGGGGTGTGAATTCCTCCAAGGTCTCTGTACAGGAATGGGAAAGAGGGTTAGAATTGGATGGAAGCAAGGTAGCTGGATTGAGTGGGGAACAGCTTTCCAGTGAAAAGTCAGGATTTTGAATAAAAGTAACATGAAACAGCTGTAAGCCGGAAGGGGAAAGGGAAGACAGGGATTTATGAGACAAAAGGTCCTTTAGTCTGTGGGGAGAGCGATTGGTAGTGGGTTGGCCAAAAGTGAGTTTTGTGCTCTCCTGTGCTAAGGTGGCTGCTGCTGCCAAAGCTCTAAGACAGGTTGTCCAGCCTTTTACCGTTGGGTCTAGCTGCTTTGAGAGATAGGCCACAGGTCTAAAGGAGGGGCCTGACATTTGTCCAAGAACCCCCAAGGCCAATTCCCCACTACTCAGTGACATAGAGTATAAAGGGTTTCTTGAGGTTTGGTAGAGCCAGTGTTGGAGCCTGAAGAAGCGCTTGCTTCAGAAATTTAAATGGGGTGTCAATGGGCTTTGTTGGGTCTAGCGGCCCCAGTAGGGAACGCTTGCTTGCCTCATAAAGAGGTTTGGCCAACGTAGCAAATCCGGGTATCCAAATACGAAGGAAGCCTGCAAGTCCCAGGAAAGACAGAATGTCCTCCTTGGTCTGTGGGACAGAGAGAGACTCAATGTAGGCTTTTCTATCAAGAGTAATTTTTCTCTCTGTAGGAGTTATGGACAAACCCAAGTATGTTACCTCTGGCTTCGCTATCTGGGCCTTTGAAGGGGAGACTCTATATCCTTTTGAGGACAGGAAGTTGAGGAAGTCAGCTGTATGTTGGCGAGCCAACTCAAAGGAAGGGCTGCAAAGCAAAAGATCATCCATATACCGGAGAACGATGCTAGGAGACACCTGAAGAGAGAGGAGATCCTTTACTAAAGCCTGTCCAAAGAAATTGGGACTGTCTCAGAACCCTTGAGGGAGAACCGTCCAGGTCAGCTGTTGTGCCCTTGACGTGTCTGGGTCCACCCAAGTAAAAGCAAAGAAACCTTGGCAGTCGGGATGTAAGGGGATTGTGAAGAATGTATCCTTGAGGTCCAGCACTGAGAAGTGGGTGGTGAAAGATTAAAAATTGACCATTACCATTACTAACTGCTGATTCTGCTTCTGTAAACTTGCTTACGCTAGCATTGACCCTTCCCTTCCCAAAAATGAGTTAAGAAGTTTCAGGGACCAGATGCCGGCCCCAGGACAAGGTCAGTGGTCATAGATTAAAAAAAACAGACAGTACGTGTTCCTCAGTTCCCATTTAGAAATTCCCCAGACAGGACCTTGAGATAACGACCACCTGGCAAGACCACAAACTAAGCCAAATGTCAACCAATCATAGGCCTGTAGCCATGTAATCCCCCAATCATAGGCCTGTAGCCATGTAATCCCCCCCCCACCCCCGCTTAAACCAACCATGGGCCAGTCATTTTACAAAGAGTGTTACAAAATTTCCCGCGTGGCAAAGTGATTGTTGGTGTATATGGTGACCTTTAAATGGACCAATCATGGGATGCTTTGTGTTATGTGTTAATCTTGTGGTTTTTGCCTTTAAATTAGCCTGTAATCTCTGCTCGGGGCCCCCTGTCTGCTCGGGACAGAGAGCCCGTTTGCGCAAACGCCAAATAAACTCCTCTTGCTTATTGCAGCTGCTGGCTTGGAGTCTTGGTTCTTGGGGTGCCCTCCCATTGAAGAAAGTATCCCAGTGAGTCTGGGGTCTTTCAGGTGGTACCAGGAGGTATCTGTGAAAGGAGGGTATATGGGTTAGGCACAACAGGATGAAGGGGAAGGACTGTAGCATTAATAGTGCGCAGGTCCTGGACTAGACGGTAGGTCCCATCAGGTTTAACTACTGGCAGGATAGGGATGTTAAAGGGTGAGTTAGTGGGTCTGAGAAGTCCTTGTTTAAGAAGGCGAAGGATGATGGGTTTTAAACCTTGCCTGTGCCTAAGGGAAATGGGGTGTTGGGAAGTACCAGGGAAATGGGTAGGGTTTTTAAGTTTAATGAGGACAGGAGTATGGTGTCTAGCCATAGTAAGAGTGGAAGTATCCCAGATAAGAGGGTTGACAAGATCTGGAGGTAAAGGGAAAGGATCTAGTTGGGAGGTTACAGGTGGAGGCTCATCTAAGGATAAAAGTAGAACAGGTGTAGGCTGTTTGGGGATATGGAATGAAAGGGAGACTTGAAATTTAGAGAACAAGTCCCTTCCTAGGAGTGGGGTAGGACAGTGAGGTAGGATTAGGAAGGAGTGTTAAAAAGGAAAGTCTTCTATTTTACATGATACTGCTCCGGTAGTTGGGGGACAGGTAGGTAGGCCATCTACACCCACCACTGAGATCTGGGAGGGAAAAGTCTTGCCTGTATATTGACATAGCACCGAGTAAGTCACTCCCGTATCCAAGAGAAAAGATATTAACTTACCGGCTACATAGAAACACACCCTGGGCTCCATCATTGTGATGGTCTGGTTGTTGGGAGCAGGCGGCCCTGGGCACCTTCATTCTGTAGCCAAGCAGAAAATCTCCGACCTGTCTGGCTCCACTTGCCTGAGTGGGTGGGGTGGGGGAGGGGCTGTCCTACCTTGTGGAGGTGAGGAGGGGCAATTGACTCCCCAATGTCCTTGTTGCCCACACCTTGGGGAGGGTCCAGGTGGAGGTCGTGGTGAAGGACAGAATTTCGCCCAGTGGCCCTCTTGCCCACACTTGAAGCATGCTCCAGGTGGTGCATGTTGGGTGCATCTCCTCAGAGGAGGCCGGATGGCAGCAGCCAGGATTTAATAGTTTTCCCTCTTACGGGCAGTCTTATCGGCAATCTCCTGCTCTTCTCGATTATTGAAAACTTTAAATACCTACTCACCAGATCTCGTTGAGCGGTCTGAGGACCTTTCTCAGCCTTTTTTAACTTTGTTCCTTTTTGGGGGCTGATTGGGCAATAAAATGAGTATTAAGAACCACCTTAGCCTCTGGTGACTCTGGGTCCAGCCTGGTATAACGCTGGAGGGCTACTGTAAGGCATTCAAAAAATTACGCCGGGTTTTCATTGGGCCTTTGAGTAATGTGGTTTAATTTGTCATAATTAACAAGGAGATAGACTGCCTTTTGAAGGCCAGCCATTAAGCAAGTTATCATCCTATTTCTGCTTTCCCGCCCAGGAGCATTATGTTGATAATTCCTATCGGGCTCTTCCCTAGGCACAGTTGTTGCTCCCACTGGAAAGTTAATATCTAGGCAGTGGGCATCATCAGCATGTGCCTGGCTGCAGTCCACACCGTTTCTTTTTCCTCAGCAGTAAGGATAGAGGATAGTATTAGATATATGTCCTGCTAAGTAAGGTCATAAGTCTGAGCCTGGTTCTTAAACTGCTTGACATAATTATGAGAATCTTGGGCATAAGATCCCAGCCGCTTCTCAATCTGAGTAATATCAAACATTGAGAATGGTGCATGCACCCTAATTACACCTTCACCTCCTGCTACCTCTCACAAAGGGCACATGGGGTCTGGTGGAGGTTGTGTGCCACCAGTGCAAGATCCAGTGTAAGCTGCAGGGGGGTAAGGGAGAGAGGGTGAAGGGGAGGAGAGTGAAGATGGGGAAGGCACCAGATGCTCGGCAGGAAGAGGGGCAGAGTCAAAAACAGGGTCAGGCAAATCAGGCTCCGGAGGGGGCCCTGCGCTATTAGAGTTGGGTTCGCCACGTGCCAGGACGAGTGGAAAGGCCGGGCATGATTTGCATAGGGCAGGGTTGTCCCAGAGAGCAAAGAATTGCTAAATATGAATGACCTCAGACCATTTACCATTACGACGGCAAAAATCATCTAAATCTCTGAGAATGACATAGTCAAAAGTCCCATCTTTGGGCCATCGAGAACGATTATCCAGTAGGTACTGTGGCCAAACTTGAGTGCAATAATAAATCAGGCGTTTCTTGTTGATGCAGTCAATGGACAAGACATCCAGGGAATGCAGGAGGCATTTCAATGGAGTTTCCTCCTTTGGGCGTGACTTACAACCACCCATTAGAAATGCAAAAGAGAAAAACTTAGGAGGGAAAATTCAGTGAGTGAAGGAGGGCTTACCAAATGGAAGCAGCATAAAAACGTAGGAGGAAAATTTAGTGAGTGAAGGAGGGGTTACTGAATGGAAGTGGTGTCCCAACTTACCACCGAGCCCTCTAGAGAGAAGTCGCTGAGCAACCAGGGTCAAGTGTCCTCTGCTCCAGAGGTGACCAGCCTTTTATTTAAAGGCCTAGTAGGTTCTCCGGCATGGTACCATATCTGGAAAGAGACTGAACGACAGAGAACCCTTAGAGAGTAGTTTACTCACCAAAATGTAGAGTAATTCACTCACCAAAATGTAGAAGTGTGGAGGAAGATGCAGAGGCCAGCAATAGAATTGATGCTGTGTCTACAGCAGACAGATGGGTTCACAAAAGGCCATCAGAACTGTGAGTATTCCTCAGAGCAAAAAGGAAAAACAAACAAAAAAGAACAAAAGAGGAAAATAAAACCAGAGAGGAGTCCCAGCTATCCTGACTAGAAGCCCTTAATCTGAGTCACGGCACCATTTATATTAAGTTTTTAAAAGAGGTAGCCAAGTAAGAACTGCACCTCGCACGTGGTATTCAGGTAAGGGACCAGACAAGGTTGGCACTCCACGCGACTGGCAAAAGAGAGGCTGTCTGGCCCCCCGTTAGGCCTTATATAGGTAGGGGGTGGGGAAGGGTGTGTCCAGGTAAAGAGAAGTGGGATCAGGTGGGAGAAAGGTGTGGTCACATCAGATTAAGATGAGATCTCAGCAGATGCGGATGTGACCTCTTCCAGGTGTCCCAATTGCATAGGTAACACAGGTACTGGGTGAGGTCTGTTCACCATCCAGGAATGGACCTTACACAAAGCAAATTTACTAGCTGGGTGCCTTTCATCATAGGGACTCTGGATCTTCACCGATAGAAACGCATGCATACATACCTGGGGAGACATGTAGTTACTTGTTTTTTGTTTGTTTGATTGTTTGGCATGTCTGGGGGTTGTATCATGAGCCCAGGCACTGTCCTTGAGGTTCTTTTGCTCAAGGGTAGCACTCTTTCCTTGCTCAAGGGTAGCACTCTTTCCTTGAGCCACAGCCCCACTCCTGGCAATTTTTTATTCCTGTGATCCCTCAGAAATAAGAGTGCTGTGGACTTTCCTTTCCCAGCTGAATTCAAACAGGCATTCTCTACCTCTCAGACTCCTGAAGAGCTAGGATTACAGGCAGGAGCCTCTGACACCTGCTTTTCTTTTCTTCTTGTTCTTTTTTTTTTTTTATGACGAACTGAAATCTTCACAGTGTCAGTCTAATGGTTTACGTTTCAAAGTAAACTACCCAGGCCTAGAGTGGAATGCCAGGACTGCCACCTACAAATGGAAGGAGATCTGGAGAAAAATCTTTCCTATTCATGTGAATGCTTAATGGAATGTTATAAAAGTAACAATTAAATTTGCAGCTGGTTCATGATTTTCTTATAGGATGCCACACAAAATGTAGTGGATTATGTCTTCCATTCTAGCACCATGGTATGATTCTCCCAATTAAAGAATACTGACTACTTTACATTAATGCTTTAATAAGTATTCAACCATGATACTTCATTAAATAGAGGCATAATTTAATAATAATACATAATATATATTATCTAATATCCTCACATTCTCTCTCTCATATATATTGCAAACTATACATCTATCTATATCTATATTTATACCTATCTATATCTATATCTATATATATCAATCACTGCTATGGCTTGTTCCCAGGTCCTCAGAACTGGCTGACAGCTCAGTTTGCCAAAGCCTTTTGTTCTACAACTGACCCTTTCATGAAATGGGCATTGTGGGCTGTGAATTCAAATCCCAGCATGGCCAAAATTTTATATGTGGAGTTAGAAGCCAATTTTGAGACTTTTTTTTCCTTCTCTGTGAAAGTCCTGGGTCTCAGTAAGATGTATAATCCATATGCAAATAGATCCATGTGATAAGATGTAATAAATAAAATAGATGCTATATATGTAATAATACTAAATAAAATTTAAAAAATAAGGGTAATAAATGTCATAAGGATTAAACCCATGTATGTAAATAGATCTCATATATGGATATTATATTTTTCAGTGCTGGGGCTTTAATTTGTCCCTAGGTACTAGGCTGAAATTCTTGTCTTCACTGATGGTTAGCTTCCTCTCCCCCACAGTGCCACAGAGTTACCCAGACCCTGAGTTCAAATCCCAGGCCTGCCAGAAAACGGTGCAAATTCCAAGCCAGGGCCTTAATTTTATTTTGGCCATGCCTGGGGCTTGAACTCACCTCATGGCAACTCTGTCTCAGCTTTGATCTTCCTAGGCTGGTGTGCAGCCTCACGACCCACAGCCCATCCTTAGATCTTATGACCCAAGTTCAAACCTTGGGACTGGCAAAAAAAAATAAAAAAATAAGTGCTGGGAAGGTGGCTCAATAATAGATGGCTTGCCTTGCATACATAAAGGCCCTGAGTTTGATTCCTCAGCACCACATAAGCAAAATAAAAGGAAGTAGTGTTATGGCTCAAGTGGTAGAGTGACAGCCTTGAGTTGAAGAGTTGAGGGACAGCACCCAGACCCATAGTTCTGGCCCCAAACTGAAAAAAAAGAAAAAAAGAGAGGGGAAAAAGGATAAGGATAAAACTGGGAAGTCCCAGAAGGCAGTTTTACATTGTTTTTTTCGTTTGCATTGCAACCATCCTGGTTCTAAATGACAGGGCCCGGAAAGTATACGTGACCTTGCAATGCTGAAGTTTAGTGTGCTATCAGGGAAGGCCTAGCCAAAATCAGCAACTTAGTCCCAGTGTGCAAATCCCAGGACTGCCACCTATGAATGGAAGTAGATTCTAAGAAACGCATTCTGATATATATCCATAGGAATGGAATGTTACAAAGTAACAATTACATTAGCAGTTAGTGTATGATTATATTATAAAATTATACACAATAATTATAGTACATTGACTAATTTTCAATTAATACTTTGTTATGTATTCAACCATAATACTTAAAAAAGGAAGGAATAATTTATCGATAATTGTTAGTAATATAGTATATATAATTAACTAATATACAGACATTTCTGTCTTGTTTTATATGTACATACATATATATACACTTCTATATATGTATATATATGTGTGTGTGTGTGTGTGTGTGTGTGTGTGTGTGTGTGTGTGTAACAATCTACATATCTATTTCGGCACTTGTCATTCCTGGGGCTCAGTGGTAGAGTGTTCACCTAGTATGTGTGAAGCCCTGGGTTTGATTCCACACTATCACATGCACAGAATATACCAGAAGTACTGCTGTAACTCAAGCAGTGGTTCACTGGTGTTGAACATGAAAGCTTAAGGACTGTGTCTAGACCCTTACTCAAGCCCCAGGACTAGCACCAAAAACAAATTAGAATGTTCTGACTGCAAGTATAGATGGCCAGGATTTCAAATATCTCATCACAGAGGAAGCTGGGGGTCTGAAGCTGATGGATGCCATCTAACCTGACTAGCCAGAAGCAACCATGGAACCAGATGCTGCTGGCTCACCCCTTGCTGCTCGGGGGATGAGATCAGACACTGGTGGGTTGAAAACTCAGCCCTGACAGGAAGTATGGGAGACTCTGGGCTGTGCCTCAAAGTGGTAGAGGTCCAGCCTTGAGGAAAATATCTTAGGACAGTACCTCCAACCTATGAGTGCAATCCCCGAGGCTGATGACCCTCCCCACATAAAAACACCCCTCTAAATTGTTAGATGTAAACGTGTGGTTTGTGATGTGTATCTGAAAGAGTGGTGATACTGATTAAAGCACCCTAATCTAATGACAGTTTATGCGATACAGCTATGTGATGAGTCTGTCCTGGGGTGCTGGATGCTGAGTCCTTCACGGGGTGCTGGGTCATTCATGGGGTACTGTGTGCTGAGTCCTTCACAGGGTACTATGTGCTGAGTCCTTCACGAGTTGTTTACTTTCATCTGGTCCTTATAAGAGCTACACAAGTAAGATGATTGTGCAGATGAGAAAGTTGAGGCTCAGATATGTCCCCAAGGCAAGGCCAAATTTATGTATATACTGTGCTCTAGTGACTTGTCTCCTGCAGACAATTGTTTTGGTTTAATTTTCTCCATCATGAACTTTGAACTCAGAGCCTAGGTGTTGAATTGAGCCAAGAACCCCCTTGAAGCAAAGTATCATGGCTTAGGTGTCTTTAGCTGAGGTCTATCATCCTGCCTGCTCAGGTAGTTGAAAATCTCTGTTCAAAGCTATCTCAGATCATGGTGCAAAGCCAGCCTGGGCAGGAAATTCCTTGAGATGGTTATCCCCAATAAACCACCAGAAAGCCTGAAGGAGCACTGTAGCTCAGGTGGAAGAGCACTAGACTTGAGCAGAAAAGATCATAGACAGCACCCAGGCCCAGACTTCAACTCCTCCAACTTATAAGAAAAGACAGAAAGAAACCTGAAGTGGAGTGCTAGGAATTTTTCTTAGGGGTAGACTGCTTTGCATGTGTGAAACCCTGGGCTTGAATCCTCAGTACCACATCCATAGAAAAGTTCCACATCCCTGAAGTGGCACTGTGGCTCAAGTGGTAGAGTGCTGACCTTGTACAGGAGAAACTGAGGTACAGTGATAAGGTCCTGAGTTCAAGCACCAGTACTGGTGTATGCACACGTGCGCATGCACACACACACACACACACACACACACACACACACACACACACACACACACAGAGGCACCGTTGCCAATAATGAATCATTTCATTAGGTTCAGCTCCCTAATTGTCTGCCAGAAGGACTCTTGAATTAATGGTACTAGTTTGTTTCAAAACAGAGACATAGTCTTACAAAGACAAGATGAGTGTAGGGAACTTGGCCTGCCATGGGAGGTGGCACAAATGAAGGCTTCCTGTCAAAAGAGAGCACTGGGGAGAGAGATAGCTTAGGGTACAAAGAGGCCTTTTTCTCCTGATATTCAGAGCATGCCCACAGTCATCCTCACTAAATGGCCCAGATGAATTATTTGTTACACAGCTCTATAGGAGTGAGGCTTTTTGTCTGCCTGTTCTGAAAATGAGGCAGACTTCCTCCAGCAGCCTGGGGAATGAAGAATCACTCATGCTACCCTGGGAACAGTGAGGGTAACACCGGAACATGCACTGTCTTGAAAGCACTCTGTGCTATGAAATCATTCTATTCAAAGCAAATTTCCTAGCTGGGTGCCTTTCTTCATAAAAACTCTGGATGTTCACCGATCAAATACATGCATACATACACAGACTCATAGAATTAATGGCTCTTATTTGTGGCAGGTCATGAGGCTTGAACTGTGAGCTTAGACATTTTCCCTGAGCTCCTTTTGCTCAATGAACCATTTTTTTAGGTCTTAAACCATGATTACCATATGCTGGAGTGCAGCTTTTACACCTACAAATGATCCAGGGATCCTAGGACCCGAGTTCAACTCCCAGCACTGGCAAAAGTACATCAAACCAACAAAAATGGAGGAGGAGAAAAACAGGAAGTTTTACACAAGTTTTACCTTTGTTTCCTTTGTACTGTGACCCTCCTGGGTCTCAGTGACTCAGCTTGAAAATTTACATGAGCTTGCGTGGATGAAACCTTGGGCTGTCAGTGAAGCCTGAGTCCAACCCAGACACCTAGGCCCTGAGTTCGATTCTAGGACTGCCAACTATACACGGCTGAAGATCCTAGGAAACTCGTTCCTATGTATAGGAACACTAATAGAATGCTTGAAATGTACTAACTGAATTACTAATTAGATAGTCATTCCAGTATAAGATTGTATGCAATAAATATAGGTCATTGATTAATTCTTTATTAAGTTTTCTACCATGATTAATTAATGGAGGCATAATTTTAGACCAAATAATTGGTAGTAATGGAATATATAAAAATAAGCTATAGACTTCACTCTTTATATAGGGTTACACACTAGAATCTACGTAAAAGTCTCTCTGTCTATCTCTGTATATATGTATGGGTGTATATACATATGTAAATTCACAAACATGCACACACACACACACACACACACACACACACACTGCAATCTAAATATCTATCTGTTTATATATTGCCCATTCCTAGAGCTTGATCTCAGGTTCTCAAATTTGCCTGCCAACTTCACTTGCATAAGACTGGTATGCTAACATTTAACCAGTCCTGAAGTGGGCCTGCTAAGCCCTGAGATCAAGTCACAGAACTGCCAAATACTTAATCCTGGTGGAAAAGCCAATTGTCACACTTGTTTTCCTTATCGGTGAAAGCCCTGGGTCTCAGGAATGATGTAGAATACATAGGCAAATCTATGTCTTATGTAAAAAGATGCAAAAAATGGTATATGTGTAATCATACTCACTAAAATACATAAGAAATAAATAAAACACAAATAAAATGAATAACTACACTAATCACAATATGCAGTAAATGTGTATGTAAATATAAATCATGTATTTAAAATGTATATGTATATTATTCTTTAGAGTGTTAGGTCTTGATTTCAAGCCCTAGAAACAGGCCTGACTTTTGTCTTCCAGCACAGTGAACTTCCCCATCTCCCACAGTGCTGCATATTTACCCAGAGCCTGAGTTCAAATCCCAGGCCTGGCAGATAAAAGGGCATGAATTCCAAAACAAGGAGCCTCATAATATTTTAAATATTTTAAATGTATCAATGTATGTACTTATTTATTTCTTTTTATTTTGTCAAGCAGAGGGCTTGAAATCAGGTCGTGGCATTTCTGTCTCAGCTTTGATCAATCTAGGCTGGTGTGCAGCCACTGCACTCACTGCTGAACCTGGGTTCCTCGGCCCCAAAGGCTGATAGGGAAAAAATAATTAATGCAACACAGAAAAAAATATAAAACTGGCAACTTGCAGATGGCTGCCAGTTTTACATTTGTTTGGTTTGCAAGATGACCATCCTGTGTCTGAATGACATGGCTGAAAAATGTTGATAACCTGGCATTGCTGAAGGCTGGCGGGCTACCAGGAAAGACATAGGTCAACACAGCAACATAGGTCCTGTGTTAGAAGCCCCTTCCTGTCCCCTACAAATGGAGGGAAATGCTAAGAGTCTCGTTCCTATTCATAGGAATATTGATGGAAGATTATGAATGGCAAGGTGGAATTGGTTGTTTCTAAATTCTACTATACAATTAGACAGAGTGATTTTAGGTGGACAATGGATTTTAATGAGTATTTTTTGACACATTCAAAGAATACTATTAATTACATGGATGCAATAGTTTCCAAACAGTGGTTGAATTAATTAATATTTCATTAAGGATGAAAACAATAATATTGATTGCATGGAGGCATAATAAATACCCAAGAATTGGTAGAAATGTAGTCTATATAACTGAAGAATGTATAGACATCTCCGGCACTCTATAAATATCTGTATTTATTTGTGTACTACCATCTTCATGTCAATCTGTTCTTATCTTGTCAATGCCTGGAGCTGGATCTCAGGTGCTGGAAATGCTTGTCAGCTCTATATGCCCCAGGCTGGTGTGTTGACACTCACCCATTCATGAATTGGGTCTTGTAGGCTGTGAATTCAGTTGCCAGCACTCACAAAAATTGAATCATGGATTAAGAAGCCCATGGTGGCTCATTTTTTCCTTTTCTGAAACTCCTTGGTGTCAGGTGTGAAGTTTCACATATAGGCAAATCTATATCCTATGTAATAAATGGAATAAATATTTCATGTGTAATAACAGTCAATAAAATACATGGTAAATAAATGAATAAAACAAAAATAAAATGAATAGATATACTAAGCTCGATATGGGGTCAACATCTGGGGCTCGATCTCAGGGCCTAGGAAAGCCTGGCAGCTGAATTGGCTAGAGGCTGCTGTACTGACAGTCACTCATTCACGAATTGAACCTTCTAGGCCCTGAGTTTAGATCCCAGCACTGTCAAAAATGTAATTGTGGAGTGAGAAGCCAAGCGTGACACATTTTTTTCTTTTTCTTTGAAAGTACTCGGTGACAGGTAGCATGTATAATACAGATGCAAATCTATAAGCTAGGTAATAGGATGTCATAAATGTAAAAAATGTCATAGGTGGAAGAATTGTCACTACAATAAATGAAAAAAACATTGAATTAGTAGTGAATCATTCTAGGATAAAATAGACACAATAATTACAGGATATGGATTAAGTTTAATATTTTATTAAGCATTAACAGAATAAAAATTGCATGGAAACATAAATACCTAATAATTGGTAATAACAGATGATGCATAATTTAATAATATATAGATATCTGTCCCTTTCTATAAAATAATTATATGTATGGATGTATGTACATATGTGATAAACAATAATAGGATATTGAGTAATTTTGATTAATGTTTTATTAATTGTTTAATGGGACACATCATTAAATGGAGACATAATTTAATACATAATAATTGGTAGTAATATCTATAAATTAATAATATACAGACATCTTTTTGTATATATAATATTTATATACAGCAATCTCTATCTATGCCTTGTTCACTCCTGGGGCCTGGTATTTGAGTGCTAGCCTAGTAAGCACGAAGCCCTGGGTTCCATTCATCAGTGTGACATAAACAGAAAACTCGGAAGTTCTGCTATCTTTCAATCAATTGTATGCTAGCCTGGAGCACAAACTCTTAGGGATAGTATCAAAGTCCTTACTCAAGCCACAGGACTGATGCCACAAAAAGGTAGACTGTTCAACTGCAACTAGAGAAGGACAGGACTTCAACTACCTCATCACAGAGAAAGCTAGTAGTCTGGTGCTGACAGCTGCCACCTAACCTGACTTGGCAAGATGTAAACTGCTGCAACCCAGCTCCATGGGTTACCCCTATCATCCTGGTTTACCCTGGCTTACCACAGACATCCTGGCTGCTCGGGGGCTTTAAAACCTGGCAGGAAGTCTGCTAGAATCTTTGAAATATGGCTTGAAGTGGTAGAGTTCTAGCCTTGAGCAAATGGTATTAGAACAGTACCCCATGCTTGGAATTCAAGCCCCATGGCTAACCCCAACAACAACAAAAACAACACCCTACTAAACCATTAGATGTGAACTTGTGTGGTTTGTGAAATGTTCCTCAAAAATAGTGATACTGATGAGAGCACCCTATTCTAATGACAGCTTGTTGAATAGAGCTATGTGCTGAGTCCTTCATAAGGTGCTCCTTGTACAAGAGAAACTATTTACAGTGCTCAGGTACAGAGCTCAGGTCCTGAGTTCAACTTCCAGGAGTAGTGTATGAGCCCAAGCACATGTGCAAGCGCACACACACACACACACACACACACACACACACACACACACACACAAACATAGACTAGAATTGATGTTGTTACAAAAAATGGTAAAGCACTGGGTTTCTGCACTGAGCTCATGGTCAGCACCTCAGCCCTGTGTTCAACCCCCAAACATAGTCCCCAAACAAGGGACCAACTAGGAGAGGTCAAAGTTTTCAAAACCTGATAATATTCACCAGCCCTAGATGACAGGAAGCTTTGTGATATCAGGTATGTGCTTGGATTTCCCAAGTTTCTGTATAACTAGGAGAGGCATCATAGGCCCATCATTGCCCTCAATGAAACATTTCATGAGGTTCAGTGCCCTGGTTGAATTATATTGAGCACTGTATCTGAATACTGGAATATAGTCTCACAAAGGTAGGATAAGTGCACAGGACTTGGCCTGCCACGGGAAGTGGCACAAATGAAGGCTTCCTGTCAAACCAGAGCACTGGGGAGAGAGATAGTTTGGGGTACAAAGAGACCTTTTTCTCCTAACCTTCAGAACCCTCCCAAAATCATTCTCACTATCTGACCTGGATGGAGTTGTTTGTTACACAGCTATACAGGAGTGAGGCCTTTTGTCTGCCTGTCCAAACAATGAGAGAGACTTCTTTCAGCAGGCCTGGGATGCAGAGAAATCCTCAGGCTACACTGGGAACAGTGAAGGGAGCCCCAGAACATGCACTGTCATGAAAGCAGTCTCTGTCATGAAATCATTTTCTTGAATACAAATTTCCTACCTTGGTGCTGTCATTATAGCTACTCTGGAACTTCACCTATAGGAATATATCTGTACATACCCAAAAACATGGAAGTAGAGGGTCTTTTTGAGGTGGCACGTCCGGCATTGAACTATGAGCCCAGGCGTTGTCCCTGAGCTCCTTTTGCTCAAGGTTAGTGCATTAACCTTGAATTACAGTCCACTTCTGAGTTTTTCTGTGATATCTTAGAAATAACAGTGTCATGGACTTTCCTATGCAGGCTGGATTCAAACTCAGATTCTCTACATATCAGCCTCTGATGAGCTGGTATTAAAGTGAGAAGCCGCTGGCACCTTCTTTCTTTTCTTCTTCATTTTTTAATCTGTACAATCTGACTTCTTAACGGGGTCATTCCAATGGTTTGAATTTATAAGTTAACTCCCTCAATGTTCTTTACAGCTGCTTTCTCTGAGGATTTTCTCTCCTCATCTTCTCCTCTGGTCACAGGTTTGAAGCCAAAAGTGAGAAGTGAGTGTCACAGTATTTGGCAGCTAACGTCCACATTACATGCCAGTTCTGTCACTTAGCATTGAGCTGCAGTGAATTTATTGTCTCAGGATGAGAGGACCTAAAGCTGGAGCAATCCTCATGTCTGCATTGCTCCTTTTGCATCTAAAATGATCTAATAATTATGAGTGTTGTGTGTTCTAACCTTAAGTATCTAGAACACACTAGAAGCATCTTCATGTATCTCTTTTTCTCTAGTGCCTCTTAAAATGTAGACTAAGGGCTTGTGTTGAGGGGCTACTCAGTGAATCCCTAAGGAAAGCCTCTTGAAGCCTCTTGGGAGATCGCCATTCAAAGTCAGCCTGAGCAGGAAGTCTGTGAGATTCTTATCTCCAATAAACCAGGGACCCAGAGGGTAGAGCTCCAGCTTTGAGAGAGAAAGCCGAGCAGGAGACAGAGGCTAGACCAGGCAGGAAACCTGGGAGGCGCTTATGTCCAATTAATGACCAGATGGGTGGAAGTGGATCTGTGGTGGTGATAAAGCCTCAGCCTTGTGAAAAACAGCGGAGGAATGCATCGGGCCCTGAGTTCAAGCCCTGGGATGGCCACAAAAACGTTTCAAAAAGAGAAGGCCAAATTTATGTATCAGTGCCCTATGCAGTTATGTGTGTATATTACCTCCCTGAGTGCAAACAGACCATATGCAATTTTTTTCCTTTTATTTACTGGTTTATTTTTTAGATATACTGCATCATTGTCTTCATTTCAGGCCCATGGCTTTTCTCTTCCAGGGTTCTAGGCCTGTGTCCTTATATGATGCACACTGAAGCTCTCAGCAGCCTTTATTTACATTTTATTATCAGACCAATGCAAGAATAGTCACAAATCAGACGGGGGAAGTGAAGATCAGGTTTCATAGAAGTAACCAGTATTCAGAAAATTAAACTTGGGACATAAAATGGTAGCATACTTATGTAAAAACTACCATTAAGGAAAAGATGAGCATGCTGAGAATGTGGATTACTGAGAGAGTGCTTGCCTAGCATGCAAGAAGCCTTGGGTACGATTCCTTTGGAGCACATACACAGAAAAATCCAGAGTTGGTGCTGTGGCTCAAGTAGTAGAGTGCTAGAGACAGTGTCCTGGCCTTTAGTTCAACCCAAGAACTGGCAAAGAGATACCTGGGTAGGTGAGTAGATAGATAGATATAGATAGATAGATAGATAGATAGATACATACATACATACATACACAAATACATAGATAGATACATAGATTAAATAGATAGATAGAAAGATAATAAATGAATCTGGTTTTGGATGTCAGGAGGAAAGAAGGGAACAATTCCCAGTCATGAGGCCTTCTGCAGTGTGCCAGGCCACCAGCATTGGCTTCACACAACCACAGAGCAGGAAGACTGTCTCTTTTCCACTTCTCAGGCAGCCAAGGGCCCCAGAGTCAAAGGACAGACCTAGCTTCTAACTCAGGGGCTTGGACTGGGGATTTGCATTAATGACGTGGAGAATGAAGGAATGAGAAAGGACTGGCAGAGATAGAAGAAGGGCCTTCAAATCTGACAGATGGAGAGTGAAAAACCCACTCCCCAAGACCAGAGAGCAGTGTTTTTCTACTGTGTTTCTCCCCTCTCACCCACTATACTGGCTCTCTATTGGTAACCTAAAGGTAGCCTGAGGCTCCCTTCACCTGAGGGAGGAAGGTTAATTAGTCATTGTTTGAAGAGGTAGAGAAAAGCCTTACCCTACTTTAACAACTGTTTCAGGTTCCCCCCATTGGTGGCTGTTCCTGGAATGAATGAATTGATTTTGCAGCTCCCTTCCCTGATGAGTGTGTACATTCTGCCTCCTAATCCTGTAGGCCTGGTCTCTGCATCTAGCTTGGCTTTTGAAACTGTTTTCTGCCTTCAATTACAGTATTACACTGCAGTTCTTCCTGCTAACATGGCTAGGGTTTGGATCCTGAGAACTTCATTTGAACCCAGGATGGGTCAATAATGATTCTTTCCTGCTTCTATAGCTCAAGAACTCTAAGAACCTTTAGAGTACAAGTACTTCTCATCACCAAAGGATAGGAAAAAGAAAAACATAGGAAGCTCTTGAACATCTGACCTTTCATAAGTGGAAGTCTGAGTGTCATAGACTTTTCTGCCCTGGCTGCCTTCACCCTGTGATCCTGACACCTCAGTTTCCTGAGCTAGGGTAACAGGCCTGAGCTACTGGTGCTCTGCTTGGTTCAGAATTGCAATGACATTGACAATATAAGTCAACTGCTTATCACAAAGGGTTTGAGGAACATTTAAGCCTTTCCACATTGGACCTTTCAGAACCCAGTAGGACACAAGGTTACAATGCTAGAGTCTGAGAGGCAGGGCATATGGATCTGCTACACTTGAGCCTGGAGCTCTTACTTCTATTCTGGTGTCCATCAGTGTTCATTTTCCAAAGAAAGTTCTCATAATTAGCAAATAGGAAAAGTACTTTGATTAACCCTCACTTTTTTCCAATTGTGTGTCTCGAAATCAAGCCTGGCACTGTCCCTGAACCCATCAGCTCAAGGCAAACACTATACCACTTGAGCCACAGCGCCACATGGGGTCTAACAGGCTTTCCTTGCCTAGGCTGTCTTTCAATTGTGGTCTTTAACTCTCAGCCTCTTGAGAAGCTAGCATTCCAGATGTGAGCACTGGCATTTGGCCTATTGTTTTTCACAGGCCTGGGGCTTGATCTTAGGGCCTTGGTACTGTCTCTGAGCTTCTTTTGCTCAAGGCTAGTAACTTGACCCACACCACAGCTTCTGGCTTTTTCTGAGTATGTGGCACTGAGGTTTCAAACCTTGGTATTCATGCATGCTGAGCGAGCTCTTTACCACTAAGCCACATTTCTAGCCCCACACTTACAATTGTATCCCTCACTTTCGTATCCTCAAGAAAAGGCATCTGACTATAAATCATCTAAAGAAATCCCAATAGGAAGATGTCCAAAGACAAACTCATACTTGGGAGAGACTCTAAACATGTGAATACTGTGACAAATGCTTCCATTTAATTATGTATTATGTTTCAACCCTTAATAAAATATTAATGAGAAATGAGTCAATGTCCTACATTATTGTATATAATTTTATAATGGATGTGCAAAATGTAATGTATATTGTGTATAATAAATACAATAATCAATAAATGAATGAATCAAATAAAAATGAAATACAAAATCAATAATAAAATTATAATATGAAATTAACATATATATATAAGCATATATAATATATTACACATGCAATGAAATACTTTTTCTATTGCAGGGCCTTCATTCAGGCCCTGGGAACTCTAGCCTGAACTTCTTTTCCTCAAGGACAGTGAGTTTCACCTTCACCCATGGTGCAAAAGAGTTACCTGGACGGTGAGCTCAAATCCTAGCAATGATGGAAATACTGGCCCCAGTTCCAAGACAGCAACTTATTTTTTTAATGGAAGCAGTTATGTTTACTCGGTTCCATACTGAACATTAAAAAAAGGCAGAGTAGAATTTCGTACAACTATTCACACATCCTTCCCTTACCTCTAAAGTGCTTCTCTGAGAACTACATTGTTCCTGTTCTTTTGTAACTATTTATTTTAAAAATGTTGTATAGAGAGGTTATAGGTACAGGAGCAAGGTAATGAATTCATTTGCTAATGAGCATTGTTGATTCCGCCTTTGTTTTCCCCCTACCATCCCTTTCTCCCATCTCCACAACTACCTCCCCCTGCCGAGGTCAGTGACTTAGTTTTTCATTTTTGGTTGGCACAGGGTTTGAGCTCAAGTAGTGGTAACTTTTCCCTCACATTGCTACAGATTTACCAAGATCCTGAGTTCAAATCTCAGGCTAGGATAGAAAACTGGCAGAAATTCCAAACCAGGGAGCTTTATTTTTATTAATCTAGTTAAATAATTTATTTATTTTTGTTTTTTTTTAAATTTTTATTTATTTATTTATTTTTGGCCAACCATGGGGCTTTACGTCAGGTCGTGGAAACTCTGCCTCAGTTTGGATCTCCCTAGGCTGGGGTGCAGTCTCCAGACCCATAGCCAAACCTAAGATCCTAGCCCCAGAGGGTTTTCAGAAAGAAAAAAATAGCTGGAAAGCATAAAGAGTGGCGAGCTGCAGAGGGCTGGGGTTTTAGGATTTTTCTCTTTGCACAATGACCATCCTGAATCTGAATGACACGGTTGCAAAGTGGACCTGACCTGCCATTGCTGATGGCTGGTGGGGTATCAGTGAAGTCGTAGGCCAACCTGTCAACCTAGGCCCTGGGTTCAAATCCCAGTCCTGACACTAATGGCAGGAGATCACATGAGATTCATTCCTGTAAATAGGAATACTGATTGAAAGAGTAGTTCATGCATCGGTCTAGTCTAAAATTGGATGCAATAATCCTAGAATGCTGATTGGTCTTAATTAATAGTTTATTAAGCATGAAAAGAATAATATTCCTTCCATGGCAGTATAATAAGTACCTAAGAGTTTGTAGGAATGTAGTAGATGTCATTCAATCATAGATAGATGGCTCTGGCATGCTTTACCAATATATATTGATTTGTATATCACCGTCCGCCTATCCATGTATTGCTGTTTTGGCCAAACCTGGGGGTCAATCTCAGCATGTGGGAACCCACTCACAGCTTCATTGGCAAGAGGCTGCCATGCTCAAACTCACCCATTCATGAATTGGGCCTACTAGGCCCTGAGTTCAGATCCTAGCATTGCCAGGCATGATGGAGAACACATCTGAAATCTAGATGCTATATGATAGGATGTAAACAATGTAATAAATGTCATAGGTGTCATCAGAGTCAATAAAGTAAATGGTAAATAAATGAATAAAACAAGAAATAAAATGAATAAACACACCAAACACAATATGGACTGAACATCTGTAGGGAAGTATAAATCCTACCTTTAAAATGTATATAAGGAGTATTTTTTCCAGGCCTGAGCCTTGAATTCAGCCCCGGCTATGAGGAGGGAATGGTGGGAGATCCTGAGATACTGGTTTCTGGACCTAGAAAGAGTCATGGAATGCTATCGAACTCATCCTTGAATGAGTAATTAGTGCATGACGCGAGTAGAAAATGATAGGCAAAAGCCGGGCGCTGGTGGCTCACGCCTGTAATCCTAGCTACTCAGGAGGCTGAGATCTGAGGATCGCAGTTCAAAGCCAGTCCGGGCAGGAGAGACCGTGAGACTCCTATCTCCAATAAACTGCCAGAAAACTGGAAGTGGCGCTGTAGCTCAAGTGGTAGAGCGCTCGCCTTGAGCTGAAGAGCTGAGGGACAGCGCTCAGGCCCAGAGTTCAAGCCCCACGACGGACAAAAATAAAATAAAATAAAAATAAATAAAAATAAAATAAAAAAAAAAAATAAAAAAAGAAAATAATAGGCAAGACTCATGGGATGTTGATTATTTGTAAAGAAGAGTTGATGAAGCATGACAACAAGCATCACAGTCATGAAATGGAGGCATCAGGAAAGGTTCAAAAATCGGTAGTCACACAGATTGGATTCCATCACAGATCACCATCTCTCCTACTCTATACAAATATGTACTTTTTTTCATACTAACTTCAGCTTATAAATGGATGTCTATTGTGCTCCCCAATCTCCCCCCAGGGGAGCTCAATCTCAGGTCCTGGGAATGGCCTAGTCCCTTTGTGGCTCACAGGCTGGTGTGCTCATGTGGACCCATTTACCAATTGGACCTGCTAAGCCCCGAGTTAAGATCCCAGCCCTGCCAAAAGATTCATCTTCATGTCAGAAGCCAATTGTTGCACCTGTTTTCCTTTCCTGTGCAAGTCCTGGGTCTCAGCTATGATTCGAGAATGTGTGGGCAACCCTGTGGCCATGGGAATAAGTTGTTATCCATGTCAGCCCAGTTATACTTGTTATCATATACTCAAAAAAAATACACATTACATCCATGAATAGCATGCGAAAGAAAAAATAACTACACTCAATGCACGATGCAGTCCACTCATCAATGTGGATACAAATCCCATGTTTCAATGATGCATTGAGAACTTTTTTGTCCTCTCTGGGGCTCAATCTCAGTAACTGGGAACAGCCAAGCTCCTTAGTGGCTCACAGTCTGGTGTGATCATGTGGATCCATTGGCAGTTGGGCCTCCTAGGCTCTGAGTTCGAATCCCAATACTGCCAAAAATTCACCCTGATGTGAGAATCCAGTCGTTACACCTGTTTTCCTATGCTGTGCAAGTTCTCATTCTCCATAGGATGGAAAATGTATAGGCAACTCTACACTCTTGGGAATAGGTTTTCATCCAGGTCACCAGAGTTATATCTGTCATCCTATACTCAAGAAAATATACAATAAATCAATGAATAAGACACAAAATAAAGAGAGTGACTACACCGAACCCAAGATGCTGCCCAGCCATATTTGTCAATATAGATCCTCTGTTTAATTATGAATTTATGACTATATTGGCACCAACCAGGACTTGATCTCAGGTCCTAGGAATGGCCTAGCTCCTCAGTGGTTCACAGGCTGTTGTGCTCACCATGACCCATTCACCAATTTGGTCTGCTAGGCCTTGAGTTCAAATTCCAGCACTGCCAAAAGATTCATTCTGATGTGAGAAACCCAAGGTTGCACATGTTTCATGTTTTCCTGTCCTGTGAATGTCTTTGGTCTCATCGAGGATGGAGAATGCTATATAGGCAACTCTATAGACATGGGAACAGGCTGTCATCCATGACTACACAGTTATATCTGTCACCATACTCAATAAAATACAAAATACATCCATGAATAAGATACAAAATAAAAAGAATAACAACACTGAATGCCAGATGCATACCACACCTATAGGTAAAGAGAGATCCTATGTTTAAAAAAGGTGGGCTTGCTATTTTTTCTATTGATGTGGCTTCAAATCAGGCCCTGGACCAGTCCTGACATTCTAGTCTTCAAGGATAGTGAGCTTCCCCTTCTCCCCCAGTGCAACAGTGCTGCCCAGACCTGAGTTCAAATCCCAGCTCTGACAAAAGATTCATCCTGATGTCAGAAGCCAGTTAATGCACATGTTTTCCTCTCCTGTGAAAGTCCTGGTCTCAGCTAGGATGGAGAATGCATAGGCAACACTATAACCATGGGAACAGGTCATCATCCATGTTAGCACAGTTATACCTGTCACCATACTTAGTAAAATACACAATACCTCCATGAATTATAGACAAAAAAGGAGAACTACACCGAATACAAGATGCTGTCCACACATGTATGTCAATATAGATTCTATGTTTAAATTATGAATTTATGACTATAGTGGACTACCTTGGGGATCAATGTCAGATGCTAGGAATGGCCTAGCTTCTTAGATGCTCACAGGTTGGTGTGTTCACCTTGACTTATTGGCCAATTGGTCCTGCTAGGCCCTGAGTTCAGATCCCATTACTAACAACATGTGGATCCTGGAGTAAGAAGCCAAGTGTGAAACTTGTTTTCCTTTTCTCTGAGACTCCTGGGTGTCAGGCATGAAGGAGAACATTTCTACAAATCTTGATGCTCTGTGATAGAATGTCATTAATGTAATAAACAGAATAGGTTTCATCATAGTAAAATCAACTCTAAATAAATGAATAAAACAAAAAATACAAGGAACAACACCACCAAACATGGATGGACTGAACATCTACCGGTAAGTATAAATCCTACATTCTTATCTTCAAGTACAGTGATCTTCCCCTTCATCCACATTGCTGCAGATTTACCCAGATCCTGAGTTCAAATCCAAAGCCAGGGAGCTAATTTTTTTTTTAAATTTTCCTCAGCGTGAGGCTTGAACTCAGGTCGTGGCAACTTTGCCTCAGCTTTGATCACCCTATGGTGGGGTGCAGCAACTGGACAAACAGCTGCTCCTGTGATCCTAGACCCTCAGGCTTTGCAGGAAAAACAATGCACAGAAAAAATATGGCCTTTTTAAATTTTCTTCCTTTGCACGGTATCCCTCCTGGGTCTGAATGACACTGTTGCAAAGGATACTTCACCTTGCATTGCTGAAGGCTGGCAGACTATTAGGGAAGCCATAGGCCCACGTGGCAACATAGGTCCTGATTTTGAATCCTCGTCCTGACACCAACCAATGGCAGGAGATATTAAGAAACTGGTTCCCATCCATAGGAATAACAATGGAATGATATCAATGTCACAGTTGAATGAGTTGATAGTGAATGATGCTGCCATAATTAGACTACAATAAACCTCCAGCAGTATTCTTTCTGTTGAGGCTCGTTTTTGCTATTCCAGGTCTTTTATTTTGGAACCAACCCAGATGCCCTTCAATAAATGAATGGATCAAGAAAATGTGGTATATGTGCACAATGGAATTCTATGCCTCCATCAGAAAGAATGATATTGCCCCATTGTTAGGAAATAGAAAGGCTTGGAAAAAGTTATATTAAGTGAAGTAAGCCAGGTCCAAAGAAACATAGGTCCCATGGTTTCCCTTATTTGCAATATCTAGAATATGTCTGAGTCAAGCAGAAAAGGTCAGAAAAGATGATGTTAGGGATGATATGTATGCAAATGTTTTTTTTCTCTTTCATGCGATTGTCTCTAACACATTTATAAGATTATTTCTTTGTTGCTTTGTATGTCCCTCCCCCACAGTATAACTCCTGCTTTCACTGTATTTGATGTTGGTATAATTTGTGGAGGGGAAGGGGAAAAACAATTCGTTTAAATAGGGATACAGGTGGACCCCTTTCAACAATGAGATGTACAAGTCGTTATGTCGAAAATGAACATTACAACTTTGATGGGGGAGGAGGGGTGGAAGGATTTTTTGGGGGGCGGGGAGGAGGATGGGAAGGGATGGGAAGGGGAAACAAAGGAGAAGGCTACAATGCTTGATAAGAAATGTACTCATAATCTTGCCCATGTAATTGTAACTCTTCTGTACAGTATTTTCACAGTAATATATATATATATATATATAATATATATATAATAAAAATAGACTCATTTCAGGAGGCTGATTGATTTTATTTATTGATTATGAAGCATAAAAAGAATATCATTAATTACAGGAACACAATAATTTCAGGACATTGATTGATTTCATTAATAGTTTAAGGATGAAAACAATAACATTAATTATATGGAGACATAATAAATACCCAGAAATTGGTAGGAATGTAGTCTATATAACTGAAAAATATATAGACATCTCTGATTCTCTATAAAAATATATATTTATTAGCATATTGCCATCTGCATGTCAATCTGTTCTTATTTTGTTAATACCTGGGGCACAATCTCAAGTTCTGGGCCCTGCCTGTCCACTCAATTTGCCACAGGATGGTGTGATGACACTCACCCATTCATGAGTTTGGCCTTGTAGGCCATGAATTCAGATGCCAGCTCTCCCAAACAATGAATCGTGGAGTAAGAAGCTGATGGTGACACGTTTTCCTTTTCTGTGAATGTCCTCGGTGTCAGGTATGAAGTAGAATACATATGTAGACCTATATCCTATTTAATCAATGTAATCAATGTTCTATGTGCCATAATAGTCAATAACATAAATGTTCAATACATGAATAAAACAAAAAATATAATAGCTATACTTAACACAATATGGAGTCAACATATGTATATAAATATTAATCATAGGTGTAAATTGTACATGAATAGGATGTTTTCTAGTCGTGGGGATCTATTTCAAGCCTAAGGAAAAGACTCGAATTTCTTGACTTAAAGGAGGCAAGCTTTCCCTTCCCATACAGTGCATCAGAGTTACCCAGAGCATGAGTTCAAATCCCAGTCTTGGCATAAAAAATAGCACCTTTATATTATGTGAGGCCCAATTCTTAGGTATTTCATTATACCTCCATTATATGAATGTGATTGTTTAAATGTTTCATAAAATATTAACTATAATCAATCAGTGTCCTATAATATAATGTGTATAATTTTATCCTTGAATCATTCAAGAACTGCACATTAAATCATGACATATAACACATTCCATTGGTAATTATATGGATAGGAACAAGTTTCTTAGGATCTCCTGCCATTTGGAGGTGGCATGACCAGGATAGGAACTGTGGGCTCCAGCTCCCACCACTTCAACACAAGGATATGGAACTCACAGGTCTGTCCAAGAACATCAGCAAGACCCATGATTAGGCAGGCACCAGTGGCTCTCAGCACTCTTCCTTGATACTTACAAGCCTGTGATGTGAAGATCATGGTCAAAGTCTTCCTAAGCAGGAAAGTCCTTGAGACCCCTGACAAACCAGTGCCAACAATGCCAGAAGTCCTGTGGCTTCAATTTGGAGGGTGAGCCTTGAGAAAAACAGCTCGCAGACTGTGCCCAGATCCTGAGTTCAAGGTCCAGGACAACTATCTGTGCAGCCATCCAGCTAAAGCAGGTCACCCTCTTGTCCCCAGTTGAATTGGACAGAGTTCCATTGGAAAGGGCTGGAGGACCTACTGTCATCTTGACTCTTCCCATGTTGCTGGCATCACAGGATTCCGGCCACAACCCCATTCTTTCATGTTTCTTTCTGATCAATGGGATACAAGAATGATGGCCCCGCCCACTTTCCAGGCTTCCCAGTAGCACATAGATACCCTCTGTTAATTTACACCACTACCAGCAGTTGAGGAATGTAGAGGTGGCTGAGTGATGAGCAAGAGACTCAATGTGACTTCAGAGTGTAGTAGGAAAATGATGCACCAGCCCACCTCCAGGCCTTGTCCCTACATTCCCGAGGTGGTGCCAGGTTTCAATCCTCAGACAATGGTGCCCTGCCAGCTGGCCTAAGGACCCAAAGAGGTCTCTGCCCCTGGTCCTCTGCTCTGGGCCCATGTATCCATAATGCCGCGGCCGTTGCTGCTTGCCTCACCTGGAGCAGATGCCAACAGCTTCTCCAAACAGCACAGGCGAGTGGCTGCCCCAACACCACCCCCACCTGGGTCAGACACCCCTCTGCGGTCACCATGACCCCCTGCTTGTTTCCTCTCCTTGGCTCTGAGGAGCCACCTTTCTGTCGGGCATTTCTGAAATAGCGACTCAATATATGCTCAGGCTGGACTGGATCACAGTCCTCCTATCTGTGACAGGTAGGTCCTCTGTAGTTGGGATGGTAGACATGTAGCGCCATGCTCATTCATCAGTTTAGATGGATTATTCCAAACTCTTAATCCACAGCAGCCGATTCTTTGCCACAGGTGAAGATCTGGGTAGGGCCTCAACCATCAGACCTCAGTCTCCTCACAGGAGAGTTGTCAGGAAACAAGAGATTTATACAGAGGGATCTCTAGAGCATGGCTAGGTACAGAGGGAGCAGCCTTCAGATAAGGTTCTTGGCAATTCTGTGAGCATATGACAGGAAGATACCCGAAAAGGCTCAGGCGGGGCCAGTTATTAATCGTGCAACAGGTGGGTATAATGAAACAAAACATGGCTCTCTTTCATCCTTAACCTATCCCCATAAGGCAGGGGATCTTTCACTCTGTTGAGTTTTGCAGCTGGGGAAATTGAGGCACAGAGAAGCCAGGTGACCTACTTATGACCTCAAGTTCACAGGAAGCTCAGCCTGACTTTTCTACCATGCTCTCTAGGACATTGGGTGCTATTCAGTCCACTTCTTGTGGTGGGAAGTCCACTTATTGTCAGTCGTGGGGCTTGAACTCTAGGCCTGAGTGCTGTTCCAAGCTCCTCAGCTCCAGGCTACCACTTGAGCCCACAGCACTACTTCCAGTTTTCGGGTGGTTCTTTGGAGAAAAGTCGTTCCTGCCCGGGATGGCTATGAACCATGATCCTCATATCTCAGCCTCCTGTGTAGTTAAGATTAGAATTCTGAGCCACTGTCTCCTGACTTAAGTGTAATTCTGCCTTTCTTTCTCTCTCTCTCTAACAGGAACTGGTTGAATGGGTGCTGGAGGAGGTGGCCCAGCATCCCCATGTGGCTAGAACCCAAGGTGGCCCTCTCATTCTGGAAATGGTCTGTGGGTCAGGGCAAAAAAATTTGTTTTTGGTTAGTAAATGCAAAATAAAGAACACATACTTGGAATATATAATTGCATTCTGACACCTGACAATAGTCCCTAATTAATGTACTTTATTTATATTAGGATACTGTGTTGAAAAAAGTTTTGTTCATTAGGTCACAGCAATTAATGCCAGGAATGTGCTTAGATGTCAGGTGAAGATTAATTCTGGTAATTCAAAGATTCCAGGATTTTGTGTGATCACTGCTAATCACAAAGAGAAGGGTAGTCTAAGTGAGATTTGGAAATCTTTTTGGTCAGTCATGACACCAAAAGGCAGAGAATAATTAACAATTGTGACAGAAGAGAAGGAATAACTCCAGATGGAAGGAATAAATGATTGTAACTAAGTTATAGCAGAAACTGTTCTAGAGAACCACTTTTTTGGGGGGTCCGGTAGTGGGGCCTGAACTCTGGGCCTGGGCGCTGTCCCTCAGCTCTTCAGCTCAAGGCTAGTGCTCTACCACTTGAGCCACAACGCCACCTCCGGCTTTTTTCTTTTTTGCTTATGTGGTTCTGAGGAATCGAGCCCAGGGCCTCAGGCATGCAAGGCAAGCACTCTACCACTGTGCCATCTTCCCAGCCCATAGTGAACCATTTTTGATGATTGAAAAACTAGTTATCAACTAGGCTGATTCTTCATTGCCTTTAGCATTCTAAATCTCTTAGGCTAGTTCTTAATCTCTGTGTGATAAATGTATCTCCTTCTATGCTGTTCTTTCATACCTGATCTCCTTTGCTTTCTAAAAAAATCTCAGTCTTTCTATATTTCTCTATGAACATTTCCTGATACTAAATACACCTATACAGATGGCAGAGGATGCTAATGTAAGGGTCCCATAGCTCATGAGTCATTAATGTAACAACATGGAAAAGGAGGACATATTTATTGCTACCTCAATTTTTCTGAAAAGCTGCATTGGCATGATTTTGTTCAAATTTCCATTCTTTGGCTACATAGTGTCATTCAGTGTACATAACTACAAACATGAGCCAGGTCCTGGTGGTTCATGCCTGTAATCCTAGCTACTCAGGAGGTTGATATCAGAGGATTGTGGTTCAAAGCCAGCCTCTTCTGGAAAGTCTACCAGAACCCCGGAAGTGGTGCTTTAGCTAAAGTGGTAGATCACTCAACTTGAGATGAAGAGCATAGGGAGAGCACCCAGAATCAGAGTTCAAGCCCCACGACCAACAAAAAAAGCAAAATATGACTTTAAGTTTCCCCCAAAGGAACGACAAGATAAATTAACTTCCCAAGCAGAAAAAATAATTCCAAAATTATTCAGTGCACCTACTTTTGCTGAGTTACTTAAGTTATGGCTTTTTTGCTGGACAGTCTTTTATTTTAAAAATTGTCATATATTAGGTTAACAGTAAACTTCATATAATATTTCTTGCTTCAAACGAAAAGTCCATACAGTTGATGTCACTTAGCTGTCTTACATTCTTAGTTCAAAGCCAACCCAGGCAGGAGAGTCGGTCAAATTCTTATCTGTAATTAAACACCAAAAAAACAGAAGTGGAGTTTTGGCTCAAGCAGTAGTGTACTAGCTTTGGGGGCAGGTGGGCAGGAAAGACAACTGTTCAGGATCAGGGTCCAGCCTCTGGATTCAAGCCCCAGAACCAGAAAAATCCAAACAAACAAGCAAACAAAAAACCCCAAATATTTCCTTGGGATCCTCCTTAAAGGAGCAGTAGTCTGAGAAGAGGCACATTTGCTTATCATAGTCACCGGATCCTGCTTTTTTGGAATCCGTATTGCGCTGGAGACCTCAGGACCAGACTAAAGGAATTGATAACTGTCTCCTGCAAGAAGAGAATCATCTCAGGGGTCAAATATCCATCCACAAGACACTTTAAAACCTCATGTCTTTGTTTCTATGCTGTAGAACACATTTAAAACAACGTTATTTCCTTTTGTTCTATGCTGGCCTTCAAATGGCACATTATTTCTTTTTGTAATACTCTCAACTAGAAGTTTACAGAAAAGTTTTATATGAGTATAGAACACACTCGAAAAAGTCAGGGACAAAGTTTCCTTCAAGCCTTAGGATTCTTTCTTGTACAGTAAAAAGGAAAGCACAAGTTAACATGAACATTGTCATTCCTCTATGTTCATTTCCTCTCTTGGGAGTTTCCACATTCAGTAGCAGTTATTTCCACTAACAATCGATTGTGCTGCCTAAGGTATGATGAAATTTTCCGGGTTCACTGAAATAACACAAGGACACCTTTGGACCTGAAGTAACACATGTTTCAGAGACAACTTAGTAAAGAGAAAATATGAAATTTATGTTGCTTATAAATACATTATCAATGAGTATCTTGAGTTCAAACTTTGTAAGTTCTCTGTAAATTAAGGCGAATTTTAAATGGGAAGAAGGTTCTCACGTCATTCTTTTTGTGAGTGTATGTGCTACACATTATTTCCCAAGTGTACATGCGTTAACAGTAAGGGAAACAATAACAATAATAGGAGAAAGAGAAGTTCTGTGTTTAAGTATAAGTGTTCAATATACTATAAAAAGACTCTACAAATAAGACAACATTGAAACAATAAAGCCAAGTCTAGTATGTATATTTATGGGAGTGATATAGAGAAAGCATTACTCCTGTGTGGAACACGAATTATGAGGGCACTCCCTTTCTAAATCATGCTTGCTAATCAAGCAACTTTTTAGAAAGAAGAATGGAAGTATAATTCTGCTTCCAAAAAAAGTCAGACATAAGAGCATGGACTTAACTGGGAAAAAAGTCCATCTTGAGAGAGTAGGGAATATACTAACAATGAACTGGTGACTAAGATGACATTTCTTTTTCTTTCCTTTACTTATATATTTTTTTGTTGGAGGAGGTCTTGGCACTTGAACTCTGGGCCTGGGCCCTTTCCCTCTGCTATTCCACTCAAGGCAAATGCTCTACCACTTGAGCCACAGTGCCACTTCCACTTTTCTTGCAGTTAATTGGAGAAAAGAGTCTTTGAGACTTTCCTACCTGGGCTGGCTTTGTACCCCAATCCTCAGATCTCACATCCACCCAGCTTAGGATCACATTTCTAACAGTGTACACTCAGTATATGTAATGTGTATGTTCATCTATCTTTATGTGAATTCTTGAGTTAAAAATCTGGGATACAGCTTAGACTTCACACTCACAAAAATATTTGTAGTTTAAAAGCTGATTCCACTGGATAAATAAAACCTACGAATATAAAGCAGTCTGGGAAGTTCAGTTTGCATCCAGCATGGGCAGAACAGTTTTTGAGACACTATCTATTATAACCTGCCAAAAGCTGGATTGGAAGAATGGCTCAGGTCATGGAATACCAGTCATGAGCAAGATTGATAAATAAGAGCTTGTGGCTTTTGCATACATACATACAAACATAATCATAAACACAGAGGCACTAAAATGTGCACACACAAATACACAAATGATACAACTCTCAGAATATGTAGAAAATTTAGAAAGCAATGGAAAATATGTACTGAGTAAGACAAGAATCAAGTGATAATTTTTAAAATTAGAAAATCCTCAAGTGAACTTTCTTCAAAAAAGTTTGAGAATATTAGATAGGTAAAATAAAGATAGTAAGAGAGTCAAGTAATCAATACTAAAGGGATTGGATCCATGGAGGAATGAATCAGAGACCACGCAGGTGATTTGAAAATGTTCATATCCTGTGTCAAATATTAGAACATCTTTGAAAATAGTACATGAACAGTCTGAGAAGTCTAGTGGATAATATCACTGGAGAAGTTCAGAATTGCTAGTCTGTATCTAGATTAAATAAACCAAGAAACTATGGCAGGGAAAAGTGATACAAGGCTAGAATTCTAGCACACAGACTGACAGGAGATTAGAGAGTGGAATTACATAGTGATAACTTCCCTGAACTAGGTAGTACAATTTTGTCTTAATAAAACAAAATGAAAAAGAAAGGAATACACAGTTGGATGTTTGGGGGTAATTTTGTCACTATGTTTTGAGAAGTCAAGGTTCTTATTACAATGCAACTCATATATAATCCTCAGTTGTGTTTCAAATGCTGTCTTCATTACAGAACATTTCAAGATGCAAAATGGCTCTTGATTCCTATCCAAAATTCTCATCCAAATTTATCATAATTCTGTTGGATTCCACAGAATTGTTGAAGGATTACAAAAGCTTAAGCCCAGAGAAAAAGCAAAGTTCGTCTAATGTATGTCTTCGTAGATATTGCTAAATTAGAATTTAGATTTAAAATAAATGTTTTGGTTTTGTTTTTATTTTCATATTCTATAAGACATTACAAAATTCTTTTTAAGTAGAGGGTTTAATTGACAAATTCACAAATGATTCTTGCATTCTACTTGCCTAGAATATACTTTCAAGAGAGTTATAATTAGAACTTAGTTAATAGATAATTCCAACAGTTCATGTATAAAATGATAATGTGAATAATGTAGACAGAGTTGGCAACAAATAGATGATGTTAATTTATAAATTTAGAAAACAGCAATTTTTGAGGCTTTGGTATACCATGATAGGAAGAGAATAATTGTATGACATCTTATTTTTCTACCTATATATAACACAGGAAGCAATTTCCTAAATTATGTGCCTCTGTATACAATGAGGAAATTGCTAGGTTTGGGGGTTGGTTTTTGTTTTTGTTTTTGTTTTATTGATTTGTCATAGGGCTTGAACTCTGGGCCTGGACACTCTCTCTGAGCCTGTTTATGCTCAAGGCTCGTGCCCTACCACTTCAGTGCCACTTATGTCTGGCTTTTTTGAGAAGTTTCTTGGAGATAAGAATCTAGGGAATCTTCTTCCCTGAGTGGGTTTTGAACTGTAATCTTCCTATCTTAGCATCCTAAATATCTATGATAGTTAAAAAAAACATAAATATAAATATTTGCAAGTGTTCTGATCTCAAGATTACCAGTGGGGGAAAATGATGCAACCTAGTTTATTGTGGTGTTCTTTCCAGAACACGGAGGGCATCACATTAGCAGAGGTGTAGTATTTTTTCACAATAGAGATAAGCTATTCATGATGTGAATTAAGGGAATTTTGAGGTGTACCCTACAAGTTGGAAACTGTTGGGCTAGGATGATTTTATGGCATAACTCTTAGGAATGATGGTCATAGAAATAATAACTTACTCTGATAAACAATTGCTTACTCTTGAAGAATTAATTATTACAGGAGTGTCATAGTTTTATCCTCTACCAGAATGTGGCTATTTTTCTGTTGATTTTTCAATCTGTAACACCAAACTGGAATCTGCATCTATTGCAGAATTTCATAACATGCCAACAGGAATGGAATGTTCAGAATTTGAAAATGAGTAGTTATCAGCCATAGGAATTTTGAAGAACACATATATTCTCTCCTCTTAACCACTTATTTACTTTTAAAAGTTATGGGTTTCCATAGAATTAAAATGTTTTTGGTTTGAGTATGAGAAAGTACTTAATTTATTCTTTTTTTCAAAATATTGTCAAGCATATTGTGAAAATATTGTCTAGATGGATTCAAGTTGATGTTCCTCTGATTAAAAAGGGTTAATTAATTCAAATTAGATGCAAAATAGTATTAATTTTTAAAAAGTTACTACATAAAGTATAATATTTACTATAAAAATACAGTGAAATTTTTTCATGCAACTTATTTTTTTAATTAATTTTATTGTCAAAGTGATGTACAGTAGGATTGCAGTAATTCTAAGGTAGTTAATATATAACTTTTCAAAGGTGTTACCCCTCCTTCATTTTTCTCACAGTTTTCCTTCACCTCAATACTCCTCACAAGTTGTAATGTTCATTTCCAACATATTGTCTTGTGAGTATTGCTATTGCATTGGTTTGCCCTTTGTCATAAGTCTCAACATTTTGTTGTTCCTCTTCCCTTCCCTAATTAAGGTAAATGTATACACAATACACAGGGTACCAAAATCAAATACAGCCTGGGACAAACCATAGGGGATAAAAAAACAAAGAAAAGATTAATCACATAGTACATTAAAAACACAAACCGTATATAAAAATCTGTTTCGATATCTTGGAGTTCATTTTGCTCAGCATCAGCTTATATAGACATATGTATGCATAACAAAGCCACTGGAAAATAATAATTTCATGGACACTATATCAGGAAAACAGCATGTTAACATTTTTTAATGGTAAAGTTGGAATTAGGATTGGTAAATTCGCTGTTCTGATAAAGGAATTTCAAAAGAGTTTTCAAATTATGCCAGGTAAATTTTAATTGTTCAAACTTTTTTAACAACTTAGCCTATTAAGAAAATTTAAAATTGCCTCGGAAAATAGGCTTTCATGCAAAGAAATCCATGGAGACTTAGTAGAGAGGAAGTAATGTGGATAAAGTTGGCTCATTTTCACACTAAACAAACAAACCACAGAAACCTTGCTATAAATACTGTAGTTTCCCTCAAGAATTATCCTTACCCTGGACATATACTCTCACTGTGTGAAACAAGGTTGTAGTGTAATTTAAATTCAATGTTTTTTTAAAAAAAAGACATCAAAATGTGTGAATTGACCTTTAATTACCAAAAAGAAATTCTCTGAAAAAGATAATTTGGGTCAAAATATTTAGGGAGAAAGTGCCCTCCACAATGAAAGAAGGTATTGGGTATACACTTTTCTGTTTTTGATACTTTCCACAATGTTTTTACATGTGAAGCACTGAAACAAAGAAAAAAATCGGATTGGATACCTCAAACCAATGATTTCACCTTTCTAAGTAGCTCACAAAATATAATATCCTTATTAACATGAGATAGTGAAGACTTCTCTTATTACATTAGCCAAAAAGTTTTGGGATCAGAAAACAATTGAGCAAATTGAAAAGGTAAGAAAAGGTGTTCTTAGAACCCCTAGATAAGCGTATTGGCTTCAGAAGTAGAGGGATTCCAAAACTTTTTGATATAGATTTTGTTAATATTTTTGTTACCTAAAGTGATTTTACAGAGCCTATTTGGCTCATTACAATGCAGACCAGATTGAATGAAGACATGAACATAAATTCCACATCCAAATAAAAGAGTTTAAAAAGAGAAACCATGAAGATGTAGCAGTGGGAGAGGGTTATGCTCCTTCAGCTTCAATAGACTTGAAGCAAAGAAGGTGTGATTAATTGGAAATCAGGCAAGAACTATGAGGAGGACATAGAAGTAGAACAAAGAAGTATTGTCCATTGTAACAGATACTGTCATACAAGAAATGGGTGATTTAACTCTATTTTTCTCCATACATCTTGTTGAGCAAATGCAAGACCAAGAGAAAATAATCTATTGAAATAATTTTGAAAAGAATAACTTTGTTCCTGATATGTTATCTAAGGAGAGTCTTAGGAGAGAAGATTAAAGTAAGTGGAGTGTACTTCCTCTAAGCATCTTGTTAACAACATATATCTTTTTAGGTTAGAAGTGATTGAACCAAAAAGTGGGGGAGTAATTATTTTATGGCTCTTTAGACACAAGAAGACTTTCAAGGTAAAAAAAAAAAGTATAGCTAAATATTTGTGATCACAGCTTCTTGGACTGGTTTTATGGAGACAAAATTTTACATTACAATTTGTCTTCATTAACATAGATGTTGGGTTCTCGTGGCAACAAAATGCAAAGGTGAAGTTTTATGGACTCTCTTGGATAAGTAAACAGCACGGTAGAAAAAATGGCAAATAATATTTACTAAATTAGTTTGACTAATTACTTTGCCAGAACAAAGAATGAAAGATATAATTCAAAATCACTTGACTTAAAAGTATGAAGAAAGAGTAGTTAAGAAAGATGAGAGAAAACATAGAGGACTCCTCTGTCTCCAGTGGAATAATGGGTTCTTGATCTTGTTTCTTCCATTCTATCTTCACAAGCTATCAAGTGTGGCTGAGGACTGGAGTATCCATTGCAGACAAAGAGAACACACAGAAGAAAATATTTGTAGCAGATGTTGGTGATTCTTAACCTTAGACAATCTATTTAAGTCTGTTCAAAATTCTTTGCTACCCCAAACTGCCCTCTTTGAACAACGTTATTTGCTTTTCCCAAGACTACCCTTCATCAACTATTTAAAATTTTGAGAGGTCATATTCATCCTCTCTAGAGATTGCTGTTTAGTTGTGATTTTTGTGTGTTTTTGTTTTTTGTTGTGTTTTATAACTAAATCTCAAAAGGTTGTGCAAGTGTATTACAATAAATATGTCCATCAAATTGTCCAATGTTCCTGGATTGGAGTGACTCCTTCTATCATTCTCAGCCAACCCCTTCTCCAAGATTTATTTCAGATTTACCACTTCCTTTATCACATGTGTACATTGAGTATTCTAGCTGTACTTGCCCCTTGTTCCATTTTTCATTCATTCTATGTCTTTCCTCTCTGGTTTCAACTTCCTGATAGTCATTCTGTTAAACTGTCTGCTAATACTTTGAAAGGTTTATATACCTTCCATGGAGTTTCAATTCTGCTCATACTTGAACTGATGTCAGGTTATTTTTCCATAATTAATTCATCTGCAATAACAATTTGCAAGACTGGAGACATGAAGCACCTAGACATGATTTTATTCTCATCCATTTGGAAGATTAAACTTTAGTCAACAAGAAAGTTTAAAAATGTTTAGAATATTTTCCTAACTAACAAATTTTATAAATGGCTTTGTAAAAAGGCTTGTGATTATTTTATTTTACATGGGATAATATTTTCTACTTCCTATAAGTTTTGTAAAAAGAAGAAAACTACGATTTACTACTGTAGAGGAATATGGTAGAAATACAAGACAGATTTTATGTTTGTCATATCTCTGATGAGTACCCATATTCGTGACTTTAAGTCATATTTCTTACCATGTTAGACAGATAGGGAAAACATAAAACAACATATGATAAGGCAAGTATTTGTGACTTTTTAAAATATACCTTATTAAGTGATGAAACTTACTTTATTAGCTAGTGTTTGAGTTTGAATTATGGGAGGTTGAACTATTTAACAAATTCCTGGAAGGCACCTACTGAACAACACAATTGGTGGGTGGTACTATTTCTACCCTTTAATGAATGGTTGAACCTGTTTGGCATTAGTGCTGGGTAAATGAATCAACTCTATTGTAACTTGCACCCTAAGCTTGAAAAGTTTGTAATGTCACTAATTATCATTGACTTGTCAATTGTTATTTTGGCGAATGTGATTTTAAAAGATTATTTGCAAAGGAATCTGTTTTCAGGAGATTAAATATAGGTTATCATTTGTTTGTGAATGATAACATTTTTATACTACATAACCAAGTTTTACTGAAGTACCAGTATTTTGAAGCATTAATGATATTCTCAATTAATGTTTTTGTGAAGTAAATTTGACCTATAAGTCAAGTTTTCCTAACCTTGGTAGACCAATTATGGATCTATCATTCTAGGAACCATTTTTTTGGCCTACTTATGTTGGATATTTGCTGGCCTGAAATCTTTCAGTAATTATTAGAAGAAGGGTATTAAAAATAATTTGTGATCTTGTTCACTCATACGGACTGGTCATTTGTAAATTGAAAGTTTGAATTACTGTACTTTTTCCGATTTTGTGATCTCATATTTCATTTTAAGTTGCCTTGCATTTCACAATTGCTTACTGCTAATTCCAGTGTCGTAAGGAATTGAGATGGATTTTCAATTACTTTCTGTTGGCATGTTGCATGGGCCTAGATGAGAAGTCTTGCCCTTGTTACTTGATGATGCGGATAACTGAGACCTGGGATCCTAGGACCCGTGTGTCCTGCAGAAGAATAATACCTTTTAGACATCATGTCAGCAAAATTTGGGTATAATCAGTAGGAATGCTTCAGAAATATGGAGAAAAACATTTTGGAACCGGTGAGTTAAAATAATAAACAGAGTAGCAGAGTAAATTCCCTTGTAGATTAGAGGAAAACAAAAATTTCTTTTTAAAATGTGAATTCTGAAGACCAAGAACACTTAATACATATCACAAGTTTATACTGAAGACATTGCATTGATACTTTTCATATTCTAATATATATTCTAAACCTAATTATTTATATTCCAATGTATTTATTGTAATATGTATCTATTTATTTGTCAAATTATCAATTAATTCTAGTAAGTTTCATTGTGTGAAATAAAATATCAGCACGTATAAATATAAAATATTTAACTATATATAATATAAGAAAAAGGCACATGTTTTGCAATGTTCTGTTGTAGTTAGGGTATCAAAGACAACTGTGTTTTAAAATATTATTCCATAATTTCTACCTCAGTGTTTGGTAGAGTTGGACCTAAAGCTTTACCATTTGTAGATTTACAGCCTAGAGGCAAGAGGAAACACTGTGATTAAAACATTACCAATTTAAGGCCTAATATGGGGGAGAAACATATAGACTTTTCTTGTAACTATGAAAATATTTGGTGAATGAAAGGGAGTAGTGTAAATTCCTGCCTGGATGGATGGTAGACTGGCCAGGACATTAGGTAATCATGCTTATGAAAAATTTTTTCACCTTCTTGACTTTAGCCTCTTTTGAAATGTTAGGTATAAAAAAAATTATATTTTGATAAAATACTTTCTAGTCTAAACGATTCTGTCTTAACTGTTTATCTTTCTATGATCCCTTTTAAGTAAGATTAGTTTTGTTCCAATAAGAAAATCTATGCTGTCAGGGTAAGATATTCTGGTTGGTCTGTTGCTACATGGAAGAAGAGTAAAGGGTCAGTTAGATATTTTTGCCAGTAAGACCTCATTTAGGAATTTTTAAGCTGCAGAAGTTTAGAAGTAGCTCTTAAGCAAGGCTTACTTTGCATTCATTAGCTCCACAAAGATAATTCAGTAGATAAATAAGTACTTGAAAAGCCATCATCTTTGATCCTAGCTAAAAAGGCTTCAAAGTATGATCAAATTTAAAATGAAAAAGACTTAAAATAGTCATTGACAAAAAATTTGCAAATGTGAGCAATCGACCAAACAATATAAGTTTTTTTCCAATATACATAGAATTTTCGCGAAGTAAGATCAATAGTATTTTTAGGAACAATAAGGTTTCCTAGTTACAAACAGTCAACTAAGGATATATGCCTGTATAAAGACTGCATCATTAAATACTTAAATTTATAGGATACTACATGCTTCAGCAGCACGTTTACCCAAATTACAACAATATAGAGATTAACATGGCACTTGCACAAGGATGATATGAAAATTTGTGAAGTATTCCATATTTTTCATTCTTCAGATGCAAGAAATGAAAATCAGTTATTAAAATATTGATTACAAAAATACAAATGTAACAGTACATGTAATTCATTGAACTGAAAGTTAGTTTGACATCAGTGTGCTAAATCCTCAACTTAGAAAGGCCTTTACATAGCATAATCTTTACAAAACTTTTGAAATTAGATATCATTGTCATTTTATCCCAAAGAAATAAAATACTATAAGGACTTAGGAAAAAAAGGAATCTTAAACTGTTTCTATATGGAATGCTATCTGAAATAACACATTTAATAATGAGCCTATATATTATAAAACAATATAGAATTCAAAGTATCTTATCAAGGAGCGAATGAAATACATTATGGACATTATACAAACAAAATACAGATTATTTTAAAATATAAATTTTTCATACAAGCACAAGAAATATTTTAGTTTCTGTACTACTCATTTCAACACATAAGTTAAAATGATTTCTGATTTAAAAAAAACACAAACTCTGCAGAAATCATTATAGATGTGTACAGACAAATCTTGAATACATTTTGACATCAAAGTCAGACAATTCACTTGGAGAATACCATGGAATCCATGAATTTTTATTTATTTATTTATTTATTTTTTTGCCAGTCATGGTGCCTGAACTCTGGGCCTGGGCACTGTCCCTCAGCTCTTCAGCTCAAGGCTAGTGCTCTACCTCTTGAGCCACAGCACTACTTCCAGCTTTTTCTGCTTATGTGGTGCTGAGGAATCGAACTCAGGGCCTCATGCATGCAAGGCAAGCACTCTACCACTGAGCCACCTTCCCAGCCCCGAATCCATGAATTTTTAAAGTAAGATATTGCCATTGCTTTTTATTGTGAAAATATTTTGTACAGACAAAAGATGGATTGGCATTTTTGAAATTTAAGAAACTTAACCGAACCATTAAGATTTAGGAGAACAATTTTTACATCCTTCCACAAATTCAAAGAGGTAGTGATACATATTCATCCTTTTGGCAATATCAAATGCATTTTCTTCCAAGTTCTTCAGACCTGGTTTGACATAATGCTTCAATAGAATGAGATCCAGCATATCTTTGCTATTTCTATTCCAAGCAGCAAGATGCAAGGGGGTCAAGAGGACTTTAGTTTGAGCATTGGTATCTGCATCATGATGAACTAAGAGAGAAGCCACTCTGGTATTATTCCACATATAAGCACTGTGCAGGGGTGCCCAGCCATTCAGTTATTGCATGAATATCTGCCTTGAGCCACCAACTCATGGACAATGTCTAAGTGTCCACTGTAGGCTTCCTGATGAAGAAAGGTATACTCATCATCATCCCTAGTATTCACATGAGTGTCCTTTTTGGAAAGTAGTCTCTGTACTGTAGTAAGCTAATTATTTTCAGCAGCCCAAACAAAAATTTGCTTGAATACTTCTCCATATTTTTTTGCAAATGATACCATTCATCACTTTTTGATCTTGTTCCTTGTCTTCATCAGAATTGCCTAACCAGAGACATTGAGTACCAGTGGGAATGAGGTACACATGTATTCCCCAATAGTTCACGTTGGTTGAACTGGTCAGAAAAATCCAGTGAATTTTCTACATCTGTTTTTTTCACCATGTTTTTTTCCCCTTTTTCCATTTTTACTATTCGAAATTATTCTAACTGGAGAGTAGGGAATTGATAGAAACAGAGGAAAGGTTTTCCTTCATATTCAAAGGTACAGACTGAAATTGAGGACCAGTGGTGTCTTCATGTGCAGCTTATTCTAGGAATGAGAAAATATGTAAATGATTTGGGAAATGCCAGAGCAGAAAGTGAAATGATGAAACCAAAAATATAAAAGCAAAATAAATTAGGATAATTATGGAGCAGTTATATTATCTATGAGAACCATGAAAGGGAGAGAGGAAGTGAGAGACCCATGTGCAATGACCTATCTAGCCACAAAATCCATGCCTCTGATCAATTTATAGAACAAACAATTATATTTTTCAAAAGAGATAGAAATAGAATTTATGTATTTACTTGAAATTAGTAAATACATTTTTAATAACCTACATAAAGAGACATAGATTTGACCAAATTACAGACAAAGATCTAAATCCCTGATAATTCTAGCAACAGATCTGACTGAAATCAGTCGAATCAACTTTTCCTGTACAGTGAAGGAATAGGTCCAGGCTAGGAAAGCATCTAGAGAAGTCAGGCCGATTGTATCTGGGACAAAACTTTGTGGAAAATGGTATCAAGGATTAATTGCTGGTGATCCACTTGCACTGGAACTGTGAATCTGAACTATTGCTTGCTGATTCTGAACTATTGCTTTAATCATTATATGTTCCAAGAAGAAAAGGTGAGATTTAACTGATAGCAAAGGATTAGTAATACACTTTGACTTCTCATTAAGCACCTTCCATCATCAAAATCACATAAAGACAATACAGACCTACTTTTTTAGATGAAAACAAGTGTCTTTAAAAACAAGGTAATTAAGTATTCCTACAAAGGACTTCTATTTTACTACTGCATTATACAGTTTTTTTCTAATGTTGGGTAACAAATAATGGATCTATTAGAAAGCTCTTAAAGCTCATATGTTCAATAGTGAGTTCTCTTATATTATATCATGGTATTTTTGTTTATGGTTTTAAGAAGAAAATTACTAGCTTAAATTTCTGACAGGACAATATCATCACTGTACAACTTGCTTCTATACTCTAAGTTTTAAATTACTATCTAAGTATGTGCATTAGATAGCTTTAGAGGAAAAACTAGAAGCCACACTGGTGGCTCATGTGTTTATCCTAGCTAATCAGAAAGATGAAATCTGAGGATTGCGATTTGAAACCAGACCAAGCAAAAAAAAAGTCCATTAGATTCTGATTTGAAAGTAACCAGCAAAAGCTAGAAATGGAGCTGTGGGACAAGCAGTAAAATTCTAGGCTTGAGAAAACTAAAAAAAAAAAAAAAAAATTCTGGGACAGAGCCAGGCCCTGAGTTCAAGCCTAGTATTAGCACCAAACAAATGAACGAATGAATTAATTAAAATAAATTAATTGGTCACATGTGGCAAGGCAAGTAAAATGTAACACCCATGGTGACTGGATTGTGTATTATTTTGTAATAAGGCAAATTTACGTTTGTCCTAATCACTAATATTTTATTTGTACTTTTTTGTACTAAACCCTGAATTTAGCATGCAAGTATATATGTGTACATGTGCACTCATGTGTGTATGTGTATATGTGTGCGTGTACTCTTGCAATGTTGCTTGCCAATGCGGACAGGGTGATGCTGAAAAGAGCTAACTGTGTTGCAATGTAATTATTTATCAGTGTTCTGTCATTTTATTTCTGTGGAGCCACCCTTCTGCACATTTTATTTGTCAAATAATTACATCATCATAATCAAAGCATATACAATATTAAGTTAGATAAAAAGTGACCACTTTCAGATCTTACTATATGTTAGGTGAGAAGATACAGATATAATTAGGTAGTAAGTTATTGCTATAAGATGACTGTCAGTACAAAATATGTATTTGACCTCTTAAATTGGTTATACTTTTAAGATATACTCATGGAGTGAGTTTGACTGACTTGACCAAACAGTTACTCCTCTCTGGTTATTCCTGTCAAACACAAGGTGGATAAACTCTTTCCGGATTTCTGTTAAAAATAACTTTCTTTATAACATCATATCTATTCTCACTAAAATAATTAACCATGTATTTATTCATATTTACTGAAAATCAGTATTGTGGATATGCTTGTTAGATATACCTTTCAAAAACAAACAAACAAAAAGCATGTGTCACCTCCAGATAGTGGATGCATTTGAAGTTGTTTTGTATATGCAATGGGATCTTCACTAATGGCTCTTTTGTGGGAGTAACTATCACAACTTTAACAAATAGGGCTTTTCGAATATCTTTTCCAATATAAATAACAACCCAGAGAGTCTTGCAATTTCTGAAAAGCCTTTGAATATTTTAGTATTATTTCAGTTCATTGACTATAGAGCTGAAGACATTTCTGAAATAAATATTGTTAAGATCTGAAGATGTAAGTGGGTATATAGGCTTTTTTATGAATCATTTTATGAAAATCCAGTTTTTAGGAAAGTAAATGAAATAGAATAAAAGAATGTAAGTAAATTTGGTGGCGGTGAGCAGATTCTACTCAACCCCAGCAAGAACTGACAAGAAGCAGACCTCTTTATCCTGCAGTTCGCAGACAAGGGACAACCCAGGAACCAAGACTCGGTGTGAGTAGAAGCCTGACATCTTCATTCCTTCTCAGGGAGCAAAGGAGGGAAGGCTACCCCTCCCCCCCCCCACTACCAGAGATCTCCATCTTTGATACTAACAAAGTCCTGGCTGAGCTGCTAGCTCCAACTCAGGACTTAGAAGAAAACAGGAGTCATTTAGCAGGTCACAGGAACCTAACCTGACCTGCTAGGCTCCGTTCCACCCAGCGAAAAGTCACCCAGCCTGGGCGGAGCAAGCTCTGCCAGCCCTAGGAGAGGATTTCTCCCGGGATAAACAGAGCCAGAAGCTGCCCCTCCCTACAGTAGGCTTGACAATCAATTTAAATTCAGTAAACTTAAACCCTGAGAAAGGCTCCAGGCTGGGCTCTGTGAGTGTCTCACAAGATAGCCCCTCTGGGAAAAGCTACTATTTGCTGAAAGGCCTCAACCCTATCCAGAACCTAGCCTCAATACAGCATCTTAAAACTAGAGGAAACAGTCATCTCCCACTTTTGTGATATTCACAGCAGATCTCCCTCCCTTTGAACCAGCATGAGAGGAGGATCACAAAATCCTGGGTAAAGCAGAACATTTTTCTGCCTGCTCAAACTAACTGACTTAAGAAACCAACCAAGCCACAGGAAAATCAAACACCACAAACAGACAAGAGACTCCAACTAGAGACTGGTTATGGACACAAAGGAGATACAAGATCTTCCCATCCTCCCAAAAAAATCAAAGAACTATTTTTTAGTTTTTTACAAAAAAAAAATTTCCAAATTTTTTTTAATTTTAATTTTTAACATTTTTAAAAATAATTTGTTTTCTATTAAAATTTTTTCTTCCTCTTATAATTTTTATTTTTGAGGTATAAGTGTTTGTGCTTTTTTTCTTGTTTTTTTTCTTTTCTCTTTTTATAAATTTTTTTGTTTAGTTCTACTGACTTTTTGATCCTTTTTTTTCTTTCCTTCTCATTCTTTTCACCTTTTCTTCTCTTTTGTTCTTTTTTACATTACTTAATTGCTATTCTGTTCATCCTCAGATATACTCATAGTCGATTATTAGACCTTATCACCCATGTGTATACACTTAATCCAGAAATTTATTACTCAGATCAAAACCTTTTAGACTTAAATTCCTTAATACAAGTACTACTTCTTTATATCTATATAATATTTTAAGCATTTCTATTTTTGTTTTTCATGTCTCCTTTCTGTCCCTAGGCTTATCTTATCCTCTACAAGTTCTTTTCTGAATATTAGGTTTGTATTTTGCATAATTTTTAAGTTTTTAAGTGTTTCACTTTTTAATTTTTAATATTTGTACTTCTGTTTTTTTCTTGTCTCATTTTTACTTTCTTTTTTCTTTTTTTCCTCTCACTTTACTATCATTCTATTCAACCTATTTCCTGTTTTGAGATTAGGACTTAGTTGAGTTAACTCACCCTCTGCCTTTCCACATCCCTGTATTCCTATTTTTACCCACATCTCTCCCTAAACCTGATAATTCCTGGTTGGCCAAATTCTTTGCGGTTCGTAGCCCATTAATACATAGTTGTTTGATGTTGAATAAATATATCTGTTGAACTAGAGTGTATCTTCAGACTTTTAACGGTACAACTACAGACTTTGTTTGATGTTTACCTTAAGATAGTGTTCTAGCACAAAACTGGTGTTAATTTCATTACAAATGGGCAGGGCAAGCCGGAAAAACACAAGAAAAATGGCAAGTCCGGGTATCCTACTTCCACTCATGATACTCAGGGTACAGAACAGATAATGAATAATCCATTGGAGAGTTCCCAAAAAGCTCTAGAAACACTACTGGTAAACATTGTAAATGAAAAGATTGAAAACCTGCAAAGGACTCTGTATGAGCGTGATAGAGAGAGAGATGAGGCAATCCAAAGTTCAATACAGGATTATCATGAGCGTGAGGAAGATACTCAAAGATTCATACATGAATTGCGTGAACAGCTTGAGAACACTCAAAGAGAAATAAAGGAATGGCATTAGAAGGCTGAGACCAGTCAAAGAGATAGAAAGGAATTGGGGGAGCTGGCCGGGAACAGACAAAGAGAAAGTCAGGAATGGCGTGAGCAGGCTAAAAATACTCAAATAGAGCAACAGGAATCGAGTGATGTGAGGAAGCTAATCAAAGAGTAATGCAGAAATTGAGACACCAGGATGAGAATGCACAAAGATCACTAAAGGAAATCATGGAATCCATAAACCGAGAGCTGAAAGAACTCAGAGAGTCCACAAAGGGAATGCTGAATGCAAACCAGCAGAAGGAATGGGATACCAATGAAACTATAACCAATCAACTAGGTGATTTGAGAATAAACACTGAACACCAAATTAAGGAAGTAAAGAAGTTCATACAAGATCTAAAACAAAACTCCAACAAAGAATTTGAAGCCATCAACTACAACCAACTAGAAGGAAAAGAAATAAAAAACAAAGTAGAAAGTCTTAACAGTAGGTTAGACCGTGCAGAAGATCTAATCTCGGGGATTGAAGACAGCCTAGATATTATAAAGAAAGAACATCCAACCATCCAAGAAAAATCCACGAAATATGATAGATCTATTCAACACTTCGAAAACACCATCAGAAGGCCTAATCTGAGGATAATGGGTGTAGAAGAGCACCTAGAGACAGAAGTTAATGGTCTAGGAAATTGTTTTCTCACCATCCTAGCCGAGAACTTCCCAAACATGCAAAAACATAGGCCTATTCAGATACAAGAAGCTTTTAGAACTCCAAATAGGCCAGACCAGAACAGGACATCTTATCGGCACATTATAATCCACACAAGATCAGTTCAAACCAAAGAAAACATACTTATATCTGTCAAGGAGAAAAGATCAATCACCTATAAAGGGAAACCAAATAGAATCACCTCAGGTATCTCAGCAGAGACAATCAAAGCAAGAAGAGACTGGAATGATATATGCCATGCCCTAAAAAAAAACAACTATCATCCAAGAATAATGTACCCAGTTCTATTCTCCTTCATAACCGAAGGTCAACTAAATACCTTCCATAGCAAAGAAAAATTGAAACAATATGTCTCTACCTAAGCAGCCCTACAAAAGATTCTTAAAGATGTCCTACACATAGGAAACCAACAAGACCACAATAGAGGCCAAGAAACTGCACCCAAACTGAGAATCCAAGAACCATAGGAAGAACCCAGTTGCCACAGCCCCCAAGAAAGTGGATAAAATGGCAGGAACTCCCAAATACCTCTCTGTCCTATCTCTTAACATTAATGGACTTAACTCTCCAATTAAGCAACATACACTATCTAGCTGGATTAAAAAGCAGGATTGTTCTATCTGCTGCCTTTAGGAGTCACATCTTGCCCATAAAAACAAACACATTTTCAATGTGAAAGGGTAGAACAAAATCTACCAAGCAAATGGCCTCCATAAACAGGTGGGATTTGTAATCCTAATGTCAGATAAAATTGATTTCAAATTAAAATTAGTAAGAAGAGATAAAGAAGGTCGCTACATATCAATTAATGGATCTCTCGTTCAGGAGGATATTGAAATTCTAAATATCTATTCGCCAAACAATGGAACACCCAAATATATCGAAGAATCATTACTTTCCCTCAAATCCCACATAGATCCAGAGACATTAATTGTTGTGGAGTTTAACACATCACTTTCCTCACTAGATGATCAACTCAGCAAAAACTCAACAGAGAAACCGCAGATCTAAACAACTGCATAAATCAACTAGATTTAACAGACATCTACCAAATATTTCACCCAACACCTTCAGAATACACTTTTTTCTCAGCAGCACATGGAGCATTTTCCAAAATAGACCACATTCTAGACCACAAAGCAAACTTGTCCAAATTCAGATACAATGAAGTTATACCTTGCATTCTCTCTGATCACAAGGGAATAAAATTAGAAATCAACACCAAAAGCCACCAAAGAAAGTCCAGTAACACATGGAGGCTGAACAACAAACTGCTGAATCACGAGTGGGTCATGGAAGAGATTAGAAAGGAAATCCAAATGTTCATGATATTCAAAAAAAATGAGCGCACAAATCACGAGCTCCTCTGGGACACAGTAAAGACAGTACTCAGGGGCAAGTTTATAGCTCTGAGTTCCTACATCAACATATTGGAGAGATCTGAAACCAACAATTTAATGAGACATCTGACCCTCTTTGAAAAAGAGCAGCAATATAAATCCCAAAAAAAGAGATGGAAAGAAATAATTAAAATTAAATCAGAATTAAATGAATTAGAATCCAAAAAAAACATAGAAAGAATCAATCAAACAAAGAGTTGGTTCTTCGGAAAAAAGAAATTGACAGACCCTGAGCAAATATCAGAAAAAGAAGAGAACACACCCAAATAAATAAACTTAGAGATGAGAATTTAAACATTACTACAGAAGCAACCAAGATTCCGAACATTAGAAGGGAATACTTCTCAAAACTTTATGCTAATAAGTTTGAGAACGTGGCAGAAACGGACCTTTTCTTATCAAATATTGACATGCTGAAACTAACACAAGATGAGTTAAATCATCTTAACAGGCCCATATCAAGTATTGAAATAGAAACATCAATAAAAGACCTCCGATCTAAGAAAATCCAAAGACAAGATGGTTTTACAGCAGAATACTACAAGGCATTCATTTAAAACAGAGCTCACACCAATACACCTCCAACTATTCAATGAAATTGAAAGAGAAAGTTCACTACCGAATTCATTCTATGAAGCCATCATAACCCTCATCCCAAAACCAGGCAGGGACTCATCAAAGAAAGAGAACTATAGACTCATTTCTTTGATGAACATTGATGCAAAACTTCTCAACAAAATTTTGGCCAATCGACTTCAAAAGTTCATCCAAAAATCATACACAATGATCAAACAGGATTCATTTCAGGGAAGCAAAGCTGGTTCAATACACGCAAGTCAATCAATACAATTCAGCACATCAACAGGAGCTAGGATAAGAACCACATGGATATTTCAATAGGTGTAGAAAAAGTATTTAACAAGATCCAAGTCCCCTTTATGATGAAGGTTCTGGAAAAATTAAAAATCCATGAAGCATTCATCATTAAAGGCTGTATACGACAAAACTACAGCCAGCATTGTACTTAATGGTGAAAAACTAAAGCCATTTCCTCTTAACTCAGGAATGAGGCAAGAATGTCTAGTCTCTCCACTACTCTTCAATCTAGTATTAGAATGCCTAGCTACAGCAATGAGACAAGATGCAAACATAATGGGGATCCAAAAAGGCAAAGAAGAAATATAACTCTCCTTCTTCGTAGATGACATGATCTTTTATTTAAAGAATCACACAGACTACACTCCCAAATTACTCAAGCTGATTCAAAACTTTGGCAAGTAGCAGAGTCTAAAATTAACTCTCAAAAATTAATGGCTTTTCTGTATGCCAAAAATGAGAAAATTGTGGCTGAAATTAGAAAAGCAATTTCATTCTGAAGAGCCCCACAAAAAATAAAATATCTAGGAATTAATTTAACCAAACAAGTGAAGGACCTCTATGATGAAAACTTTAAAAATTGAAAAAGGATATCAAAACAGAACTTAGAAAGTGGCAAAAACTCCCATGCTCCTGTATTGGAAATATCAATATCGTGAAAATGGCAATACTTCCCAAGGCTATCTTCAAATCCAATACGATACCTATCAATATTCCATCCTCATTCTTCAAGGAAATAAAAGAGGCAATCAAAAAATTTATATGGAACAATAGAAGACCCCGTATATCTAAAACTATTCTCAACAGAAAGAACACTGTGGAGGAATATCAATATCAAATTTCAAACTCTGCTACAAAGCCATAGTAATAAAAACAGCTTGTTACTGGCACAAGAACAGACCTCAGGACAAATGGAATAGAAATGAAAACCCAGAAATGAACCTACTGACTTATAGCCATCTAATCTTCCATAAGGGAACTAAAAAATTGAATGGAAGAATGACAGCCTCTTCAGTAAATGGTGCTGGCAAATAGGTTCATCACTTCTAGAAAACTAAAGCTAGATTCTTATATATCAGCCTGCACCAGAATTAATTACAAATGGATCAAAGACCTTGGAGTCAAATCATCCACTCTGAAAACATTACAGGATGGAATAGGAGAAACCCCAGGTCTCCATGGCACAGGCCAAAATTTTCTTAAAAGAGACCCAGAAACACAACACATCAAAGAAAGGTTGGACAAATGGGATCGCATGAAATTGCGGAGGTTCTGCATGGCAAAGGACATAGCTAGCAAGATCAATAGAAAGCCCACGGATTGGGAGAAGATCGTCACTAGCAATACAACAGACAAGGGTCTCATATCTAAAATATAACTGGAACTAAAAAAATTAAATTCCCCAACAACAAATTTTCAAAGAAACAACTGCCTAAGTGGGCTAAAGACTTACAGAGAAATTTCTCTGAAGAGGAAAGAAGGATTGCCAATAGACACATGAAGAAATGCTCAACCTCTCTAGCCATAAAAGTAATGCAAATCAAAACAACATTGAGATACCGCCTCACCCCAGTTAGAATGGCTTTAATCATGAACTTTAATAACAACAGATGCTGGAGGGGATGTAGACAGAAGGGAACCTTACTGCATTGTTGGTGGGAGTGTAAACTTATTCAACCACTTTTGAAAGTAGTATGGAGTTTCCTCAAAAGACTCCTCATAGATCTCCCCTATGACCCAGCAATGCCAGTTTTGGGCATTTACCCAAATGTTTACAAACAAGACCACACTAAAGCTACCAGCACGACTATTTTTATTGCAGCCTTATTTACCCTAGCTAAGATATGGAACCAACCCAGATGCCCCTCTGTAGATGAATGGATCAAGAAAATGTGGTATATATACACAATGGAATTCTATGCCTCCATCAGAAGGAATGACATTGCACCATTTGTTAGGAAATGGAAAGACTTGGAAAAAATTACATTTAGTGAAGTAGGCCAGGCCCAAAGAAACTTAGGCCCCTTGGTTTCCCTTATTTGCAATAACTAGTATATGTCTGAGTCAACCAGTAAAGTTCAGATAAGTTGATGTTAGGGAAATGAACCCCAAGATATGAATTTCAAAGTTTTCTTTTTCTTTCAGGTGATTGTTTCTAACACATTTATAAACTTATTTCTTTGTTTCTTTGCATGTCCCTCCCCCATAGTATAACCCGTACTTTTACTGTATTTGATGTTAGTATAATTTGTGGAGGGGGAGGGAAAAAACAAATTGTTTAAATAAGTACAGGTGGATCCATTTCAACAATAAGATGTACAAGTCCTTATATGGAAAAACGAACTTACAACTTTGGTGGGGGGTGAGGAAGAATGGGTGCGGGGACAGGGAGAGGATGGGAAGGGGAAACAAAGGAGGAGGCTACAATGCTTGATAGGAAATGTACTCATTGTCTTTCCTGTATAATTGTAATCCCTCTGTACAGTATTTTCACAGTAAAAATTAAAATTAAAAAAATCATCTAATGATTATTATAGTATTATATTCTGATTTATTACTTTACTTTTTAACAGTTTTTAAATTTTTGCTTCTCTGCTGAAATTTATGTATTTAAATATTATCATCAAAGTATTTCCTTTGGGTACTTAGGGCAGACTTTACAAGGTTTTTAACCAATGGCTTTTAAGAATTCTTAATTGGTATATTATTTGGTTCATTTTTAATTTCAATTTAATTTTATTGTGAAGGTAATGTACAGAGGGGTTACAGATAGATAAGTAAGGTTATGAGTACATTTCTCATGGAAGGAACATTGTTATCCCCTCCATGGATTTTATTTGTACACTCAAACAACTACTGTACTTTTGCTTTCTTTGTTCGTGTATTTTCTTTTTTTTTTAATTTAATTTAATTTTATTTGTGAACATACTGTACAGAGGGGCTACAATTACATGGGCAGGATAATGCGTACATTTCTTACCAAGCATTGCAGCCTCCTCCTTTGTTTACCCTTCACCTCCCTTCCCAGCCTCCCCCCTCCCCCCCCAATCCCAACCCTTCTCCTTCCACCCCTCTCCACCTCCCCAAAGGCACCGACTTTGTAAAGCTCGTTTTGGACATGACAACTTGTACTTCTCATTGTTGCAACAGGTCCACCTGTATCCTTAAACAACTGGTTTTTCCCCATCTCCTCCACAAGTTATACTGACATCAAATATAGTGAAAGCTGGGGTTATACTGTGGGGGAGGGACATACAAAGCAACAAAGAGATAATCTAATAAATGCGTTAGAAACACATGCATGAAAGAAAAAAACATTATAATATTGCTATACAGATGGTGTCCATTTATTTAGGTCCACTAAAGAGTACAATTCATTTTATTTTCTAAATTTCAAATTTTGAACTTCCTTTGTTTCTTTAGGGTAATTCTTTTCTCATTGTTGTAGGATTAGTTAATTTAATTTTGCATGATTTTAACACATGTAAATTATTCAGACACATATATTTTGCTTTTAAAATATTTAACATGTGAATATCTAAAATTATTTACTTAATTTATATATGGTAGATAAATTTAAATAAATTTACTTTCTTATACTTCTAAACATATTTTCCAGTAAACAAATACTTACTATATTTCAAGAAGCACATACTTTATTAAGAATGACTTCATAACCTGGTCACTTTTTTGTAAATATTTGTACTTGAATTTATAAAAAAGTTTGAGCTGGGAATGGTGATTTGTGACTTCCATTTTCTAGCTATGGTAGTAACTGTGAATATGGTTTGTAATTTAGGACAGCCTGAGAAACTGAGACCTCATTATAAAAATATCCAGATTGAAATGATTAGAGATATAGCCATCCCTAGTGAGATATAGAGCAGCTGGTTATCACCAGTAACATCAATCTTTTGCCAAAATAAAAGGATAAATGTTTCAAAATGTTTATTATTTAAAACTTGTGTGCAAAGGTTCTCATGTCTTCAATTTCTTATTTTTCAATTAACTTAATCTATAAGAATCCACGTATATTGTGAGTATTTTATTTCTACTAAACTTTTAAATAGTACAAGCAATATTATGATTTCCTATATTAAATTACTTTTAATATTGTGTATGTGGTATATGTGTGTATTTATGTGGTATATGTGTGTATTTATGTGGTTTTTGTGTGTGTAAGCTTTGTGTGTACTTTGTAATGTTTGGGATATCACAGCATTGTTTCACATATGCTAGACCAAGTTTTTACCACTGAACTATACTCTGCAGTAATAATGTAAATAGTGCTTTAAATTATGACTTTTAAATTTTCATTCCTAGTATGGTTTTTCAAAATTATATATGCTACAATGTGATCCATATTCTATCCATGTTAGCAAATTTTATTTTTATTTAGAATATTTCCACTTTCAAACTCTTGGGTTTGTTGATAAAGGTTTTACTTTGGTTCTTTTCTCTCTTCATTCTTTTTGCCTTTAGATTTTACCTATTCTTTCTCTTATTTCTTTGGTAATTAAGTATCATATTCTTATAACAATTTCTTTACATTGTAACAGGTGTATACTATGCTTTATTTTCTATTTTATTTTTTCCCATCTTCTCTGACTCTCAGTCCACATTATTAGGTGGATTAAAAAGAAACTTGATTCAGGACACTTTAATTATTTTCCTTCTCTTCTCTGAAGACTTTCTGTTTTTGAAACACAAAACCAATGACATACACAAAACCAATGACATACAGCTCTATGTGGTCCATCATTCTATTCTATCCTCTCTCACTCTCATCTCTAGTACAGCTCAAGTCACTACCATTCAGGTTCATTGTGTTATAGTGTTATCTATATTTTAACTCATTCCTAAATTAATTTTAGTTGTTTCAAGCATTCTCTAAAGACATTTTACTATATGTAATACCTGGGATCGTGTGTTTTCACAAAGTGCAAAATATAAGTAACTATCAAACATCTACTTAACTGTGTAGAATATTGCTCCACCTGTTAAATAAACTTGTATGTAAATTTAAGGAATACAGGTCAGTAAGAACAATTTTGAAAAATTGTGTAGCTTGATCCCTCATACTAGATTTGAATCTTATTACCATGTTTAGTAGTGAAGACAACATTGCTCTACTATAAGAACACACACATAGAAGAATGTTACAGATTTATCAAAAATAAATTCTTAGTTTTATGGTCAACAGATTTTGAAGAGGATGCAATGACTTTATGGAATAAAAATAGAATCATAATTGGGTATATTGGCACTATTGCCTCTCTAGATTTAAAGAATGAGCTTATATTACTTCCTCAAAACTTATACAAAATTTAAAAATAAAATATGATTATCAAACTAAATGTAAGATGTAAAAACCTATGAAACATAAATGTAATTATTCATGAAATTGGAACAGTAAAGGTTTCTAAAAATATGACATAGAAAGCATTAGTGTCTAATGCAAAGAAGAATATACTGGTTAATATCAACTAATAGCCTTTTATAACTTTATGAAAGAAGTGAAAACACATCCAACAGATAGAGGGAACATATTTGTTAATGTTTATGTTAATGCTACAATGATCCTGAGTCTTAAGTACTTTTATATCTTCTAATTCTATATAATTTTTTCCCGAATACAATATTTCTTTAAAGAACATATGTAAATTAATAGTCAATAGGAGGAGCATATGAAATAAGCTCCTCTTTAGTTTCTAAGAAAAAATAAAATGAAAACTCACTAGTATGACCATAATATAAAAAGATGACACAAAATATAGTAATGCATTTGTGGAGAAATTTATATATTCTACATAGTAGATTGATTTGTATAATAATGCAATCATTTTAGCAAACAAGTTTTCAAGTCTTCAAAAGGTCAAAGAGAATTGTATATGATTCAGCCATTAAACTTCTATGTATGTATTAAAGAGAATTAAGAAACTTGTTTGGACATAGTACGTAGTTCATTGAGAGTGCACTTGAATAGTCTGTGTGAGACCTTGGAAATAATCCCCAAAATCGAATTTTGAAGAGACACACTATAGAGTATGTATGCTGGATAAATTCTTGTAAGTGAATTTTATATCAATTTTAATGTCTGTTCTAAAATTACAGCATTTCTATTTGAAGAAATGCAAGGGAAAACTAGGCTTGGAAATCTATGATTGTACAATTCACTTTCAAAGCACTAAAATATATACTATAGAAGGAGATAATATGTGGCATGTGAATTACATGTCAGCAAAAGTAAAAAACCAAAACTATTGTTAAAAATACCTCACACAAATTGCAGAATACCTAAAAAGATGTTTTCGGTGTTGGCTAAAAACTATTTGTAAACTACAGCTTTTAGAACAAAGATTTGATTTCTGTTTATTTTGACTTCTTTGGTATGTTTATTTTAGTTTTACAGAGATAACTCAATCAAAAAGTGTATGTGATAACTGGAATACCTAGGAATTAGGCATCACTTATAAGTAATTGATAACCTTTTCTGGAAGAAAGGTTTAGCAAATGACAGTAGACCCAAATCTGTGCACCTGCGTTTTATGAATGTCATATGTTACTTCCTCGATCCAATTGCTTTTCTCTACTTTGCTAGGAAAAAAAGTATTCTCAAGATAAGAGCCAATAGCAATGAAAAGAAACAAAATGCACAATAATCTGGATTTATTTGTGAAAATAACAAATGTAATAAAGCAATTCAATTTAAGGGACTCCAATATTAGTATCTATGAAGATGTTCTTGAATGCCAACATCCACTGAATTTTTGTAATTTTGATTTCTACCAACATATGAAAACTAGAACAAGAAAACAAATACAGTCTTAGAGTAACCAGCCTTGGAATAAATTTTTTAATTTTTTTGAAAATACAAAAGAATTGATACCATTAAAAATTATTCTTTCCTATGGAAATCATTTTAAAATGTTTAACACTTATTATAATTCAAATACCAAACAAGAGTAATTTTACATAATCATTACAAATATTATTTTATTACTATCATAAAATAGAATAAAAGACCAGTCTCAATATGTTATCATTATTCTTAATTCCTAATCATTACCTAAATATCTTAAACAACCTAAATAGTCATGTATTTAACATAGATGTAAATCTTCTATACTTTTACTTAACATTTTCCAGGGACATGTATTTAGGTTTCTAAGAAATGTTCACAGCACTTAAAAGATGCTTTTGTGAAATTAATGTAATATATTTTGTTGCTGTTGTTGTTGTTGCTGTTGTTGTTGTTGTTTACAAGGCCTGTGCATTGTCCCTAAGCCTTTTTATACTCAATGCCAGCACTCTACAACTTGAGGCACAGAGCTAATTCCTGTTTATAGTGGTTAACTGGAGATAAGATTCTAAAAATAATTTTCTGTCTGGGCTAGTTTCAAAAACAAATCTAAGTTCTCATTACCCAGAATAGCTCCATCTATAGGCGTGAGTCACTGGCACTTGGTTTGATGTATTTTTTTTTAAATTTTAAATATGTTTTAAGATATTTCTTTCATTGTAATTTACATCGTTCTACACATAAATTTAGATATACATATATATTTCTGATGACAAATTATCTCTAAAAATGTATGTCTTTCTATACACACACACACACATATATTTCTGAAGACAGACACCTTCTAAAACTTTATGCTACTATTATTGACCTTTTTTCATTTCAAAGATATACAGTCTATTTTTCCAAAAGTTTCCTAGAATAAAATGACTAACCTTCAATAGAAAGTAGAGTTTATTACTTTCAAGAGAATTTTAGATATACACATGATATTGTAGTAAAATTTACAGTATATTACTTGAAATGATTCTGTTCAAACTCTTAAATTTTTGTGTGCAGTGGTGGGGAGAGAGGAACTTAATTCAATTTGGTTAGGAATTTGCAATACTTCAAAAATCTATTCCATAAATTTTTATAAGCACATAGTCAAGTTACCTGTTATGGCTCAGTTATTTTGTTTCTTTATTTTCTCAAAATTTTAATATGGATGTATGCACAGGGGTAACATTAAAATTATTAATCAGCAGAAAAATAATTGCAAAATCATAGATACATATCAGGCTTTCAATAGTTAGCAATTATGATGCTAATATTAATTTTGATGATGATGAGGAGGACCACAGTGTACCCTGATAATGACCATGTTGTGATTGAAAAGGAAAAAAAAAATAACTACACAATTTTGAAGGTAGATTTCCCACATTGAATACATAGTAATCGACACCCTTGGATTACATACAATAAGAATAAAAAGACGAGAGTTTCAATATCAAGAAATGTAATCACATAAACAGGTAGAGACAGTAAAAACCCTAATGTAATTCCTACAGTCTATTTCATGTATACTCACTATTCTTGGTGGTATTGTTTTCTTATAAATAAAATCATTAATTTCCACATTTTGATGGACTAAGATGTACTTTTAAACTTAGTGTGATTAGTTCAAATAACATTCTCATATACATACTATTCATTAACCAATGTTTTCCAATGATATATTAAGAGTATGTTCTTCAATTCAGCTGTAAACACATGACACAATTTACATAATACTACTTACATATCTGTAGTTACCTTAAAAGGCCTTAGGCCTTAGAGCAAGGAGGTAAAATGTATTTTTATTTCTGCATGGAACAATTTGTGACTTTATACCAACAAACCGAATTTGACTCTTTCCTTATTTGTAAGGTAAGTTGGAAAATGTAAGGTCTCTTCACTTTTCTCTTTTCTTGCTCTAGAAGTCAACAAATATATTCTTCATTATTTCTGGTAGATTACATCAATTTACAGATGAGAAATGGAAGGCCAACAGTCAATGTAGTGAGTAAAGAATGATAGCAGAATTTTTGTCTGAGGTCTTTATTCTGTGTGCTTACAAAGAGAGTAATTTGGTGATGGAGAGAACCAATATGAAAAGACTATGGGGAAAAAGCATACTTTGGAAATTGTTGTTTTAGGACTAGGTGACAGTGATGAGTAAATGAAACAGGCTGGTGTCAGGGGCATAAAAAGGAGTACATAGAAATCATATTAGTGACAGAACCTGAGAAAATCTTGATCATTCCTCTTATCTAATGGGAGGGAGTAGAAGGGTGAGAAGAAATCTAAGATGCTTCCACAGGTCTGGCTGGCAACTTTGTTAGTGATATTCATAATAATAAGGACCACAGGTTGAAATGATGGATTTAGGGGATAAAACTCTCTAAGTGTTCTAAAGTTCATATTAAACAGATGAAAAGATAGGTCTGTTTAGACAACATCAAAATATCCACGACCATGGATATGAAAAAGGATAATAAAATTGGGGGGGGGTAATTATTGAAGGGAAGAGGAAAAGAAAAATTCTCACACAAGTGTGAGCAATGTGAGCACCAGTGTGGACAAGATTGGAAGAAAGAGAAAAACAAGGAACCAAAAAAGTAAAAAACACAGATTTTCCGAAGTAAAGAAGGAAAGAATTTTCAGGAAGATATTGAAGGAAATATGCTATTTGGATTTGAAAAGTAAAAGGACAGAGACAAGTTTAATAAGAATAGTGTTTTGGTGATAGTCATATTGATAAAATTTTGAGGTATGAATGTGAAGCCCTAAAATTCTGGATCCATGAATTCAACAGATCCTGTTGATTTTAAATGTTGGGAACAAATGCTTTTATTCTGACCTTAGCAAAATTATACAGATATAACTCTCATGAACTTTACTTCGAGGTATTCTGTGAATATTTTTGAAGACTTTGTTTAGCCAGAAGATTAGAGATTGAACTACAGCACAGACAAGCCTAATTCGTCCTACAGTTCCAAAGAGTGACCCATGTATGCACAACAGTGTGGGATTTTATTGAAATCTCTTTAGATATGTTTGGATATTTTATCAGCCTATTCATTATAAATGTAGCAAAAGTAACACCAAGTATTAGGTTGAACATACAGCTTTACTGATGTGACTAAAGACTCCTGGAATTGATTCCTCTTTAGAATAGAAAATGCCTCAATAGCCATTGATACATCATAACTGCCATATACTCTATTTAATTCTAGTTCTTGTTAGGGATATCTCCATGCTGAAATAAATCAATCAACCTGCCACAAATTCTTACATGTAGGAAGTACTCTTATAAACTTCAAGCTTTTATTGAATGGAAGAGTTCAGACATTTCCCTCACCACTAGGATTAAATGCCTAAAGGATAAAACATTTTGTTTTAATGCCTTTCTTTCATTTTCTTATACCCATTTGCAAGTAGGGAAGGATTCTGATGTAACAACAATACAATGGTGACTTGTTTTAATACAACATCTAAGAGTTTGTGTTAATTTGGATACTTACTAATTAGCTCCAGATTTTGTGGTTATTGATATTTCTCCTGGGTAAACTAATAAGCTCCAAGAAAATGTCCCTAAGGAACCTTTCAATTCTACTATCACTTTTTGTCTCAAAATGCTTTAAATTCTACATCCTCTAATGTGGGCATAGGGTTATATTGTGGAACTTTTGTCCTCAGAGAGTGAGTACTATCCAATTGCTTAACATGGACAAAGTACCTTCATACATTGATTGGGCGAGTGCAAACAAGATGTGGTAGTTGAACAAAGTTCTTAGCAGTTTGTACAGATGAAAGGGAAATAGAGCAACTATGAACTCAAAAGGAATGTGCAAAAAAGCGAGAGGCACAAAGTAGAATGTGCCAAGGAAATTCTGAAGTGTAATTTGAAATTATGTGCTCAAATGTGAGGGTGTGGTCAAAGTACACCTTCAGACAATGTAATTGGATAATTTCGGGGGAAACTACTTTAAACTATTCTGGGATAATTGTACAAGTAGAAGCCCCTTAGTCTGACTCTAATCAGCCACAACATACTCAACTTAGGGATTATTTTCCAAGTGCAAAGTGAGAAAAAGAGGGGTCATCAGAGTTAGTGTTCAGGTTGAAGTACGTCTTCATTTATTTTGGAGCATTAAACTAGGAAAAAGCCAAGTAAACATTTTGCAAGTACCTAAATTAAGTGGGACGTATTATATTGGTCTCTTTTTAACTTGGAAGTTATAGATTATGTCCTTTTATACTTGGAACAATGATCTGCTTTCAGTTATTTCTTCTCTTCCGCTTCTTTTGTCCTTCCACGTATTTGAAGAGACATACTTGCGCTTGCATTTCTAAACCCTTCAAAATTATCTGAACTGCTTCATACTTCTGGCAACTTCCTATATCTTTCTCAAGGGAATATTTTGTCACTACCATTTTAATCCTCTATGATATTGGATATCTTCCTGCCTAATTCAGTGCAAGAAATACATTACACTGATCCACATATGTCAACACTTGTACCACCATGAAATACTATCATTCATAGAAAGCATGATTTTAGAATGTCGGGGGAAGTGGCATCTGTCATTTTTGAATGGCCCTAGGTGATACTTACATGCAATCACGTTTTAAACCAATGTGCCACTCAGTAGATGAACGAATGGACAAAATGTGATATATATATATATATATACACACACACACACACACACACACATATACCATGGTTTCCCTCATTTGTAATAAGTAGGAAATATCTAGGATTTTCCTAGCAGATGTGCACAATGGTTTAATAGCTATGTGTAAGATGATGCTGAGCAAAATGAACTCCTACATATGGAAGCAGAGGTTTTAATTTGTGGTTGTTGTTTTTAATATAATACGTGATTACTTTTTTCTTTTGTGTTTTCTCCTACGGCTTGTTCCCTGCTGTATTTGTTTTTAGTATCATGTGTCATTGTATATACATTTATCTTAATTTGGCAAAGGAAGAGGAAACACAAAATGGTGAGAAAAAGGACAAAGGGCAAACCAATGCAATAGAAATACTCACAAAACAAAATGTTGGAAATTTACATTACAACTTGTGAGGGGTATTGGGTGAAGGAAAACAGTGAGAAAAAATGAGGGAGTGGGTACAAAGTTCATGTTATGTGTTCACTACTTTACAATTACTGCAACCCCTTCTATATATCCCCTTGAAAATAAAATTTAATTAAAATATAAGGTGCATAAAATATAATTTCACTGTATAGGTATAGTAAATATTATTCAATTACCCCTTTCTTTATCAGAGGGTCATCAACTTTAAAGTTATCAAACTATACAATATTTTCAGAATATACTTGCCATTGTTTTGAAAAAACATTTTTTTAGTAATATCTCATACTAAAACAGAAAACAGTTCTATTTTATGGAAAGTACTAACTTTTAAAACAATATTGTTAAGAGGACAGAATATATGTGTTCTTCAAAATTCCTATGACTATTAAATACTCATTTTTAAATTCTGAACATGCCATACCAGAGACATTTAAAATAGTATCCGTTTGCCTTTTATTTAATTCTGCAACAGATGCAGTTTCCAATGGGATGTTGCTTATGTAAAAGTCAACAAAAAATAGCCACATTCTGGTAGTAGATAAACCTGTGAACTATCTATAATAATTAATTCCTTAAGAGTATACATTTGTTCATCAGAGTAAGCCATTATTTCTATGTCAATCAATCCCAAGTTTTATGCCGTAGTCAACCTAGCACAACAGTTTCCAACTTGTAAAGTGCACCTTAAAATTTCCTAAATTCACATCATGACTTACTTATACTATTGTGAAAAAGTACTACACTTCTGCTGTGATGCCCTACCAATTGTGCAAGAACACTACAATAAACTGCTGCATCATTTCCCCCAGTGTTATTCTTGAGATAAGAACACTTGCAAATATCATTTATTGTTATATTTATTTTGTTATGTATTATTATTATTATTATTTTCTCTATCATAGATTTTTAGGAGATCCGAATATCTGTATATTAAGATCTGAAAATTATGGTTCAAAGCCCACCAAGGCAGGAAGTTTCCTTAGATTCTTATCTCCAATAAACTGTTCAGGAAAAGCCAGACACAAGTGGCACTGAGGTTCAAGTGGTAGAGCAGTAGCCTTGAACAAAAACAGGCTCAGGGAGAGTACTCAGGCCCAGAGGTCAAGCCCTAGGAGAAATTAAACAGCAAAAACAAAATAAAAACAAACCTCAAACATAGGTTTATTTTCTCATTGTATATAAAGGTATGTAATTAAGGAAATTTCTTCCTGTGTTATGTATAGGTAGAAGAAAAAATATTTCACAAAATTACTCTCTTCATACCATGTTACACCAAAGTCTCAAAAAGTTGGTCTTTTTCTAAATTTATAAATTAATAGCATCCATTTGTTGGCAACTCTCTCTAGATTATTCATATCATACATGAACTATTGTAATTATCTATTACCTAAGTTCTAATTATACCTCACTTGAAAGAATATTCTAGGCAAATAGAATTCCAGAATCATTTGTGAATTTCTAAATTAAACCTTCTACTTGAATACAATTTTGTAGTATCCTATAGAGTATGAAATTACAAAAAATATTTGTTTTAAATCTAATTTCTAATTTAGACAGGTCTACAAAGTCCTACATTAGATGAAATTTGCAATTTCTCCAGGCTTAAGCTTTCATAATCCTTCGTCATTTCTTCGGAATCCAACAGAATGATGCTTGCTTTTTCAAATTCTTGGTTGGAAATCATGAACTATTTTGCATCTAGGAACGTTCTGTAATGAAGAGAACATTTAAAACACAAATGAGGATTATGTGTAAGTTGCTTTTCAATAGGAAACTTGACTTCTCAAAACATAATGACAAAATTAGCCCAAACTCGCAACTGTGTATTCCTTTCTTGTTGTTTGGTTTGTTTTATTAGACAAAATTATACTACCTGGTCCATGGAAGGTATTACTATGCAATTCCACTCTTTAATCTCCTGTCTTAATCTGAGTGCTAGAATTCCAGGCTTGTATCACATTGCCCTGCCATGGTTTGTTGGTTTATTTAATCTAGACTAGCAATTCTGAACTTCTCCAATGATATTATCCACCAGACTCACTGCTCACAGTGTTTATGTACTATTTTCGAAGATCTTCTAACATTTGACACAGGATATGATCATTTTCAGATGCACCTGCTGGGATCTCTGTTTCATTACTCCATGGATCTGATCCTTCTAATAATAATTACTTGACTCTTACTATCTCTGGTCCCTACCTATGTAATAGTCTCAAACTTTTTGAAGAAGTTCACTTGAGGACTTCCTAATATTAAAATTTATCACTTGATTCTAGTCTGAGGACATATTTTCTAACTTTTGTACACATTCTGAGAATTGTGTCATATGTGTGTTTGCACATATAAATGCCTCTGTGTATATGCGCATACTTGTATGAATGTATGCCAAAACGTCAAGCTCTTATGCAGCAATCTTGCTCATAACTGGTATTCCATTACTTGAGCCATTTTTCCAATGCAGCTTTTGGGTGGTTAATCATAGGTAGTGTTGCAAAGACTGTTCTGCCCAGGATGGATGCAAATTGAACTTCCCAGACTCCTTTACATTCTTAGGTTTTATCTTTCCAGGAATATCAACTTTTAAAGTACAAGCATTTTTGTGAGTGTAAAGTCTAAGCTGTAGCATAGATTTTCAACTCAAAAATTCTTATAAAGATAGATGAACATACATATTTCATATACTGAGTGTACACTGTTATAAATGTGATCTTAAGCCGGGATCCAGTGGCTCACTCATATAATCCTAGCTATTCAGTAGGCTGAGATCTGAGGATTGCAGTTGAAATCCAGCACAAGTAGGAAAGTTTCTGAGGCACTTATCTACAATTAACCACCAGAAAACTGGAATTAGATCTGTGACTCAAGTGGTAGATTGCTAGCCTTGAGCTGAAGAATGGTGGGACATCATCAAGGCCCAGAGTTCAAGCCCAACAACCATAAAAATAAAGAAAGATTTTAAAAAAGAAAGAAAAAGAAATGTGATCTGAGCCAGCACTTCATTGCGAGTATAATTACTGCACTATCAACATGGCCTTTTTTCCCAGTTAAGTCCATGCTCTTATATATGACTTGCTTTGGAACCAAAATTATTCTTTCATTCTACTTTTTACAAATTTGCGTGACTAGCTACCATGATTTAGATGTATTAAAAGAAAGAGAGTGGCCTCATCCTTCATGTTCCACTTGGTAGTAATGCTTTCTCTATATCACTCCCATAGATCTATATACTGGCCTTGGCTTTATTGTTTCAAAGTTGTCTTATTTGCAGAGTCTTCTATAGTATATTGAACAATTATACTTAAACACAGAACTTTTTTCCTCCTATTATTCCTATTGTTTCTTCTACTGTTGTCTTATCTACACTTGGGAAATACTGCACAACACACACACACATACACAAAGTTTCTGTGAAACTTCTTCCCAGTTAAAATTAGCCTTAATTTACAGAGAACTTATGAAATTTGAACTTAATGTACTTCTGGATTTTTTTTCATGTTTCTTAATGAAAAATTATGTACAGAGTGTTAAGTTACTTAAGTAAGGTAATGAGTACATTTCCAATCAATCTAGCATTGTTACCTCCTCCTTTGTTTTCCCCTGCCATCCCCTCCCTCCCCATCTCCACAATTCTCCCTTCCCTCCCCAAGTTGTAAAGTTCATTTTCTACATAGTATCTTGCTCATCTCATTGTTACAATGTGTCATATTGTAGCCTTGTTTCAGCATTTTGTTATTTCCCTTCCCCTCCTCACATTAGAAAAACGTATATGCAAGATACAGGGCACCGAAATCATATCAAGTGAAAACGGGTTATAATGTGAGGGAAGAACATAGAAGAGAAACAAAAAAAAATCACGTAGTACATTTTAGATATATTAAAAACAATAGCAAGAAAGAAACAACAAGATGTTTCCCTATCTTGGGGTTCATTTCACTTAACATCATCTTATATGGCCATATGTACATTGATAATGTTTTTATAAGCCATTTAAATTCCATATTTTGTCTTTAGTAAGTTGCCTCTGAAACACATGTTACTTCATGTCCAACGATGTCTTTGTGCTATTTCAATGAAGCCAGAAAACATTCATTTTATCTGGATCAGCACAATAGATAGTTACTGAATATAAGTGGAAGGAACTGTTACTGCAAATGGAAACTGATCCCAAGAGAGGAATTGAACATAGAGGAATGACAAAGTTCAAGTTAAGAAAAGAATGCAAGGCTTGAAGGAAACTCTGTCCTGGGCTTATTCGAGTGTGTTCTTTACTCATATAAAACTTGTCTGTAAACTTGTAGTTGAGAGTATTGCAAAAGGAAACAATATGCCATTTGAAGGCCAGCGTAGGAAAAAATAACTTTGAAAAGTGTTCTACGGAATAAAAACAAAAACATATAGGTTTTAAGTGTCTTATGGAAGGATATTTCACTCCTGAGATGATTTTCTTATTGCGAGTCAGTTATCAATTCCTCTTGTCTGGTCCTGAGTTCTCCATAATAATAAGGATTCTAAAAAAGCAGAATACACTGAGTATGTTCAGCAAAAGGAGCCTCTTCTCAAACCAGTGCTTTAACGATGGTCCCAAAGTAATATGTGGGGTTTTTTTTTTGCTTGTTTGTTTGTTTAGTTGGTGCTGGTTCTAGGGTTTGAACACAGAGGCTGGACCCTGTCCCTGAATAATTGTCTTCCATGTCCAACTGCCCCCAAATCTAGTACTCTACTGCTTTAGCCAAAACTCCACTTCTGGTTTTGTGGTGTTTAATTATAGATAAGAATTTGACAGACTATCCTGCATGGGTTGGCTTTGAAATGAGATTGTAAGAAAGCCAAGAGACAACAACTGTATCAAGATTTCTGTTTTGAACCAAGAAATACTAGATGCAGTTTACTATAAAACTAATATTTGACAATTTTTAAAAGAAGAGAATATGTCCAGCAAAGAAGCCATAACTTAATTTACTCAGCAAAAGTAGGTGCACTGAATCATTTTGGAATTTTTTCTGATTGGGAAGATGACTATTGACTTCATACTTCCTTTTGGAGAAACTTAAAGTCATATTTGCATTTTTTTGTTGGACATAGGGCTTGAACTCTGATTCCGGGTGCTGTCCCTGAGCTCTTCAGCTCCAGTTGAGCACACTACCACTTTAGGTACAGCACCACTTCCAGGTTTCTGGTTGTTAATGGAAGATAAGTGTCTCATGGACTTTCCTGAACAGGCTTGCTTTGAACCACAATCCTCTGGTCTCAACCTCCTGAGTAGCTAGGATTATAGGCATGAGCCACCAGCACCCAGCTGATATTTGCATTTATGTGCAGATAATGACACTGTATAGACAAACAATGGAAATTGTCCTTCTCTTCTGTCAAAACTATTAATTAGCCTCTCCCTTTTTGGTGCCATGTCTGAAAAAAGATTTCTAAAATCTCACTTAGACTACCCTTCTCATTGTGATTAGCATTGAACACTCAAAAGCCTGGAATCTTTGAATTTCCAGGATTAATCTTCACCTGATATCTAAAACCTGACATCTAAACACATTCCCATCATTAATATGTCCCAGTCCGTGACCTATTAACAAAACTTTTTTGTTCAACACAGTTTTCTAATATAGGTAAATTATATGAATTAAGGACAATTGTCAGGTATCAGTATGGAAAGAGCAATTATATATTCCATGTATGGGTTATTTTGTATTTACTAACTAAATGATTTTTTGCCAGTCCTGGAGCTCATACTCAGGCCCAGGGAACTGTTCTTGAGAGTTTTTTTTTTCTCAAGGTTAGCACTCTACCACTTGTGCCACAGTACCACTTCTTGTGTTTCTTTTTCTGTGTATTTGATACTAAGCAATGGATCCCAGGGTTTCGTGCATGCTAGGAAATAACTGTACCATAAAGCCACATTCCCAGAGTCCTAAAAGACTTTCTTAAGATGGCATTACTTTTTCATTCCATTACTATGTATTATAATTTTGGCCAGGTCGTAGAAAAGAAGTGGAAAACAAATACTAAGTTCAGTATGGCTGGCATTTCTATCACATCACTAATGAAGTACAGTGTTAAGACCTGCAGGACTCAAAGAGCTGTTACATGTAACATTATTATGTAAAGCACCATTAACAGTCATCTCCGACATCCATAAGACTCTTCTTCCACTTTCAAGGTCAAGAGCTAAATATCTAAGACTTTTTATTGATTGGGTGTGTTTCCTAGGAAGGAAGAAGGAGAATGTGGAAGGTGATGGTGGAAAAATATGTATATTGGCTCCCTGTCCACATTTTTTGCATTTTTAAAAAGTGCTACTGATGAACTCCCACATACATTTAATTGACTATGCTACCTGCACAAGATGCAGATAAATGAAGGCATTTATTCTGGTGTATAGTCACATATGTTAACATAATCCATTTCTGGAAAAAACGATACTAGGTAAGAAAGTATAAAGTATTGTCTATAAAATGATTTCTTCTTCTAGCAGAACAAAATGTAGTATTGAAATGATTAATCAAGGTTTTTTGAGATTTTATGCTGTCTCAGTATCAAAATGTTCTCTAATTCCTGTAACATACAAGCATAAAATCATGATTTGAAGGTCTCAGTAGTTTCAGAAACAAAGGTATATAATAGCTTCCTTCCTGCAGAGACATGTGATGGCAAGTATGATAGATTGTATTATAGATCTGTTCTTTTTCCTCTTTATCTCAAGTGTGTGTTTCTTGGCATATTTCTCTGTCCTGCATCAGCTTCCTGTAGGTGAGATTTACCTCTACTCTGCAATGTGAAGATGGGTCATGTGACTTACTTCATCTTACAACAATGAACCAGAAGTGGTCAAAGGGTATTTCTAGGGGAAGATTTCTAGCCCATTGTCTGTGTCTAGCAGCTGGCTTGTTTTCCCTTAGCCATAAAAATAGCATATTTCTAGAGGGATTCTTCTTTCAATTTATATACTGGAAGAATACAGCATGTGAAATAGAGGCAAAACTCAAATACAGCCACACACACGCTCTCTCTCTCTCTCTCTCACACACACACATATAAAACAGACAGAACTAAGCTAATGTTAGAATATATTAAGACTTTAGCTTCCAACCATTCTTGTATATGTTTATGATAGTTGACTGTAGCACACCAGAATTTAACAAACACTAAACAAGAACTAAACAAATAGATAACATTTCCTGTTTGATGCTATTCATTTTTTTTTTATAAATAAGTATTCTCCATGTGATAATTTGTCCGGTTATCTTTTTCTATACATGTGTTTAATCACTATAGACCACTGTATCTAATATCCTCAATCATTATCCAGACCTTGTCATTGAGATGAGGAAGAACAAAATGTCTAGATTTCTCCTTCTCATTACCTCTTCTCCTTTTTCTACTGTGAATTCTCATCCTTTCTCCAAATAATCCTATTAATAAAGTAAAAATGACACATTGTAGATATAAAGCTAAAGGCTTCAAAGCCAGAAATTCATTCTTTCAGAAATAGGTGAAGTAAATCAGAGTGGCTCAAAGAAGAATAAAAATATGAATTTTTCCCTGTCTAGCTTCCACCGTAGTGTGGGACCATGACTCTAAATATCTAATAAACCATTTGTCTTGGCTAATTTTTTAAAATAGTTTTTGAAATAAATAGTAATTTTTAAAAATAAATTTAAATAAATAGTAATTTCTTGTTTGCTTTTGGCAGGCATGAAATAAGACTGCCTTAACATTTTATGAGTTGAGAGGCTAAATTTTATCAGAATCTAAACATAATGAAAAATAAATGATTTTAAGATAAATAGGTGTTAGGTACATTTTTAACGTGACATACACACAGAGACATCTTTTTGCTTCTTTTCCTCTCCACACTGATTCAACTTCAATAAACAGTTCATGTAATTCAAATAATTGTGTTTCAGAAATAGATGACACAAAAAGTTAGAAAAAGAGAACCAGTTTTGGGTGGTATAATCTTTAAAAATAGCTGTCAAATAAATATTATCCATAATTCCAAAATAATAGCAGCCAAATGCTCTTGAAAAGAGAAGATTTTATTTATTTTTTATTTTTATTTTTTGTGAACATACTGTACAGAGGGGTTACAATTACATGGGCAAGATAATGAGTACATTTCTTATCAAGAATTGCAGCTTCCTCCTTCACATCCCTTCCCAGCCTCTCCCCCCCCCATTCCCTCACCCAATCCTCCCACCCGCCCCGCACCAAAGTTGTAAAATTCGTTTTCGACATGACAAGTTGTACTTCTCATTGTTGCAACAGGTCCACCTGTATCCTTTAAGGACTTGTTTTTCCCCATCTCCTCCACAAATTATACCGACATCAAATATAGTGAAAGCAGGGGTTATACTGTGGGGGAGGGACATACAAAGCAACAAAGAAATAATCTTATAAATGCGTTAGAAACAAGTGCATGAAAGAAAAATACATTAAAATACATATCTAAGCGTTCATTTTCCTAACGTCACATTATCTGACCTTTTCTACTTGACTCATGCATATCCTAGATATTGCAAATAAGGGAAACCATGGGACTTATGTTTCTTTGCACTTGGCTTACTTCACTTAATATAATTTTTTCCAAACCTTTCCATTTCCTAACAAATGGGGCAATGTCATTCTTTCTGATGGAGGCATAGGATTCCATTGTGTATATCTACCACATTTTCTTGATCCATTCATCTATTGAGGGGCATCTGGGTTGGTTCCATATCTTAGCTATGGTAACTAATGCTGCAATAAAAAAAGTTGTGCTGGTAGCTTTAGTGTGGTCTTGTTTGTAAACATTTGGGTAAATGCCCAAAAGTGGGATTGCTGGGTCATAGGGGAGCTCTATGTGAAGTCTTTTGAGGAACCTCCATACTGCTTTCCAAAGTGGTTGAACAAGTTTACATTCCCACCAACAATGAAGTAAGGTTCCTTTCTGTCCACATCCCCTCCAGCATCTGTTGTTAGAGTTCTTGATTTTTGCCATTCTAACTGCTGTGAGGTGGTATCTCAATGTTGTTTTGATTTGCATTTCTTTTAGGGTTAGGGATGTTGAGCATTTCTTCCTGTGTCTATTGGCCATCCTTCTTTCTTCTTCAGAGAAGTGTCTCTTTAAGTCATTAGCCCGCTTTATTTATTGTGCAGTTGTTTCTTTGAGGATTTGTTGTTGGGGCATTTAATTTTTTGAGTTCCAAGTATATTTTAGATATGAGACACTTGTCCGTTGTATGCCTAGTGAAGATCTTCTCTCAATCCGTGGGCTTTCTATTGATCTTGCTAGCTATGTCCTTTGCCATGCAGAAGCTCTGGAACTTCATGCAATCCCATTTGTCCAACCTTTCTTTGATTTGTTGTGTTTCCAGGTAAAAGAGAAGATTTTGAACAGAATGTATAAAAAGTGCCAGTGCCAGCACTGCTTGAAGAGCTGCTCTCTGGGATTTAGGGCATCTAGTACATGAGAATGTTTTAACCAAGATTAATTGTTTTCAGGGACTAAATTTTTAAGTTATAGTTCATAGAAGAAATATGTTGTTCAAATTTAATGAAAGGATAACAGTTTATAGTAGAAAGAATGATACACACTTATTGTGGTAGGCAGTGAAATACCTTCCCAAAATATCATCCCCAAATATCTAGTTCCTCAAATGTAGTTTTGCATTTTATATCTATCTATCTATCTATCTATCTATCTATCTATCTATCTATCTATCTATCTATCTATCTATCTATCTATCTATCTATCTATCTATCTATCTATCTATCTATATACATATACAAGTTTGTATAACAATCACCTTTCATTACCCAAGGAGCGCAAATTTGAATAATTATCAGATGGGGGAAGTATATTCAAATGTGTACTTAAAAGTCCCTGATGTAGTGGGAAAGGGACATGATTAGGGTAACAACCCTCAGAAAGGTGTAAAGATGCTACATCAGAAGATAAAGGAAAAGACAACAACCCAGATTCTGAAGTTTCTGGAAACAGAACAGGAAGTAAATGCCGTTTCCACTAAAATCATCTGAAAAGTATTCCACCTCTGTCGGTGGCTTGATTTTAATCTAGTGAGACTTCTTTTAGATTTTTGTCCTTTAGAACTAAAATGATAAATACGGATTATACAAGCCACTTAACTTGTCGAAATTTGACAGATTTGATAGAGTAAACCAAGTCAATTACAGCCTTTTACTGATGCAACTACAGGGACACCACATGTCCTCGTTTCTGAGAATAAGAAAAAGTTGCCACTGGCTTTGTATACATCTATGATGTACATACTAATAAAGGCCTTGCATTAATGAAGTCTTGAAATTCTAAATAATATCTAAATAAGGAGCTCCCTATCTTTATTTTCAAATTTGGGATCACTAAGTACTACAGTTATGTAGAAAGCTAAGATAAGAATATGGAAATGAAATCTGTCTCCTAATATTATAAAGATAATTTATGTCATTTTGAGTTATAGTTTCTAAAGTAATAAAAAAAATAAAGTAAAACAGAAACAGAAACTCAATTTTCTATCCTTCCTAACTTTCCAACAGAAATTAGAGTATCCAGTAAAGATACAACAATCCAAGAATGGTATAGGATGTTATAAGATCACTAGATGGTGAAAAAGAAGATAACAAAAATGGGTCCCTTGGAACAATGGGAAACAAAATCTACACCTACAGATTGTGATATAGCTAGAAAATAGTTTCCACTATTCTGTCTTTGATATTTTAGGTTTGTTTACACAGCAACTTTCCTCTCATAGGAAATGACTCTTTATTAATACTTAAGGGTTTGCAGGTTATAACCCAGCAACAAATAATGCTTGTAAATGTAAAAAAGAATGATACTAAGAGTAACCAAGTGTACTTGTGTTGCTACAGCTAATATTAAGAATGATCTTTGGAAATAGTCAAACAATCTTGATCTTTTTCATACCTTTCTTCTTCTCCAACAAGAGAAATCTTAGTCAAGATATGTAAAACATTAATAAAGGATTTTTATACTTTTTATTGTTCACACTAAAGCAAATACACTTTTCCCCTTTGCAAGCCTGATTTTGAAAGAGTCAGACCCTCACAATTATTTTATAGGCAAACGTTTATCGCTTTGCCTTAGGTGTTTTCCTGCCTTTGGGCATTGCTCTCTATTATTTTGGCAACTACACAAAAAAACAAGATAAATCCATTATGCTTATGTCGAATTGTTCAAAGTCAAGCTGTCTTCAAAGTTTTCTGTTCCCTTCTACACTTGTAATTGAAGTTTAAATGATAACAAAAACGTGATACTTTAATGTACATTTTCATTGAAATCAGTGAAAGCAAGAGTGTCTGTTATTGCTTTTTAAAATGTTTTCAAGTATTTTCCTTGGCTATTTTCATTATTGTCTTTGTTTCAGCCTCTAATCAGGAACACAGAGTTTCACAAAAAGATCTTCCTAAGGAATAGGAAGTTAGTCAAAAAAATAGGCATATAATTAAAGATTTTCATCACTTAAGAGACTGAATAGCTTAGAAGACATTTTGCTATTACTGGCATGGTTCTTAAACTAAGTGAAATGCATGTAAATGTGACAGTTGTTCCAATGATTATGGCTTATACATTTCTGCTTCAATGAGATGAGTAACTTTACTGTAAATGAAACTTCTGGCAAGATTGGAGGGCATATTTAATTTAGGGTAGAAGGGTTAATGTTAGAAGCCCAAGAGAAATTCCATAAATGGCACTGGTTATCACTTATCAGTTAATTATACTTATGGCATATAAGTATATAAACATAAATGTGAATTGAGTGAGAAATGTGTGATTTACACAACTGATTCAATGACAACTAAGACCAGAAAACACTTCCCTTCGTTTATGTAAACTATTATATCTAGTGAAGATTTAAAGAGTTTTAGAATATATATTTTAACATTTATGTCAAAATATTTTTACCTGTTTATTTCTATTTTTGGCGATTGTGGGGTTTAAAAGCTGGGTCTGGACGCTTTCTCTCAACTGTTCAGCTCAAAGCTAGTGCTCTACCACTTGAGGCACTGCCAGTTTTTTATTGGCTCATTGGAGATAAGAGTCTCATGGACTTTCCTGCCTAGGCTGGTTTTGAACCATGATTCTCAGCTCTCCGAATACTTAGTAGCTAGGATTACAAGTATGAACCACTGGCACCTACTTCATAATTATTTTTACACATTTATGAAGTATGGAGTGGTAATCCCATTCATTTAAATCTTGTGTAATGATCAAGCTTATATCATATCTTACAGCTTCTGTATGAAACATTTCTCTTTAGTGACACTGCTCAAAACCTTATCTTTTGGCTATGATGAAATATCTATTCTTAACTATAATCACTTTTGTTCTTATGGTATACAATTAATACATTAACTTTTAGTCAAGGAAGTCTGCTAATTAAAGTTATATAAAGTATGAATTGTAATGTGAGAGAAATTCATGGTTCCATTACTTGTTTTAGGAAAACAATTATGCCTTTTGTTTTCAAATATATTTCTGTGGGAATGTGTAATATTCATTGATTTAACTGTTAAAATTGATAGTTACATTATATCAAGTTGATTCAAACTTGTATTTGAAAATTGCACACTTAACACAAATATACTTTCACTTTTTTCTACCACATAATTGAAATAACAGTAAAGCAAATATTGGTGTTAGTGGCTCATGTGTAGAATCCTAGAAACTCAGGAGGCTAAGACCTGAAGATTTTAGTTCAATGTCAGTGTAAACAAAAATGTGAAAATTTGTCTCCAATTATCCAGCAAGAAGGAGAAAGTGAGGATGTGTCTCAAGGATTAGTGTCATCACCTATGAGCAAAAAATACAATGGAGACCATTAAACATTGAGTTCAAGACCTAAAAATGGCATATACACAGAAGACAGCAATAAAAAGTCCTATGAACATCAATAATGAACACAAAATAATAGAAAAGATCATGAGAAATGTTGTGTTAATTCATGAGAGGGAAAAATCAAAGTCTCATTTGTACAATTTCATTCTACTCATTTTTGTTGAAACCTGGCTTTTGGGTAACAAGTGAAAGAGTAGATTGGATTACCTGACATAGCAGACATTGCCTGTGAATATGCACCATCCCACTCTGCAAAAAATTAAACTCGTGGTTGTTAATTTAAATAAAACCTTGTGTTAGAGACTGGTTCACATAGAGGCTTCAGACCAGAGCTTTTGTTTATAACCAATCCTGCTTTACCCACCATCCCTTTCCTTACTTAGCTGGCACCAAGGCAAGTCTTTGAAGGAGACGCAATTACCTTAATCCCTCCCTTTCTCAAGCTACAACTCATTTCACATGCTATCTATGTCTTAGCAATAGTTGTTTTCTTTCTAATCCCCACCAGAAAACTCTTATATTCATGTAAACGCACTATAAATAACCTAGTTAGAAAAGGGATTAAGTGTTTAGCATTGGCTGAGGCTCACATCTGTAGGTTGCTCCCTAATAAATCTGTGCTACACTATCAGTTTTTTCTCCATGGCCTTTGAGTGTGACAAATGATTGATTTGGTTTGATGTAATCCCATTTAACAGACTTACTTTGATTTGTTGTGCTTTGTGAACTTTGGAAGTTTTGACCTATGCCAACGGGACCTCATGTTTCCCCTAATCCTTCCTGTAACATTTTTAAAGGTATCTGGACTTACATTGAGGTCTTTGACCAATTTGGAATCGATTCTGGTGCAGGGATAAGGATCTAACTTCAGTTTTCTGTGTACAGCCAATTCTACCAGAACAATTTTTTGAAGAGGCTGTATTTCTTCCATCCTGTGTTTCTGGCTCTCTTATCAAAGATTATGTGCCTATAGGAGTGGATTCATTTCTGGCTCTTCAATTCTGTTGTATTGATGGAATTCTGTGGTTTTATTGGAAAGAATGGCATTACCCCATTCCTGAGGAAAAAGAAAGACTGGAAAAATGATATTTAGTGAAATAAGACAGATCCAATTAAGTATGTTGCATTGTTTTCCACTTTTGTAATAACTAGAATATGTCCATAAATCTACAAGTTAATCCAGTAGGCAGTAAAAGACAAATAATTATACTTGGACATGATTAACTAATTGCACTCTAAGCATTCACATGGTGAAAACAAGGGAAGCTATTCTGAGGAGAGGATCACAATGACTCAATAGCCATGTGTATATGACCATATTGCCATGAGCTCTAAGATCAATCATCCATATGAAATACATATATCTGTATATAATTTTAATAGATGTCATAAAAATAGCCGACTTCCCTGTTATCTCAAAGCAAAAGTTTAAGTTTAAAAGATAAAATTGAGGAAAGTTTTCAAAACAAAAACGAAAATACATAGAGGAAAATGTGGGAGAGAAAAGATAAGATGAAAAGTAGAGTAGCTATCTATTGAAGAATTCATAAACAATTTCCAAAATTATACAAGATAGCTGGGGTACAGCTCAGTTGTAGGACTAGACTAATATATACAAAGCCATGTGTTCAATCTCCAAGAAAGCATACTAACTTAATAAATAGTACTAATAAAATAATTACTAGAAATAAATGTTTTCATGTTAAAGAGGCCTGAATCCTAAAACAGTATACAAATCATTGTCAATTCTTGTATTCAATGACATGAAACTACAAGAATAAACAGGAAATAGTTTTCTGTTTTCTTCTCTTTTTTCCTTTGGCACTACTGGTGCTTGAATTGCTAAGGCTCTGACCACTTTAGATTATTTTTCAGATGAGGTCTTACTTTTTGGCCAAGCCTCTCTTGAGCAATAATCTCTTACCTATGTTTTCCACAAATGTGAGATAACAGGGAAATTACACTATAGCTAGCTTTCTTTGTTTTTGTAGTTTCTCACGATTTTTTTTTTGTCAGTACTGGCCCTGGATGTCAGTGTTCTAACGTTCTGCCTTCTAATTAGCAAGGTACATTTCATTCCAAGTTTGGACTCAGAATATTTTTCAATGTAAATATTCCATATTCACTTCTATTTTCCTATATATCTTTAAATTCTATTGAGGTTAGTATGATTCTTTATGATGTTATAATAAGAACACAGAGAAATCCCTTGAATATTTTTCCAGTTTCTTTAAATATTTATAAGTATGACATGGTAAGTAGGACATTAATATTTCACAAGTACTTTATGCATACTTCAGTTGTTTTAATTATTTTATGCACATATTAAATCCAATATAATTTTATCAACTCTATATTAATATATCATATTTACAGATACGTTTCTTTACAAAAATTGTGTCTGTCCCATGTTTCCCTTTTATAATTAAACCCACTACTTCTCTTTGTCCCATCCAAAACCTGTATCATCCTGGAAACCAATACATTTTTTTCTCTGTCTTCTAGATCATGCAATTAATACGCTTTTAAGATTGCCTTCAAATCTATGGTAGATTATTGCCAGTTGTTGTATGAGTTAATATTGTATTGTATTCCTACGAATTGCTTTTGGTTCTGTCATTATAGAATGTAGCAAATTCGTTTTCCATTCACCTGAAGAAACCCTGAACTGATTTCCATTTCTTTGACTAGAGGAAATTATGCTGCTATATACCTCTGTGTTTTGCTCTTTGGGTGAATGTTACATTTTTATTTCCATGAGACAAAGCCTGAAGAGCTCAATTCCGGTGCTATAATGTGGGTGCTTGCATATTTCATATATTAGGAAACTATCAAAATGTTTTCAAAAGTAGTTTTCCATTTGACATTCCTGCCAGCATCGTTTCTGTTTCTTGATCACATTTAGAATGTTCATCATTGTATTATGTGAAGTAATTCTCACACGTTTTATGATGTCATGTTAGTTTCAATGTGCATTCATTTGGTTACTGATGATAATTTTCTTGTGCTTATTTTTCACAAAAGGTATTTTGATGTTTTCTAATTGATTTTTTAACATTAGGTTTTGAGAGTTCTATGTAGACTAGATTTTAGGCATTCTTCAGGTACAGGATTTGTAATTATTTTATCCTTACTATGGGTACCTTTCATTATCATCATCATCATAATCAACATCATCACTATTAGTATTACTACTATTAATTATACATGTATGTATGGTCCTGGTGATTGAACTCAGGGCCCCTGAGATTTGAAGCATTTTGTTAACAATTTACCATATTAGTCATGCCTCAGTTCTGGCTTTTTTTGCTGATTAAGCAGAGATAAGATTCTCAGGAACTTTATTATGTGGGTTGCCTTCAAATAGCAATACTCAAATCACAGCCTCCCAAGCAGCTAAGATGTGATACATGAGCCACCTGCTCCCAAATTCTATTCACTACTTGTATATGAGCTTTTACAGACTAAATTATTTTACAGTTTTACTGAATTCTACTATATCAAGTTTTCCTTTCCTATAATTTTAATGCCATATTTATGTATGCTTCATCTCCAAAATTGTCAAGACATCTTCCTTTGCTTTATATTTACATCACATTTTTATTTTATATACCACCTTCAAAACCTGCTTTAAGATACTATTTGAATAAATTGTTATATTTAAGTCAACATTCACGTTTTAATTCTCCCCAATACTGTCTAATCTATCACCACTATTAAAGAGAATGTCATTCCACAAGTGTTTGGTTTTACACTTATATTAAATATCCCTTGATAATATGTATGTGGCTCTAATCTGGTGCCCTAGAGACCCATTGGGCAATATAATCTTTCCTCTACAAATATGACAATTTTACACTAACAGCTTTAATATTGGACAGAAAAAATGTATTCCAGTTTATATTCCTTTGTCAATGAATCAAGGAGTGTTGGTCAGGTGTTTTAAGAAATTGTCAAGAACTTATAAATAAAATTGTGAAGCTGGGCGCTGATGGCTCATGCTTATAATCCTTGCTGCATAGGAGGCTGACATCTGAGGATTGTGGTTCAAATCCAGCTGGAATGGGAATGTCTGTGAGACTCTTATATCCAATTAACCACGAGAAATCTAGAAGAGGCAAAGTTGCTCAAGTGGTAGAGCACTCACTTTGAGGTGAAGAGCTGAGGGACAATACCCAGGCCCAGATTTTAAGTCCCAAGAATTACCAAAAAATTGGGGGGAGAGGAAGCGCAAGATAATATGCATCGTCCAATCCATAAAAATAGTATGTCTCTATTTATTTAGAATTTTGTCTTTATATTCAGCATGTATAATTTTCAATGATGGTGGGTGAACAACACTGAAATACATTTTGACAATGTGTGGAGACAGCACAAAGACATTCACAAAAAACCATTGAAAAATAAAGGGCTATGGGAATGGAGAAAGACAGAAACAGGTTAATCAGGTCCTTGATCAATATGTGAGTGTGCAAAATATTTCAATACGATTTCTTCGTAAAATTAATATACACCAAGTAATAAATATCTTCCAAAGGCATTGGTACTCAAGTATGACATAAAGGATAAATACAGATTCTGTGGTGAAATGAAACAATGATAGATGAGAAAATACATAATTATAGTAATTATGTAAACAAACTAAGAAATTTGGTCAACAGTCTGTGGGATCATGGCTCATTAGAATAGAAGGCCACTGGTGTCTAAGATAATACTAAAATGTTAGACTTGAACCTATATTTAAGACTGCTTAATGCTAAAGTCAATAAAGGACATGTTTGGCAAATAATGTAAAATGATAGCTTATGGAAAAATGAAAATAATAATATACATATATGTCTTTACACATGTGAGTATACATCTGTATATAAATTTATGTGTATACATATATAGTTATTTGTATATATACACATATAAGTATGAATATATGCATTGGTATACATAGTATGTATACATATATACTTGTTTAAAGAGACTTGAATCAGAAATATATTAAGAGCATATTAATGCCAATGAAAAACTTAACCATCTGACTAAGTTATCAAAAAGTCGAAATATAGATCTCTGTAATAATATATCAACAACCAAATAACATATGGAAAGATCATAACATTCCTAGACATTGCATACATATAGAGATTAGTGGAAATAGAAAACAACAAGATAGCACTGCACAACCACTACGTAGAAATTGGAACTTTTATACATTGGTGTTTAGCACTTATAATGATATAGTCAGTTTGTTAAACATACTGACAATCTTTAAGATATTACACATATAGTTGCTCTATTATCCAGCATTTTGAATCAATTTTATATACAAAATAGATTTCAACACATGCCAAATGAGACACATGTACAAGAATATACATAGCAAAACCTTTTACAATAATATATAATAAAATATTGAAATGCCCACTGAGGACGTTATACAATTATACACATGCATACAAAACAACATGCTCTATCCTTGAGAAAAATTTACATGAACTTACTTGGGAAACACTAATATTACATGGGAGATAAAATAAACTTCATTTTCTAATTAAATTAGCTTTTTAAAATTGGCACATCTGTAGTGGTAGACTATGAAGTAATAGTTTGTCAATAGATGGTAGATTGAAATGATGAGAGGAAGTGACTACTAGTAAATATTGGAGTATTTTGAGAGTGTTGTGATGATAAAATGTTCTAGAACTGAAGGTGATGTTCATAGTCCAACTCTAACTTTCTATGAATCATTGTACTTTATCGAAGAATTACAGATTGCATTTGCATTAACCTTAGGAAAAATTTTAGAGAAGTAGTGGGTGAATTTGAGTGATAATTTAAAAATTAAAATCACAGAATTTTGTAATGCATAAGTTTAGTATGTTGATGAATGAGACTATCAATAAAATATGATCTGTGGCATATCCTCTAAGTGACTATATATGATATTGCGAGTCAGTGAATATTCTACAAATTATCTAAATTGAGGGATGAGATAGGATTGAGAAGGATGAGGGAAAATGATGATCAAGATGCATTGTACTGGCTGGGAATGTGGCTTAGTGATAGACTTAGTAGTAGTGTGAAGCCCTCGGTTTTATTCCTCAGTACTACATAAACAAAAAAATTCTGGAATTGGCTCTGTGATACAAGTTGTAGAGTGCTAGCCTGAGGAAAAGAATCTCAAGGACATGGCCAAATGTCAAGACCCTAAGTTCAAAACCGAGGACTGGCCAAAAAAAAAGGAAGCATTGTATTAAGACAGGCACTAGTGGCTCATGCCTGTAATCCTAAATACTCAGGAAGGTGAGGATTGCGGTTTGAAGCCAGCCCAGGCAGGAAAGTCTGTGAGATTCTTATCTCCAGTTAAATCTCAGAAAAATCTGAAAGTGCTACTGTTCCTCCAGTAATAGAGTTCTACTGTTCATCCAAAAGAGCTCAGGGGCAGCGCCCAGGCCCAGAGTTCAAACCTCAGGAGAGAAAAAGGGAAAAGAAAATAACTCACTAAAGACTATAAACTGCATGGTCAAACAGCAACCCCCAATCACGTACTTAAAGTTAAGTAAAAATATGATTAGAATAAAATACAAGTCATTTCAGGGACAAAATATAGATAGAATTCAAAGGTTGTTTACAGGGGCAAAGTAAATTTTTTGCCTCTTGTTGAAGTACATCTGATATTTTAAAGTAGATTTGCCCTACTATCATATTAATTTAATCAATCATTTCATTAGGGCGATGTTGGTCATATTTTTTCCATTAAATCTTATCTCTTATAATAAATGAGAGCATGCAATGTCAGTCTTCTATTAATATGACAAAATACATTAAAAGGAGGAAAGATTAATCTTAGCTTCTGATTTTATACATTTCCGTTTATGTTTCTTATCCTTATTGCTTTGGGGGGAGTGGTGGCACAGTACCCCATGTCAGGAACATGAGATGGAGTATGTGTATTCATGGAAGCGAGGAAGTAAAGAAGAGGAGGAATAGGACTGGGAGAGGGAGAAAAAAGGGGAAGGGGAGAGGAAGAGGGAGAAGGAAAGGGAGATGGAGACAGAGAAGAAAAAGAAGGAAGAGGAGGAAAGGACTTTGTTTTTATTTTCCTCTTTGATCACAAGTTCTCAGTGACCAAATCTGTACAACTGTGCCCACTTGAAAATGTTCACCACCTCTTTATGGCAACATAGTGAAAGCTAATTATTAATCCCAATACTTTATGATTTCAGATTTAATATCTAGAATGGTGGGTAGATACTGTACAATTGTGATAACTTCTGTTCCTAAATATTTACTTGAATTAATCAGAGAAGATATTTGGCTTGGAGTTGGTTAGGTTATACAATTGCTGGAGAGAAGAATGAAATATTTTGAGTGCAAATACCTTTTATTTAACAGATAAGGAAGCGTCATGATATTTCATTTTTTATCTTCAAAAATGACTATTTCATCTAACTCATAATGACTTGAATTTTTCATAATTTTATGGCATTTTTATTCAAGTTTTTTGTCATCTATAGTGAGGTTCATTCTTTCAAGTTGAAGGAAAATGAATACTATCACTTCTATAGAGTGTAGGTATAATATGATTTTCCTGCCATTCAACAATAAGTTATATTCAGATCTATAGGAATAATTGGCTAAGTCATGGAATATCTTGCTTTAGTTACCTCATATTTAGATTGATTCAAGTTCTAAAAATCAGTGTTGATATAAAATACATGAAATTAACCTCTGAAATGAATTAGTACTAAAACCTCATAAATACTGACCACTAAATAAGATTTCTGCATACTCAAGAATTATATGAATCTACATTTTTATGTCAAAAAAGTTTAGGGTAATAAGAATAGAAAATCTTGTAGCCACAATAGATAAAATTTAATGTTAATGACAAATTGCTTCATTCAGCCTGACAGAGCCTATTGATTTTAGCTTACATGAGACATTTGATTAATGATCCTTTTGTCACTTTTGAATAATAGAGTATTTCAATTTGTCCAAAGATTCTGTCATTTAAACCTTCGAGTGTATATTTTTTTCACAAAAATGAAAAATATTTTTCCTCACTGCAGGTTCATATTTAATAACTAAATAAATATCTAAATGTTAATTTATTAAATTGACCTCTGGAAATCAAATAACAAGAAATTTATTTTATTTTTAGATATATTATATCTGTGCTGAATATGAGTGTCTCAAGCTTCTAATCCTGGGTACTCTGGAAGCTGGGGTTAAAAGCCAGCCTTGGCAAGAAATTTTGTAAGACACATCTCAATCACACACACACACACACACACACACACACACACACACATGGAAAGCCAGAAGTGGACTTGTGGATCAAATGTTAGAACACTATCCTTGAGTGAATAAAACTAAGGGATAGGCCTTGAGTTCAAATTACAAGAACAAAACACACGCACACACATACACAGACAGACACATACAATATTATGTCTAAATTGTTATTTTAGTTTGAAGAAATAAACAATATCATGAAAAGTAATATTTGTTACATATACTGCAACTTTTGTGAAGCGGATTTTAGTGAAATTTGTTTTAAGATATAGCATAGATTATTAAAATTAATGTTAATCTACTTAATAGTTATAATTCCTCAAAACACCTTGGAGTACAACATTTGGTATTTTTTCTATAGTCTTAAGAAGTATTCTGAGTAAAAGAAAGAAAGGAAGAAAGAAAGAAAGAAAGAAAGAAAGAAAGAAAGAAAGAAAGAAAGAAAGAAAGAAAGAAAGAAAGAAAGAAAGAAAGAAAGAAAGAAAGAAAGAAAGGAAGGAAGAAAGAAAGAAAGAAAGAAAGGAAGAAAGAAGAGAGAGAAAGAGAGAGGTAGGGATGGAGGGAAGGAGGGAGAAAGGAAAGAAGAACGGAAGGAACGAAGGAAGGAAGGAAGGAAGGAAGAAAAAAAGGAAAAAAGGAAGGAAGGAAGGAAAGAAAAATGAATGAAGCAAAGAAGGGACAAAAACAATTTATTTTATTTAGCCCAACAAATTTCATGTAAGTTAACCCTTTAGTAAATGCAAGTTTGTAATTGTCACTTCTCTGCCTGTTCTCTATGCATGAATGAAACCAACAAATGAAAGATCAGAAATAACCCCGTGAATATGTTTGCATCTGTAGTAAACGTGTACACAAAGGTTTTTCTCATTTTCTATACATCATCAAATAACTATTTACAAACAATTTACATTTAGTTATAAATATTCTAAAAATTGATTCAACCAAAGGATGTAAATGTATTATATAATGTGAACACTAGTATTTATAATGCTAATAATATTACAATCTTCATGTTATGTTAATTATAACAATTATATATTTTATCAGAGAAATTAGCATCCTCTAATTTTGGTGTCTGTGGGAGTCCTAATAGCAGACGTTATTAAATTCAAATGAGATATGTATTTCTGAAAGCAATTAACTCAATGGAGATTGTTCAAATACATCAGAAGGGCCTTAGAAAGGTTACATGTTTACATGATTACCTTTGATGTAGTTCAAGAGCCACAAAACAATCATACTTCGTTTGCCATCACTATAATTATTCCCATTGTAAGAAAAATCACATAAATTACTTTTATAGGTTTGTCCTTAAGTTATTGTTTTCTATGAAATTATATCCAAATGATAAATTGCACTAAGTTAAAGCAAAACTTGCAAAATATATTGGATGATGTAACTCCTCCCAAATACACATTTTGAAATTGTATTCCACTGTCTGGTGACATTAGAATCATCCTTTCAGAGAAGACCCTGAAATAATGATCCTGGTAAAAGAAGCCCAATATAAGTACTCTGCCATTTGAACATCCAGCAAATAAAGTATAATGAACTAGAAAGTGGATCCCCATAAGACAAGGAATTGATTTGAATAACCATTTTTATAATCAATGTTCAAGCTTCTAGAGTATGAGTAATATACTCCTGATGTTTTTAAGCGACTTAGTGTGAAGTATTCTCTTATAACAGCCCAATGGTTGACAAAAAGCAAAGTAGTTTTGAATTAAATTTCAAATTTTCAGAAAAAAAGATTCATAATGTTTTATTATTTGAATTTTATTCTCCAAAACTCCAGGTTAAAATATTTTTAAATGGGAATTGGATTGATGTGCAACTCTCTATTCAACTATCATAATTAATTTTTGAATATTTTAATATCTTTAAGTAGTTGTACAAAGGAGTTGCAATTCACTGAAACAGTTTATGGATGCAGTGCATCTTGGCCAATGTCACCCCTTTCAATATTATCATCCACTCCTCCCAATCAACCCCAGTCTTTACGTACCTCAATATTATGTTATGTATGGAATTACTTGCCATTTAACAAAGCAGTTTATGTGTACAATGTTCCTGGAATTGTGTTACCACTTCAACATCTTCACTCCCATTTCACACTACCCCTTGCTTTGTATATTTCAATTCTGGGAAGTATGCAATAGTTTAATGCCTGTATTCTATCCTTTTCCCCTTCAATTTCCTACCCCTCTCACATTGTCCCCATTGTCCTCTCTTGCAGTACACATTTACTGGTATTTATTTTGTGAGGCTTTGACTCAATCTTTTAAGAGAATAATAATAGTATTTTCACTCTCCATGAACTCTGATACTTTATATAATTCATTTGTACATGTTTGTATACCATCCAGTATGTTTAACCCCCATGGTATAATCTCCGCTTTCAATGCATTTGATGTTGGTATAATTTGTGGAGGGGAAGGGCAAAAACAAATCGTTTAGGGATACAGGTGGACTCATTGCAACAATGAGATGTACAAGTCGTTATGTCGAAAATCGAACTTTACAACTTTGGTGGAGGGGGGAGGATCAGGTAGCGAGAGGTGGGGATTTTATGGGAAGGGGTGGGAAGGGGAAACAAAGAGGAGGCAACAATGCTTGATAAGAAATGAACTCGTTATCTTTTCCATATAATTGTAACTCCTGTGTACGGTATTTTCACAATAAAATTAATTAATTAATTAATTAAAAAATAATTTTACATTTACAAGGACCTTCTATTTACCACAAATGAAGAAAATCATGCAACCTAGGTTTCTCTGAATGCAGTTAATTTCACTTAATATTATTTTTTCTAAGTGTTTCATTTTCCTTAAGAATGGTGCAATATTATTCTTTCTGATGGATCAATGGAATTTGATTATTTATATATATGTATATATAGGTGTATATATACATACATACATACTTATTAATAGGGATCAATAAAATTATATATATATGTCTTGTATATATATATATATATGTATATATATATACATATGTATGTATATATATATGTGTGTGTGTGTGTGTGTGTGTGTGTGTGTATGTAGGTGGCCTGATTTCTCTCATTTGTTGTATTAGAATGTGTCTATAATTCTACAAATAAACACACTTGGATGGTAAAAGAGAAAACATTAGACTTGGACAAGATAAATTTTATGTGATTCTAAAAATTTATACAGTGAGATAAAAGGAGGATGCCCTTTGGAGAAGATCACAAAGGCTCAATAGCTATATGAGTATTATCATATAAAATAATATTCAGCAAAATTATCTCCAAGAAATGATAATGAGAGTTTTATTATTTTGTTTTTTCCTCCTGTCTTCTGTTGCTGTTTTGATTTTTGTACATTTGGTCTTATATGTAAGTTTGGAAAGGGCAAGGGGAAATAGAAATGGTGGGGCAAAGGGTGAACAAATGTAGCAGTGCTACTCAATAAACACTACATTGAAAATGAAGTATACAACTTATGGGAGACGGAGGTTGAAAGGGAAAATATGGGAGAACATGAGAGACTGTTCAAAAGAGTGCCCAATATCGGATTATGTAATTGTAACCCTTCTGTACATCATCTTTTTTTATTTGAAAATACTGTACAGTAGGGTTACAATTACATGGGCAAGATATGAGTACATTTATTATCAAGCATTGTAGCCTCCTCCTTTGTTTCCCCTTCCCATCTTTTCCCATCGTCCCCCCTCACTGAATCCACCTCCCTCCCTTCTCTCCTCACCAAAGTTGTAAAGTTCGTTTTCGACATAAAGATTTATACATCTCATTGTTGCAATGGGTCCACCTGTATCCCTATTTAAACGATCTGTTTTTCCCTTCCCCTCCACAAATTATATCAACATCAAATAGAGTGAAAGCAGGGGTTATACCGTTGGGGAGGGACATACAAAGCAACTAAGAAATAATCTTATAAATATGTTGGAAAAAATTGCACGAAATAAAAAACATTTGAATACATATCTTAGGGTTCACAAATTAAAAATGGACTTCATAAACAGGCTAGAGTAGGTATACAAATATTAGATAAAATAGGCTTTAAATCAAAATTGGTATGAAAGTAAAAAGTGACAAAAAACGACATTAAATATTGACAAACAAAACTATCCATCACGGGGATATAACAATTCTAAATATCAATGCCCTGAATCCTAGAACTCCCAAGTTCATCAGACAAATGTCACTTAACCTAAAAATATGCATACATCCAAACACATTGTTGGTTGCTTGAACACATCATTCTTACCTCTGGATAGGCCGGCCAGGTAAAAACTTAGCAAAAAAATCTTCAGAGCTAAGTAACTGCAATGACAAGCTATTGCTAATAGATATCTAGAGAATATTTCACCTAGCAGCATCACAATATATATCTCTCTCAGCAGCCCTTCAAATGTTCTCCAAAATATATATCTTAGATCACAAGGAAAATCTGTGAAAATTCAAAACTAAAAATGAAATTACTCCTTGTATCCTGTCAGACTACTATGGGACCAAATTAGATATTGACATCAAAAGGCATCCCAGAAAATTCTGAAACTCACAGAGATTGAATAACACATTGCTAAATCATCAGTGAGTCATTGAAGAGATATGGAAGGAAGTTCCAAAGTTTATGGAATTCAGTGGAAGTGAACACACAAAATACTACCTCATCTGGGACACAACAGCACAGGCAATACTCAGAGGAAAATTTCTGGCTTTGAGTATGTGCAGCAATAAATTAGAACAATCTTGAATGAGCACTAATGGTGCAACACTAGATCCTTGAAAAACAGGAACAAGCCAAACCAAAAACCGGTAGACAGAAATAATACAAATTAGATTCAAGCAATAAATAAATAAATCAGTTTCCAAAAAACATATAAGCAATCGCAATTGACTTTTATCTACTAGTAACTCATAAATTCACTCAAAGAATATCAATGTAGCTATTTTCAGAGATAGACTCAACCAGCTCAAACCAGTGAACAAAAAATCTTCTAGAATTCTAAGAAGCAATATTCTGTTTGACTTTAAAATTTTTCTCTGTTATTATTAAGGTGATTTGCAGAGAGATTACAATTACATGAGTCAAGTAATGAGTACATTTCCTTTTATGAAATGTCTTTGGTTCCCTCACTTGTTCCTAGTCCCTCCCTCCTGTCCCTATCCATGTGTAAAATAGTTCACTTTCATCAATGTTCAATGAACTCCACTGCTGCAATATTTCACCCTTTTCCCTAAAGTTCTGTGCCCACCCCTCACCTTCCTGAAGATGTACAATGAATATACCAGGCATAAGTTAAAGACAGAATCATCACAAAATATAAAGAACAACAAACACAAAACAAAAAAGGAGACTTCTGTTTCCATGTCTCATAGTTTGTTTGAGTATGTATATCATGTTATATAATTGTTTTTATCATAAAGTCAATTCAGAGACTAAGGTATGATAACTTATCATGTTGCTTTTTATTCAATAATCCTTTTTATTTTAACATTAAATTTGTAAGTAACACAATTCAAGTCCTAGTGAAATTTGAAGGTTCAGGTTTAAAGTTAAATTTTCAAAATGTCTCATAGTTCCATTTTGGCAATCAAAGTGAAAACCAGGGATGTTTTATCCACAAGAATGTCATTATTACATGTGTAAAAAAAGTAAAATAAATGTAATATTAATCCAGTGGAAATAAGAAATCAAATACCTTTGCAATGAATCAATTCCAAAGATTATGAGATCTATTGATAAAATTAATAAAACTGGTAAAGATGGTTTTTAGACATAACTTATTGTATATCTCATTGCTACGATGGGTCCGCCTGTATACCTATTTAAACAATTTATTTTTTCCCTTCCCTTCCACAAATTATACCAACGGGGAGATGGGAAGGAATGGGAAGGGGAAACAAAGGAAGAGGCAACAATGTTTGATAAGAAATGTATTTATTTCCTTGCCCATGTAATTGTAACCCCACTGTAGGGTATTTTCACAATTAAAAATAATAAATGTATATATATTCATTTATTAATTATATATATATGCTTATATATATATATATATATACATATATATAAAATAAAACCCAGGACTGGGAAAAATATTTTAAGAGAAAAAAATTAATACAACTTGTTTTAAGTAGATTACTTAAGACATGAAGCAAGTGATAATTTTCTTTCTTGGTGGTTGATATAGAAATCAAACCCAAAGATTCCAGAGTTCTGTGTGCTTAATAGGTGTCAATTTACACGTATATTTGACTCATCTCAACATTATATGAAGATAACTGAGAACAGGACTAGAATAAAAACCATCACTTAAATGTTTATTTTACGACTGAATGTCTTTTTCTATCTCTTTATTTTATTTGAAAAATCTGGTAATTTATGTAAGTTACATCAACAATAATGAGAAATAAACAGCCCCTAGTTCCTTAAAAGATAATCAATAAGACAAAAAGGAAACAACAAAGAAGAATATTGAACCTCATTTTGCACGTGGTCTTTGTATATTGTGGTGCTTCGTAATTATATATTATGTGCCTATCCCATGAATCTGGGCTCAAATCACTAGGGCTACTGGAAGAAAATTTCAAAATCTAGAGCAGCTAACACAGCTGTGCAGTTGTTTGTGTGTTTCATTACAGTAGCAACTGGACATGAACTGTACAAGTGAAATAATTTTTGTGCTTTTCAGGCAAGAATGTGATGAAAAGAATCCTGCTATGTTCTTAGATGAAATATGAAGACCACACTTTAAAAGCTTAGTAATGATAGGCCTTTTAAAGAACAGTGCCATTTTTAAGGCACTGTAGATAATTCAAGTCCTTCATTCCACCCACAAGCATTGCTGCCATTCACAAATTATTGCCAAAGTAAATTTCCAGTTGATTTTGAAATTTCAAATGGCTTAGGAGTAACATAAACAATAATTCAAGTTGTTGAGAAAATTTAATGTAGAATAATCAAACAAATCAGATTCAACTCCATAGCATAACCTTTAGGAAAAATGAACTAAGGAATATGGCATGTCCTTTGTAATTTAATATTAGACATTAGGGCAAAATGCCAGAAACAGACTATGCAAGGAAAAAGAAGTTTTTGATAAGATATATATAAGGTTACACAGGGAAAAGTAATTTTACCTACATTTTCTATTATATGATAACATATTTTTGTATGCTAATCAAAGAGACTCAAAATTATTTTTAATTATGATATGAAAAATTCATTGCCATAAATTAATTAAATCAGGGAGTAGATGGTACAGGAGCTGGGTGATTCTGTTAAATATTCTCATTATTTTGAATGATCTGGTATTTTTATATGTGTGGAATTATGAATGTATTTTATGTCTGGGCAGGAAAGTTTGATTATTAGATGACTGTCTGATACCCAATATCAGGAACCTAACCTAAGTCAGAGTGGTAAACATGTGTGTGCGTGTGTGTGTGTGTGTGTGTGTGTGTGTGTGTGTGTATGTGAGTGTGCCTGGAAGCATGTATTTCAAAGGAAGAATCTTATTTTCCTCAAGGTATATACTTAATTTTATTAGTTATACTACCTTAATGACAGCAGGTAAAAGTAATTAACATTTTGGGTCATATGTTTATGTTTTTATGATTGCATGAAAAAACTAAAAAGTTATGTTTGGGGTATGAGTTTTGGGGAAGGTCAGCTGAAAGTATAAACATTTGGAATCTTGAGAAAGCTATCAATGGCAATCATTTCAGTGTAGATCAGTTTTAGACAACACTTGCAAGGATATGTAATCCTATATGAAAATGCAACATTTATTGATTTTCCAAAGCTACACTATTCTATAAATTTGTTGAAAAACAAGGTAAAATATGGAAACATAAAAGTAATGTGATTATTTATTGCATACAGTTTAACACTTAAGTTTTGTCAAATCAAAATACCATTTATTTCTACTGTATAGGAAGGAAAACCGTAAATATTACAGTTTGTACCATATTTCACATTGGGAAGATTTGTCTGTATCAATAAGTTTATTTCTTTTGGTTCTGCTTTCCTATTCATAATTCTGTTTCTCATAGTAGTTTTCTAAGGATTTTTTTCTTTCTCCCAGTTTGGGGCTTGAACATAACTCATGCTCAGTTTGTTAACAACAGTCAGTCTAACATTTGAATCATGCCCCAGTCCAGAAACTTAATTGTAGTTAATTGGAGATAGAACCTCATGAACTTTCTTACCTCACTGAAAACCATTATCCCCCAAGTCTCATCTCTTAATCACTAGCATTATAGAGATGAGTCATGGACCCCAAGAGTCAATGACTTTTCATGTCTTATAGATTACAAATATTTGCTAGTAATTGTAATAATAAACTACCACAGATTGAGTAGCATTAACACTGTATATATGTATCCTCTGAGTTGATGGAACTAAACCTCCAAGAACAGAGTTGCTTCTTCTGAGTCCTCTTTCCTTGACATATTCAAGACCTTCTGCCTCTCTTGGAGGAGACTTCAACTTAAATGCTACCTTTGAGATTCTGTTTCCAAATGCAGTCACTTTTTAAGGCATTGGGTTTTTGACCGTAAGAATGATTTCAGTAGGACAGTATTCAACACATAATATATTACTTAATTGGTTAGGAGAAAATCTTTAATAGGAAATTATTTGGTTTGGGCAAGAAAGTTATGTTTTTTTTTTTTTTTATAAAAATAGCAAAATAAGTAAAGATTTCATTAGAGCTTGTAAAATGAGTATGAAGTCTTGACCTTAAACATGCCAAATTTTTACCCTGGCATACTCGTAAATGCCTAGTGTTACTAGAGGATAGAACCCAAAACCCTATATTTGTGAAACAGCATCTCTACTACTGCCATGCCCGCAGATTGTAATTGGATTGCTTATTTTGAGGTAGTATCACTATGCCTTGGCCTGCTTGGACTGTGGTCCTCCTAACACAAGCAAAACACTTTGTACCCAGAAAATGATTTCTGGAACTTCTTATTTTGTCTCGGCTTGCCTGGAACTGGAATTCTCTAATCTCTGTTTTCTAAGCAGATAATATCACAGGGTTAAGCCACTTTATCCAGTAAAAGTATACAATTTCAAAATATCTTGATATTGCCTATATAATTTTCTCCCTCTTTTGTTTAGTCCTCTGAGTTGATAACATTGGCTTTCTTGATATACATGGCTTTGTTTTGATTGGAATCCCATCACAAAAAAAAAAATCTCCCAAAGTTTATGTCAAAATCATGGAAAAGAAGGCTTCCACTTGGAAAAAAATACTGATCCTTAAATTATAATTGCAGTATATTTATAATGTTAGTCAATGCTTTCTGAAGTATGAAAAGAGAACAAAGGCAGAAATGTGAAAGTTGTCAGGTCTCTGTAGAATTTCTGTAGTTGTCACTTCATGTTATCTTTCTTCCTTAAGGCTTGACTTATTAAAATCCTCTGGGGGCTGGGAAGGTGGCTCAGTGGTAGAGTGCTTGCCTTGCATGCCTGAGGCCATGGGTTCGATCCTCAGCACCACATAAGCACAAAGAAAAAAGGCAGAAGTGGCGCTGTGGGTCAACTAGTAGAGTGCTAGCCATGAGGTGAAGAGCTGAGGGACAGCGCCCAGGCCCAGAGTTCAGGCCCCATGACCGGACTTCCAAAAAATAATATGAAATAAATAAAAATAAAATAAAACCCTCTGGGTGGATATTGGTTGGACTGATTGGTATACTTACCCAGGAAATGAAGCAGATTTTAGAAGGCTAATGGTGTGGTAAATAAAGGAATGATGAGAATGAGCACAGATATTGTCACAGAATGAGCTGACAAGGTTCAATTGCTGAACAGCAAAACAAAGCAGTTTCAAGTCCGATAATCCACATTGGAACAGATATAGATAGACACATATTCTTATACATATACACACATACGTGAAAAAGTAAATCTCCAGTAGAATATGGAGAAATTTGGTGTGACATGTATTAAACTATATTAAACTGGTTGCAGGAAAAGTATAGTAAAATATCAATAGTTTAGCATAGATTTTGCATAGATTTGTAAAGGATGAAAATTCTTCCTTCATTTTATACTTTACAAATATCCTTACCATGTTTTAAGTTTTTGTTTATATTGTAATTGGAGCATCTATACAATGCTGAGAATTGGAATTACATAAAATATGCCACATGTCTAGGCCAGCCTGAATAGGAACGTTCATTAGATTCTTATTTCCAATTAACCACCAGGAGAAATGAAGTTCCAGATCAGATTTTATGTAGAGAACTGGCCTTGAACACATAAGCACCATCCAGGCCCTGAGTTTAAGCCCTAGGATCTACAGAAACAAAAACACAAAATACAACACGGAGTTATATATTTTATAATGAAGTACATTTTTATATACTCTACATTGTTAAAAAGATTGGACTTCTGTGTTAACTTTAAATCTACCATAATAAGTGATAATGTCCATTTATTAAGCAGAAACGCTTTTTCAGATTTTCAAGTTGGAAGGTTTCAGTGTATGTTCAGTTGGTTTTATTGCTTTGGGGGGCCATGACAAGACAATGTCAAGGTAGTATGTCAAAGAGAAATGTTTTTGACCAAGAATGATTAAAAGATAAAAGAAGAAAGTAGATGAGAGCCCATGTTCTCATAGGTTTCACTCTGAAGAAGATAATCTCTGGAAGAACTATTCAGGTATTCTCCACACTATGGGAGAAAATGGAAAGTCATAGGATGTTCTGGGGCATTCTAAATTCAAATGGCAACATCGTCACCAATGGTAATAACTTGCGCAGGGTTGGAAGCAACTATATATTGATATAAATTCTAATCAGATCTCAGCAGACTAAATATTTTATGGAATTCCTATTAAAATATTTTCTTGCAGTCTGACTGGGTCTTCATACTACACATGTGTATATCTGTGTGCATGTGTGTATGTGTTTAAACAAACATAAAATAATAATAAACGAATAAACTACTATAGCAATGTAACAAATAAAAGTATTAGTATGGCCTTTTGTTTTTCTTCTCATACCATGAAAGCCTGCCACAATTCCTAATCAGATCTCATCCAAGATTAAAACATTAATGTTGTCCCAAAAGTTCTGTATGCATGTACATCCATGTATATTCACCTCATTTAAGACGGCAATGGTATATGAAAATTTTAAGTGTTCCAATTACATTGACACCAAAGTCACAACGTACAATATTTCCTTTAAAAATATCTAGGGCTGGGAAGGTGGCTCAGTGGTAGAGCGCTTGCCTTGCATGCATGAGGCCCTGGGTTCGATTCCTCAGCACCATATAAGCAAAAAGAAAAAAGCCAGAAATGACACTGTGGCTCAAGCGGTAGAGAGCTAGCCTTTAGCTGAAGAGCTGAGGTACAGCGCCCAGGCCCAGAGTTCAGGCCCCACAACTGGTGCCTCTCCAAAAAAATACATGTATATCTAGACTGTAGAACACTTTAGGCAGAAAATTGAAGGAGTATACATTATAGGATTTAATTTAAATATTTAGTAACTGAAATGGATATTCTATATCCACAACTTAGAGCCCTTTTAAAGTACATAATTGCAAACCTCATCTATTACCATCTTCCATGAAAGACAGTCCTTGCTGAAAACAAACCAAACGTGGTAAACCAATTAAAATGTGTGCCATTGTCAAATGCTGTTGTTCTAAAGCATGGAAGTGACAGAGCAATTAATGCCAGCGAACAGCTGGTTCTAAGGAGTATGGAAAGTGACTACTTCGTACTCTAGGTGGAAAAATCCACAATATTTCAGGTTGTGCTTCATTCTAGGCATTTGTGAGATATATTTTGGAAAGCACGATGAATGAAAGCATGTTGTTTTATACAGATTTGCTGGTTGACACACCAGGGAAAGAAAACTTATTGAAATGTTTCAAATGAGAAGACAGACAATAGGGTGGATAAGATGTGATATGCAGCTTTAAATACAGACTGAAGCAAACCAAAGAATGCAAAATCTTTTTTCCTTAACAAATGCGTTCTGGGTATATTGTGCTATACGCTATAATGATGAAATGATCATTTATTTGGAAAAGTAAGGAAAAATCACTGTCACCTGTTGAATTTCTTTTTAAAGTGTATTTTAAATGACAAGGATGAAGAAATTTAAATTTAAATATGTTAATAAAATATTTTCAAGTATTGCTTTAATTTTTGATTAAAAGTTAAAACAAAGTGACAGACTTTTAAAGAAAAAACACTTTCACCTGTTGAATTTCTTTTTAAAGTGTATCTTAAATGGCAACGATGAAGAAATTTAAATGTTAATAAAATATTATCAAGTATTACTTAAATTTTTGATTAAAAGTTAAAAAAAAATGACGGACTATTAGTCCATTAAGATTTATAAGTTTCCTGTCATATTTTATTTTCCTTTGTTCCTCTTTTTGGGTGGTGATTTTTTTTCAGAAAGGCAATCTAGTCTTAAACATTACTCACAAAATTTATGTTGTCATAGGATCAGAGAATTTATTTTTATTAAATTAAGACAATAGTAAGCTCATTTTATGCAAACACAAAATATAAACACCAATAGCATTTATCACTAAAAAACCATTCATAAAAAATCATGAGATTTTGGGGGAAGATGGAGGAGGAGAAGCTGGAGGCTAAACCAGCTCTCATATAGAAAGCAGTTTTAGTGTCCCAGTGAACAGTCCTAGGCTAGAAAGTCACACCAAGTGTGCCATCACAGTACAGAGAGTTTGACAAGAGAGGGAAAAGCCAGGCAAAATGATAAATCTGAGCACTTGCCAGTAGCTACAGCTGCGTCGGCATTAGGGACAGCGCCGGTGGCCATAGCCACCATACCTACAGAGAGTAAAGGAAAAAGGCCACAGATGTGGCCCGTGAACAGATTCTACTCAACACCAGCAAGAACAGACAAGGAGTAGAAAGCTTCATCCTGCAGATTGCAGACCAGAGACGACCCAGGAACCAAGACTCTGGCATGAGTAGAACTCTGATGTCCTCACTCCTTCTCAGGGAGCAGAGTAGGGAAGGCCACCCCTTACCCATCACCAGAGATTTACATCAATGCCACTGACAAAGGCCGGGCTAAGCAGGTAGCTCCAACTCAGGCCTTGGAAGAAAACAAGAGTCATTTAACAGGTCACAGGAAGTAGACATGACCTGCCAGGCTCAGCTCCATCCAGGGGAATGTCACCCCGCCCAGCCAGTGGAAGCTCTGCACTCAGAGGAGTGATTTCCTTCACAGGGTAAACAGACCTCAGTAAACATAAGCCCTGAGAATGGGCTACTTGAGTGTTTCAGGAGCTAGCCACTCAGGGAAAAGCTACTGTTTGCTGAAATGCCTCAACCCTACCCAGAACCTAGACTCACAACAGCATCTCCACATTAGAGGAAACAGCCATCTCCCTCTTTTGTGATACTCAAAGCAGATCTCCCTCCCTCTGAAATAGCCTGGGAGAAGGATCACAAAATCCTAGATAAAGCAGAACATTTTTCTGATTGCCCCAAAAAACTGACTTAAGAAACCAATCAAGCCATAGGAATACCAAACACCACAAGCAGACCAGAGACTCCACCAAAAGACTGGTTACGGACACAGGGGAGATACAGGGTCTTCTCATTTTCCCCCCACTCCCCCCCAAAAAAAATCCCCAAAAATCAAATAACTCTTTTTTGAAAATTTTTTTCAATTTTTATTTTATTTAAAAGCGTTTGATGTTCATTTTTGTTCTCATAATTTTTGTTTTTGGTTTGTATGTGTCCGAGTGTTTTTTAACTTCTTTTGAACTTTTGGTCCTTTTTTATTGTTTTCATTTTTTCTCTCTTTTTTCCTTTTTGTGTGACTTAATCAATGTTCTGCTCATCCTCAGATATACACCTGTGGTCAATTGTTAGACCTTATTCCCCATGTGTACATACTTAATCCTGAAATTTACTACTCAATTCAAAACGTCTTAAGCTTAAGTTCATTAATAGCACTATTATATCTTTATAACTATTTAATTTTCAAGTAACTAATTTTAATTTTTTTTATTTTTTAATTTTTCATATTTCCTTTCTGTCCCTTCTCTCATTTCATCCTGTCCTTTTCTCTCAATTTCATTTCTGTAAACTTACATAATTGTGGGTGTTTCACTTCTTAAATTTAAATTTTTGTTTATCCATTTTTCTTTATTTAAAAAAATATCTCTCCTATCATTATGTCCAATCCATTTCCCTTTCAGAGATTAGAACATGGTTAAGTTCACTCTTCCTTTACCTCTCCACATCACTCTAATCCTATTTTTCTCCATATTTCTCCCTAAACCTAATAATTTCTCGTGTGCCAAATCCTTTTTGCTGTTCTTAGCCCATTATTCCATGGTTAATGGATGTTGAATAAATTGTATCTATTGAACTAGATTGTATCTGCAGAATTTTGACTGTGCAACTACAGGACTCTGGTCGATGCTTGCCTTAAAATAGTGTTCTAGCACAAAATTGGTTTTACTTTCATCCCAAATGGGCAGAACAAGCCAGAAAAACACAAGAAAAGTTATTGCTCTAGGAAATTTATTTAACACAATCTTAGCAGAGAACTTCCCAAACATACAAAAAGATAGGCCTATTCAGATACATTAGAAACTCAAATAGACCAGATCAGAACAGGAAAATTCCACTATCACATTATAATCTACAGAAGATCAATTCTGACCAAGGAAAGGATCCTTACAACTGTCAAGGAGAAAAGATCAATCACCTATAAAAGGAAACCAATTATAATCGCCTCAGCTTTCTCAGCACACACGAAGCAAGAAGAACCTGGAATGGTGTGTGCCATACTCTAAAGACAAACAACTATCAATTGAGAATATTGAAACCAGTTAAACTCTCGTTCATAACTGGAGGTAAAATAAAAATGGGTCAGAGCAAAGAAAAATTGAAACAATATGTCTCCACCAAACCAAACTTACAAAAGTTACTTAGATAAATCCTACAAATAGAAAACCAACAACACCAAAATAAAGGCCAAGAAACAGCATCCAAGGGAATAAAATTAGAACTCAACTCTAAAAGCCACCAAAGAAAGTCCTGTAACACATGGAGCATGAATAATACACTGTTGAATCACCAGTGAGTCATGGAAGAGATTACAAAGAAAATTCAAATGTTCATAATATTCAACAAAAATGAACACATATATAACAAGCTACACTGGTACCCAGCAAATGCAGTACTCAGAGGCAAATTTATACCTTTGAGTTCCTAAAGCAACAAATTAGAGAAATCTGAAATTAATAATTGAATGAGACATCTGAACCTCCTTGAAAAAGAGCAACAAAATAAACCCCAATAAAGAAGATGGAAAATAATAATCAAAATGAAACCAGAATTAAACGAATCAGAATCCAAAGAAAAAACATAGAAAGAATCAACAAAACGAAGTTTTGGTTCTTCGAAAAAATTAAGAAATTTGACAGATCCTTAGCAAATCTTATCAGAAAAAGAAGAGCACACACCCAAATAAACAAACTCAGAGATGAGAATGGAAATAGCACCACAGAAAAAAAAACAAGATCCAGACTATGATAATGGAATAATTCTCAAAACTTTGTGCTAAAAAGTTTGAGAACCAGGTAGAAATGGACTTTTCCTAGCAATATTTCATAATGAAACTAAACCAAAATGAATTAAACCAACATAGCAGGCACATGTCAAGCATTGAAACATAAACTGCAATAAGAGAAATCAAGTCTAAGAAAAACCCAGAACCAGATGGATTTAGAGCACAATTCTACAAGGCATTCAAAGCAGAGCTCACACTAATACTCCTCCAACTCTTCAATGAAATTGAAAGAGAAAGTTCACTACCTAACTCATTCTATGAAGCCATCATAACCCTCAACCCCAAAACAGGCAGAGACTCATCAAAGAAAGAGAACTATAGTCATATATCTTTGATGAACATTGATGCAAACTTCTAGACAAAATTCTGACCAATCGACTTCAAAAATTCATTCAAAAAAACTATACACCACGATCAAACAGGATTCATTTCAGGGATGCAAAGCTGGTTCAATATACGCAAATGAATTAATATAATTCATTACATCAACAGGAGCAAGGATAAGAACCACATGGTTATCTCAATAGATGCAGAAAAAGCATTTGAGAGATACAACACCCCTTTATGATGAAGATTCTGGAAAAACTAGGAATCCATAGAACATTTCTCAATACAATAAAGGCTGTATATGACAAACCTACAGCCAGCAATATACTTAATGTTGAAAAACTAAAGCCATTTCCTATTAACTCAGTTACGAGACAAGGATGTCCACTCTCTCCACTTCTCTTCAATCTAGTATTAGAATGCCTAGCTACAGCAATATGACAACATGCAAACATAAAGGGGATCCAAATAGGGAAAGAAGAAATAAAACTCTCCCTCTTTGCAGATGACAGGATCTTGTATTTAAAGAATCCCATAGACTCCACTCTCAAATTACTCAAGCTGATTCAAAACTTTGGCAATGTAGCAGGGTAGGAAATTAACCCTCAAAAATCAATGGCTTTTCTGTATGTCAACAAATGAAAAAAGTGTGGCTGAAATTAGGACAGCAACTCCATTCATAATAGCCCCACAAAAAATAAAATACCTAGGAATTAACAACCAAAGAAGTGAAGGACCTCTATGATGAAAACCTTAAAAACTTGAAAAAGGAAATCAAAACAGAACGTAGAAAGTGGCAAAAAACTCCCATGCTCCTGGATTGGAAAGATCAACATCGTGAAAATGGAAATACTTCCCAAGGCTATCTACAAATTCAATGCAATACCTACCAATATTCCAACCTCATTCTTCAATGAAATAGAAGAGGCAATCCAAAAATTCATATGGAACAATAAAAGACCCCGAATATCAAAAACGATCCTCAACAAGAAGAACGGTGCTAGAGGAATGTCAGTACTAAATTTCAAACTCTACTACAAAGCCATAGCAATCAAAAGAGCTTGGTACAGACACAAGAACAGACCTCAGGACCAATGGAATAGAATTGAAAGCCCAGAAATGAACCTACAGACCTATAGCCATCTAATCTTCGATCAGGGAGCTAAAAAAATAGAATGAAAGAAAGACAGCCTCTTCAGTAAATGGTGCTGGCAAAATTGGTTAACTACTTGTAGAAAATTAAAGTTAGATCCTTATATATCACCCCGCACCAGAATCAACTGCAAATAGATCAAAGAACTCGGAGTCAAAGGAGATATTCTGAAAACTTTACAGGATGGAATAGGAGAAACCCTAGGTCTCCTAGGCACAGGCAGAAATATTCTTAATAGATACACAGAAACACAACAAATCAAAGAAAGGTTGGACAAATTGGATTGCCTGAAATTGCAGAGCTTCTGCATGGCAAAGGACATAGCTAGCAAGATCAATAGAATGCCCACGGATTGGGAGAAGATCTACACTAGCAATACAACAGACAAGGGTCTCATATCTAAACTATAACTGGAACACAAAAAATTAAATTCCCCAACAACAAATTTTCAAAAACACTACTGCCCAATAAATGAGTGGGCTAAAGACGTACAGAGAAATTTCTCTAAGGAGGAAAGAAGGATCGTCAATAGACACATGAAGAAATGCTCAACCTCTCTAGCCATAAAAGTAATGCAAATCAAAACAACATTGAGATACCGCCTCAACCCAGACTATATAGAATGACTATAATCAAGAACTCTATTAACAAGAGATGCTGGAGCTGATGTGGGCAGAAGGGAACCTCACTGCTTTGTTGGTGGGAGTGTAAACTTGTTCAACCACTTTGGAAAGTAGTATGGAGGATCCTCAAAAGACTCCACATAGATCTCCCCTATGACCCAGCAATCCCACTTTTGGCATTTACCCAAATGTTCACAAACAAGACCACTCTAAAGATACCAGCACGACTATGTTTATTGCAGCTTTATTTACCCTAGCTAAGATATGGAACCAACCCAGATTCCCCTCTGTAAATGAATGGATCAAGAAAATGTGGTATATATACACAATGGAATTCTATGCCTCCATCAGAAAGAATGACATTGCACCATTTGTTAGGAAATGGAAAGACTTGGAAAAAATTATATTGTGAAGTAAGCCAGGCCCAAAGAAACTTAGGTCCCATGTCTTCCCTTATTTGCACTAACTAGTATATATCTGAGTCAAGCAGAAAAGGTCAGAGAAGTTGATGTTAGAGAAATGAACCCTAAGATATGTATTCAAATGTTATTTTTTTTCTTTCATGCAATTGTTTCTAACACATTTATAAGATTATTTCTTTGTTGCTTTGTATATCCCTCCCCCAGGGTATAACCTCTGCTTTCACTGTATTTGATGTTCTTACAATTTGTGGAGGGGAAGGGAAAAAAATCATTTAAATAGGTGTATAGGTGGACCCATTGCAACAATGAGATGTAGAAGTCGTTATGTCGAAAACGAACTTCACAACTTTAGTGGGGGGAGAGGGTTAGGTGTGGGGGAGGGTGGGTTAGGAGGGGGAAACAAAGGAGGAGACTACAATTTTTGATAAGAAATGTACTCATTATATTATCATGCCCATGTAATTGTAACTGCTCTGTACACTATTTTCACAATTAAATAAATATCTTAAAAATTAAAAAGTCACATAAAAAAGAAAGTGTCAAAACCTCCAGTGCTCCTGGATTGTAAGGATCAACATCATGAAAATGGCAATACTTCCAAAGGGTATCTTCAAATTCAATGCCATACCTATCAATATTCCATCCTTATTCTTCAAGGAAATAGAAGAGGCAATCCAAAATTTCATATGGAACAATCAAAGACCCCAAATAGAAAAATGATCCTTAACAGAAAGAAGAGTGCTGGAGGAATATCAATACCAAATTTCAAACTCTACTACAAAGCCATAGTAATCAAAAGAGCTTGGTACAGGCACAAGAACAGATCTCAGGGCCAAAGGAATAGAATTGAAAACCTAGAAATGAATTCACAAACCTATAACTATCTAATCTTCAATAAAGGATCTAAAAAAATAGAATGGAAGAAAGACAGCCTCTTCAGTAAATGGTGCTGTTAAAATTGGTTAATCACTTTTAGAAAACTTAGGCTAGATCCTTATATATCACCCTGCATCAGAATCAACTCCAAATGGATCAAAGTCCTGGAGTCATATCAGACACACTTGGTCTCCTTGGCATAGGCCAAAATTTTCTTAATAGAGACCCAAAAACACAGCACCTCAAAGAAAGGTTAGACAAAATGGGATTTCATGAAATTGCAGAGCTTCTACATGGCAATGGATAAAGTTATCAAGATCAATAGAAAACCCACGGATCGGAAGAAGATATTCACTAGCCATAAAACGGACTAGGGACTCATAACTAAAATATACCTGGAACTCAAAAAATTAAATCCTCAAACAACAAATTCTCAAAGAAACAACTGCCCAATAAATAAATGGGCTAAAGATATAAAGAGAAACTTCTCTGAAGACGAAAGAAAGACAGCCAATAGACACATGAAGAAATGCTCAACCTCCCTAGCAATAAAAGAAATACAAATGAAAACAACATTGAAATACCACCTCACCCCAGTTAAAATAGCTATAAATAAGAACTCTAATAACAACAGAAACTGGAGGGGATGTGGAGAGAAGGGAACCCTATTGTATTGTTAGTGGATGTGTAAAGTTGTTCAACCTCTGTGGAAAGTAGGATGGAGGTTCCTCAAAAGGCTCCACATTGCGCTCCGCTATTTCCCGGCAATTTCAGTTTTGGGCACTTACCCAAATGATCACAAACATGACCATACTAAAGCTACCAGCACAACTATGTTTATCGCAGCATTATTTACCATAGGTAAAATATGGAACCAACCCAGATACCCCTCAGTAAATGAATGGATCAAGAAAATGTGGTATATATACACAATGGAATTCTATGCCTCCATCAGAAAGAATGATATTGCCCCATTTTTTTAGGAAATTGAAAGACTTGGAAAAAATATTAAGTGAAGTGAGCCAGACCCAAAAAATGTAAGTCTCATGGTTTCCCTTATTTGCAATTACTAGTATATGTCTTGGACAAGCAGAAATGATCAGATAAGTTGATGTTAGGCGAAATGAACCCAAAGAGAAGGACTCAAATGTTTTTTTCATTCTCTTGCTATTGTTTTTAGTATATGTATAAGATGATTTTTTTGTTGCTTTGTATGTCCCTCCCCCATGACATTACCCTTATTTTCACTGTATTTGATGTTGGTATAATTTGTGGAGGGGAAGTGAAAAACAAGTTGTATAAATAGAGATACAGGTGGTCCCATGCAACAATGAGATATAAAACAAGTTATGTCGAAAAATGAACTTTACAACTTTGGTGCCGGGGTTGCTTTGGGGGGAAGATGGGAAGGAATGTAAGGAGAAACAAAGGAGGAGGAAACAATGTTTGATAAGAAATGTAATCATTACCTTGCACATGTAATTGTAACCCCTCTGTATGTATTTTCTCAATAAAAAATCATGAAATATTAAAGTTAAAACCCATGTCAATTTTTTTTTTGGTGTTCGTGGGGCTTGAATTCTGGGCCTGGTCGCAGATTTCAATGCGCTCTTTAGCTCATTGATACCACTTGAGCCACAGTGCCGTTTCTAGTTTTCAAGTGGGTTATTGGAGATAAGAGTCTCACAGACTTTTCTGCCCAGGCTGGCTTTGAACCACTATCCTCGACCTCAGACTCCTGAGTAGTTAGGATTTCAGGCATGAGCCACCAAAGCCCAGATCCTAGTCAATGTTTAAAAAGCAAGCTTATTGAAACTTCTGGCTTTTTCCAATAAACAATCTTACTTTTTATCATTAGTTTATAACTTTGAGTTATTTTTAGATGTAACTGTGAACTTTTTAATAGAATCAAATATAAATTTTACTATTACTCAGTATATCACAAAATCCACTGTAATTGACTTTCCCCAAAGTCAATAATTACATCCTATATTGCTCACTATTATTACAGTCTATATTACATATAGTGTGAAGCGAAAATAGTTTCGACTATTTCATATAAATAAGTAGATGCTATTTCAGCATTATAAATTCACATCTGTGATTTTAAAAGAAGGAAAGAAGGTTTTAGAGTTAAAATCATTTATAAATGAGTAGTGTGTCCCAATTAAAGCAAAAATTCTGGGTTCATACAGACAAAATTATTTTCTTTCCACTAAAGACTTTGAAGTAATACTATTTGTAATAGTGAGGCAATAAGTGGAAGTATTCAAATCATGTCAAACAATGTCTCTGTTATTCTACTACCCCGTCCACTGACAAGACGTATCCGGTCCCAGATGTCACAAAACTTCAAGTATCTCTCTTAGAAATGTATTTCAAAAAGTTCTAAATCACTGATTCTTTTTGTACTTTCTGCTATACGAAACAAAATGTAGATACAAAACAATTGAAATAAAATGCACACATATGTTGAAGTCACCACAGCTGGAAAACCAACCAACATAGTATAACTCCACTAGGAACAAAAACATGTTGTACCCAGTTATTTTTAAGCACAAAAACCTCAAATACATGTTAACCTTCACTAGAACCATAAAGATAACTGTGTCTCAGAAATACGGTTGTGTTCATTTGTAATTAAATTCATCTAGATGAACCTAATATAGCAAATCACTTGAATGGATCAAATTGTTTAAAAGAAATGTGAATGTAAGTGGTGTAAGTTCTGCACATATTTAACAGAATAAAATAACAAAAATCGTGACATCTTAAAAAATTCAGAAATGCAATGAATAAGTCTATTAGTATCCATATTGAGACCTAAATCCTAGTGATTTAACAAGAACAAAATATGCAAATAGTAGACTCTGAGCAGTGTACCTGAGTGTACATAATTTTAAACTACTCCAAATTACACTTTGTAGAAGACAGAATGTGGGTTATCTAAAGGAAAACATCAACCCATGATATAAGTGACATTAAAAAATCTCATGAAAAGGGCTGGGAAGGTGGCTCAGTGGTAGAGCGCTTGCCTTGCATGCATGAGGCCCTGGTTTCGATTCCTCAGCACCACATAAGCAAAAATAAAGAAGCCGGAAATGGTGCTGTGGCGCAAGTGGTAGAGCACTAACCTTGAGAAGAAGAGCTGAGAGACAGCGCCCAGGTCCAGAGTTCAGGCCCCAAAACCGGACCACCACCCCCCCCCAAAAAAAAAACTCATGAAAATAGAGTAGTAGTTTCTGGAAAATAATAGTTTAATAAATGGTGGTCAAAAAATCTTTCTACTACTGACAAAATTGCATACATATTTAGTTAGATCCAAAAAAGACCCAAGATACTCACGCTCATTTGAGACTTTGGCAAAGTAGCAGGATACAACTATAACATTATTATGGATGTTGACACTGGCATAGAATTAATTTCCTCTTTGATCTGACAAGTGAATATATGAAAAAACAGTAATTCAACTAAATATCAAGACCTAACTGAACATATAACCAGAAAAGTCATCATGTAAGCCATATTGCAACTGGGATAAAAGAAAAATCAGTCATACTGATTCTGTATTTATTGTAAATGTTGATTTTTTCATAAATTATTTCCTTTAGCTTGCATTTTTAAAACATTGCGTTAGGTGTATACCTTGGTAACTAATTTTGGATTCCTCCTTCAATATGGTTCTGAGTATAATGTCTCATATCAATTCCTAACCCATGAAATAATGTTGATTACAAAACAAATGGTAATAACCACTATTTGTAATACACAAAATCTCATAAGCATGAGACCAGTAAGCATTGGTTAATATTTTGGTATCATGGTCTCATGACTGATAAAGCCTATCTGCATGAGCATAATTGTACCTAGATTCCTCAGCCTAAATTTAACAACTGTTAAAAAATGTTTTTATCTTTATCTGTCGCCCATCATAGATTAAACCTGAATATAAATCCTAAGGAAAATGATTGGGTAAGAATTTAGCTTTTTTGTATATAAAGTAAACAAAATGCAGCATAGAGTAACTCTGGTTTAAAGTCAACCTATTTCTCCAAAACATTCTAAGCATTTCCTTACAATGTGTATTATTCTCAAGAAGGGAATGGGTAATGTGAGAAGAGGACTAACCAAGCATTGTCTTCAAATATACATAATTTGGATTTACCGCTTTATTTTGCTATAAGCATTTTTGATAAAAAAAACAGTTTGAATAATTGATTTCCAGATCAAGTATAATATATCCTAGTTGCATATACCAAAGTACATTCAGAAAATGGTATATAGCAATTAAGTAAAGAAAGTCCGGGCAGAAAAAATCACATCTCTATACTAAGTATCCCCCAATTCTTCGATATTTCATTCTGCCTCCATTTAATGAATGTGATTGTTTAAATGCTTTATAAAGTATTAATTAAAATCAATCAGTGTCCTAGAATACAATTGTGTATAATTTTATCCTAGAATCATGCAAGAACTGCCCATTCAATCATGACATACATCACCCTCCATTGGTATTCATACGGATAGGAATGAGTTTCTTAGGATCTCCTGTCATTTGAAAGTGGCAGGACCAGGATTCCAAGTGTGGGCTCTAGCTCCCACTACTTAAACCTGAGGATAGGGAAATCCCGGGTGTGTCCAAGAACATTAGCAAAACCAATGATGAGGCAGGCACCAGTGGCTCCTCCTTGATACTTACAAGGCTGTGATAGGAGGATCATGGTCAAAGTCACTCTAAGACAGAAAGTCTTGAGACCCCTGTCCAACTTCAATGCCAACAAAGCCAGAAGTAGAGTCCTGTAGCTCCAGTGGTAGAGGGCTAGCCTTGAGCAAAAGCAGCTCAGGGACTGTGCCAGATCCTGAGTTCAAGGCCCGAGACTGGCAACAAATGGACATACACAACAATCTGTGCAGCCATCTGGCTCAAGCAGGTCACCCACTTGTCCCCAACTGAATTGGACAAAGTTCCCTGGGAAAGGGGCTGGGGAGCCACTGTCATCTTAACTCTGCCCATTCTGCCTGCATCACAGGATTCTGGCCACACCCCCATTATTTCATGATTCTTTCTGACCAATGGGATACAAGAATTGTGGCTACGCCCACATTCCATGTTGCCTGGTAGATGGACAATGCTCTGTTAACACACTGAGGCTGAGATCCACAGAGGGAAATCATACCACAGGAGCGGTGGGCCAGCTGCAGGCACCTGGCCCACCTGGCAGCTCAGTGCCAGACTGAGCTGGAGCTACAGTCCCCCGCCCCATGAGCCGTCACCCCAGAATTCATGGAGATGGGAAGCGGGACACGTGGGCGTCCAAGAAGAAAATCTGCTTCCGCTACAACCTGCCTGATGAGGTGGACTTCCAGAATCTAGCAGGTGAGCTCCACCATCGATGCAGCCAGCTGTCAGCACACATCCAAACTACTTAGTGCCTCGTGGCATGTAAAGAGCAGATGTTGGCCCTGAATGAGCTCTTTTGGGAGAAAACTGAGTGTGTGTGCTGGCTGTCCCAGGAGAAGATGGAGAAGAGGAGAGTGCTGCAGGAGCTGCTGTCAAGCCTCACAGAGGAAGGCATGGACAGCAGGCTCCAGATGCCAGCACAGGCTGAGTCCCCCCACCACCAATGTGGCTTCAGATGCATCAGGGCCTGTGGTGGGTGAAATGAGGGAGATGCAGAAAGGTTTTGAAGACTTGCAACTTGAAGACAGCGTGGCAACTGCCAGAAGATAGGTCAGGGTTCTCTTCACCTTAGAGGACTCTCCCAAGGAGCAAGTCCTGGTGCAGATGCCCCAGATACAGATCTGCCCATAGCTCAGGCCAGGAGCGCTACCTCCCTTTCTTCTGTAGACTGATGCAGATAATGACTCTCCATGTGACATACTGACTCTCAAAAGCCTCCAGAGCCACCAGAAGTAGGTGGTCAGGTGGCCTTCTCTCAGGCCTCCATCTGCTGGGTGATGGGAAGTTTAAATTGTGGGTCGGGTAGGGCTGAGGCTGCGAGGAGGTGGCCCAAGCTCAAGGTACATCTAATGGCCCATTAGTGGCCAGGAAAGAGACCCATGTTATGCTTATCACAAAGAATAAATTGTTTTCAAAGGGGAAAAAAGTCTCCAACAAAGATTTGTTCTTCCAGTCCTGGGGCTTGAACTAAGGGCCTGGCCACTGTCCCTGAGCTCTTTTTGATCAAGGCTGGCGCTTGACCAGTTGAGCCCCACTTCCCCTTCCAGCTTTTTCTGTATGGAATCAAGGCCAGGGCTTCAGTCATGCTAGGCGACCATTCTACCACTGAGCCACATTCTTAGCTAGGATGATTCACCCCTCCCAAACCCATATGGCCATTCCTCAGATAAATAGGAAGTAGGGGCTAGGATGAATATGAAGCACTTCTGATTCACACCAAAATACTTCCCTGCTCCCTATTCCCACACCCTTAGTTGAAGTTTCTCTTCTACCATTGAGGGATGAGGGAGGGAGAGGGGATTCCCAAGAGAGGAGTATCAACAACAGGGGCCCCCTGAGCCCCACATCCTCCCACACACAAGGGGTCCTCAAGATTCCAATCTTACCTGACTCAATGTGAAGTCTACACTGTCTTCCCACCACTGCAAGGCTCAGGATGAAATAAAAGTCAACCCTGGGTTCAGCCCACACCCAGGTTGGAAGCTTCTAATCCCAGACCTACTTCCACCTCTGACTGCCCCTAGTTAGGCCAGACCCACCACTCACCACTATGTTGGCGGTGATGACCTCATGGAAGGATTCCAGGAAGAAGGTGTATGGAAAAGAACAGAAGCAGCAGGGTGAGCATGGCAGAAGGAGGTGGGGTGATTGCTCTGGGATCTTCCTCCTTGGAGCCCTCCCTTCCATCCAGAGCCATGCTGACCCAAAACATGGACAAGGCCGGGGGGTGAGACAAGATGGACCAGCATGGGACTAAAAGAGGCACTGCTTTGTCATGGAGCACTTGAAAATTCCAATTATATTTGGCCAATGCCAATCCCAAAGCCAAAATGCAAAGCCACTCTTTGTTGTCGTTGGCCATGAACACTGTCCCTGAGCTCTTATTCTCGAGGCTGGGACTTTACCACTTGAGCCACAGGACCACTTTTGTTTTCTGACAGTTCATTGAGGATAAGAGTCTCACACACTTTCTGCCCAGGCTGGCATGGCATTGTGATCGTCCAAATCTCAGCTTCCTGAGCAGCTAGGATGCCAGGTATGAGCCACCAGTGCCCAGTATGCGATGACTTTTGAACACATCTTGGAGATTTTGTAAAGGAGCCCCAAAGGGCCTGGATAGACCATGACCCAATCAAGTAGCTGGGATCGGAGAAGGATGACTTTCTACCCATTCTGTTCCCCAAAATTAAAGATGCCAGGTAGTGGTGTATGCATCAGACACCTAGGCCAGCAGCCACCAGTCTTAGAGGGGAAAAAGTAGAGAATACCCAAAGTTTGCGGTGTAGAAATCTCTGAATTTGCATGCATGTGGTGTGTGTGTGTGTGTATGTGTGTGTGTGTGTGTGTGTGTGTGTGAACTGAGGGCCTAGGCTCTATCCATGAGTTTTCTGGCTCAAGGCTACTGCTCTACCACTTGAGCCACAGCCCCACTTACTTTTCGATTGTTAATTGTAGGCAAGTGTCTCAAGGATTTTCCTGTCCAGGGTGACTTGAAAGTATGATGGAGACCCCAGGGAAGCAAGAGTAAACACAACTCGCAGGTACAATCCCTATGGTTGGCCACTCCTGCCCCCTGGTGGCTCGATGCGGGATATGCGGCCCCGTGCCATTGTCCTCCAAAGTTCAATTTTAAGAAGTGACCAGTGCCAAGCTGACTTTTGTTCACCCTGAGTGCTGATGCCAGAGCAGGTCTGTTCCACCCTAGGCCAAGATAGCTCCAGGAAGCCCAGCTTCCCAGGGGCACAAGGAAGAGAGAAGTCAGCTCCAGGCTGAGCTAAGAGCCTTTGCCCACAGACACCCCAACTTGGCCTTCCTTATCACCATAAGACCTGCCAAAGAACAACCAAAAAAAAAACAAAATTGGAGCTGTGCCTCCAAGTGGTAGAGCTCTAGCATTGAACCAAAGAGCTCAGGGATAGGCCCCCCAAGCTTTGAGTTCAAGACCCCCAGCTGACCCTACCCCATAAAACACAGGTTGGCTAAATGTGAACTAGTAGAGTTTGTGAAGTGTTTCTGAAGAATGGGGATACTGAAGAAAGTACCCTAATTCTAATGAAAGCTGAACCTGTGGCATACAGCTATGTGCTGAGTCCTTCAAAGGGCACTATTTGCTTGGTCTTTCCCACATGGGGGTTTTGTGCTGAGTCCTCTAAAAGGTGCTGTTTGCTGAGTCATCCCTCAGGGTGCTATGTGCTGAGTCCCTGAGAAGAGTGGGCCGTGCTGAGTTTTTCAAAGGGTGCTCTGTGCTGAGTCCATTACACAACGTACTGTATGCTGAGTCCTTGAAAAGGTGTGGTGTGCTAATTAATCCAAAAGGGTCCTGCTATGTGCTGAGCCCTTGAGAAGAGAGGGGTGAGGTGAGTTTTTGAGTGCTGTGTGCTAAGTCCTTTACACAGGGTGCTCAGTATTGTCCTTCAAATGGAGCTGTGTGCTGAGTGCTTCCACAGTGTGGTATGTGCTGAGTCCTGGCATAGTGTGGTATGTGCTGAAACCTTCAAAATTCTTCTATGTGCTGAGTTCTTCGAAGGGTGCTATGCAATGAGTGATTTACAAAAGGTGCTTTGTACTCAGCCTTTCAAAGGGTTGTGTGTGGATTCTTAACACTGAGGATGCTATGTAATGAGCCCCTGGGAAAGTGTGCTATGTGCTGAGTTTTTCAAAGCATGAAATATGCTGAGTCCTTTATACTGCAAGCTATGGACTCCCTCCTTCAAAGGTTGCTATGTGCTGAGTACTCTACACAGGGTACTATATGCTGAGTCCTTCAAAGGGAGCTGTGTGCTGAGTCCTTTACACAGGGTGCTTTGTGCTGCTTTTGGAAGTGTGCTATGTGTCATCCCAAAGAGTGCTATGTTCTGAGTCCTTGAGAGGTAGTTATCCCCAACAATCACACACACACACACACACACACACACACACACACACACACACACACACACACGGGTCACCATGCACCTTCTTAGTGTGTGGAGTGAAGGGGGATGGAGGAGAGTCTCCTCCAGGGGTGGAGCTGAGGGGAGATTCGATCCCTGGGGCGGGTACTGGGGTTGAGGGAGAATGCTGAGCTGAGGTGATGCTGCAATTGCTATGGCCTGGAAGTCTTAGAGCCCAGTCAGGGCTGTGATTGCAGCTAGAGGTAGCGGGCATGGCCAAGTGGAGGAGGGGCGGGGCCCTGGGGTGCACTGTGGTGGCAGCGATAGGGGGGAGCAGGCAGGCCTGTGTGGTGGCCCAGGAGTAGAGTGGGAGAAGAGAGAGAAAGAGCAGAGAGAAGAGCAAGCACAAGCACAAGGGGAAGCCGTTCCAGCGGCTGGAGGCTGCTGCAATCAAAGCACAGTCCTGAACAGGAGCACAGAGCACCTGGAGCCAGCAAAGCAGCCACATCACTACGGGCAGCCCCACGGGGGCACGGCGGACATCGCTGCCCTGAATTTGAAGTCCTGACACGGGAAGCACGGCGGTGACTTCGGTGGTGGTGGCAGTGGAAGCAGCCAGCTGAGGCGGGGGTGGTGGTGGTGAGGGCAGCTGAGGCAGGGGTGGCAGCAAGCACAGCCCCCTACAGATGCCCCTGCTCCCTCCCAGCAGCGCCAAGTTTCAAATATGGGTCTGCCTGCTCTGATCCGCTGCCCCTTCCACAGTCGCCCAGCAGAGATGGTGGATCCCTGCCAGGCATGAGGCCCTGACCCGGTCCCTGCCCCTGGTCCTTGCACTCCGGGCCTGGGTGCACCCAGAGCCATCGCCTACAGCTTCTCCCAACAGCATGCGTGAGTGGTCACCCCATGGGACCACACCTGGCGACTCGTGCACCCAGCGAATTCCCTTCCCCCCTCCCCCCTCCCCCACAGACCCGGACCCCCACCTCCTGCTTCCTCTCTCCCATCTTGCCGGTACCTCCTCTGCACTCCACAGTCCACCCTGGCTCTGCCACAAATGCGCACTAGGAGAGGGGGGTGGGTGTCACCCAAGGATCCCACCCCCATTCCTAGCGGCCAGTGTCCCAGGAAAAGTTCAGATGCAGGGATTGGTGAGAAGGGGTCCCCACAGAACCCCTGGCCTAGAGCAGTGGAAGCCACATCTGTACTTTTCCTATCCCTGTTGGGATTTAGTCAGATGTGGCTTTAGTCAGATGTGGGGAGGAGCACCTTCACACCTGCCTTCTCGGGTCTTTTCCTTTTTGCTGGGGGTGGGGGTGTTGGATGCAGGAGATAGGCCCCCCTTGCTGTGTGAGCCCTTGTCTTCTGTGCTAGGTCACCCTTTCATCTGAGGAGGGTCCCAGAAGACCCCACTAGGGAGGTGAGGACACTGGGGGTCAGAAGGTGACTATCTGGGAGGAACACATCCCCTCTGACTCACATACACCTGTCCTGTCCCCCCCACCCCTGCTGTCAGCAGTACTCACAGGGTGACCACATTTCCAAGCTCTGCCAGCTTCTGCTGGTGCTCCTGGTCCTTCTGGTCTCCTAGTCCTCCCCAAGAATCCACTAATTAGCCCAGAAGCATCTAGGCTGGAAGTAGGGAGTCCATCCATGTATGTAGCCTTTAGGACCCCATCAAATTCCCCAACAATGCTCCCACCCCAAGTCAGACACCTCTCTGGAGGCACCAGGACCACCCGATTTGTTTTCTGTCTGGGCTCTGAGGAGTCACCTGTCTCGGGATTCCTTCACCAAGTGTCCAGGCCTAGAGTTTTGGTGAATGGGGAGTCAAGGCTGGTTGTTCCCAATGGAAGGGTCTGGCCCTGGGTAAAGGGAGAGGCAGGGTGGTTCTGCATTATTAGAGCGGTGTTCCCCTTGGGTGGGAGCCCCTGGTTCTGACAAGGGAACTGCCATGCTCAAGCTTGTACATTGCCCAGATGAGAAACCAACAAACTCAGGAGAGGCACTACTCTGAGAGTCTCTCTCTCTCTCTCTCTCTCTCTCTCTCTCTCTCTCTCTCTCTCTGTGTGTGTGTGTGTGTGTGTGTGTATGAGAGAGAGAGAGAGAGGGAGGGAGGGAGGGAAATATCGATCATCTTTCTCCTCATACAGCCTGACTGTGCTCAGGTCAGTGATCACTTGGCAAATTGCAGGTGCTGCATGGTGAGTCTTGTGTGACCGGTTTAGATTTGTGTGTGTGTGTGTGTGTGTGTGTGTGTGTGTGTGTGTGTGTGTGTGTGTGTGTGTGTGTGTGTGTGTTGGGAGATTAGGAGATGAGAAAAATGAAAATATATTTAAGTCACCATGTCTAAAAAGAGCAAAAGCAGTTTATTTGTGTGTATGTGTGTATTTGTTGTTCTTTTTTCATAAGGCCCAGTATGAGCCCAGCCACAATTTTTGTTTTCTCCTTCAGCATTTCATGGCTCCTTTGGGGAAGGTTTCAGTATATGTTCCTTTCCACCTCTTTCCACCTCCCTCTTCCCCTTTCTTGCAGCCCACAGTAGCTGCTGGACCTGCATGGGACTCCCTAGGAGGCCTGTGTAAACCACAGAACAGAGTGGACACCTGTCCTTCTGTCTTCAGCCAGAAGCCTCATGAGGTCAGTGTGACCACAGCCGCACTCTCCAGCCAGACACTCTGCTCTCATGTGTATAGTTGTAGTTAATTCAAGGGTTGGGAATGTGTCTGCCAAACATAATTAAGGAACGAGATGGGTGGGAGTAGGGCAGGGGCTGTGAAGCTAGGAGTGTCTGGGGAGTGGTGAATGGTGTAACATGGCAGATGGTTCACCACAACCGAGGATGAAAGGAGAACCTTACCCAGAACATTGACGGTGTCTGTGGGCAGCTGGGCAGGGGGTTCTGGGCCCCCACTGTGGCGTGGATTCCCTCCTGGGGCAGTGCATCTATGTGTAGTCCTCCCTGGAGTCCTGCAGTCTCCAATCTGTGTCCCACCTGGGCCGTTTCCAGCTGAACAGTGGTATTCAAGTTTCCCCTCCTGGAGCCTGCTCGGTATCATACCGTGGCAGTTAGCTAGGGCTCTCTGAATGCCAGTTTCTGTAACCTGCTGTTGGCTGCCTGGAAGGAAAAGGGGACCACTGACTTTGGAACCCTTTAAGTTTGATTGGGACAAGTGAAATGTCACCTTTTCCAGGTGTTTTTTCTTGAAACTGGCAATTTCCACTAATGCCTGGTTTCATGGGTCAAGTTAGATGAACCATTTCAGCAGATAAACAGTGACGTTCAAAGTGGCACAGGCAGAGTTCCCAAGCCAGATGGTCTCATGCTATGAATGCCATGCCTTGACTGCCTTTCTCTGGCAGCTGCTGATTCTTCTACTGTTCTCTCTAGGGTGACTACCACAGTCAAGAATGTCATGGGGAGCAGAGAGTGACCTCACTATCCCCAGCCTGCCAGCTGTGAGCAGAGATGATTTTCAGCACCTGCAGTGGACTCTGGGAGATTTAGAGACTCGGGATGTCTCAAGAATCCTTTCTCTGTAACATGAAACTTGGGGGCCAGATATAGTGGACCATCCTGTCTGCACCCACAGAGAGGAAAGGAGACCACATGAGCCAGAGGTTCAGCTCAAGGCAACCTCGTTCACACTTGAGAGGGAATTGAGTGCCACAGAGTTGGTCAGCCACTGGACAGAGATCTTTGAGAAGATAGGCATCCCAGTGGCCCCAGAATCCAGCGAGCACATCGTGGCTCACATCCTGGGAGCCAAAACAGTTAAGTTCAGTGGCACCAGGAGGGTGGGCAGAGGGACAAGGGAGAACTGTGGGAGAGCTACATCAGGTTTTGCGCCCCACCCCCCGCCCCAGAATGCTTACATGAATTGAATGGGATTTTTCTGTAATATTGTCATAGACAGATGCTCATTTAGTTATCCAACAATGAGTTACAGTGTGAGCCATGCTCGAGGGGTAGGTGAGGGGTAATAGATGATGAAAGGTCCCAGTGCTGGTTCCACAGCACATGAAGAAACCTTGGTTTGAACTGGATGCTGGTGCTTCATGCCTGTCATCCTAGCTACTTAGGAGGCTGAAATGGGAGGATCAAGGCTTAAGGCCCAGGCAGGAAAGCCTATAAGACTCTTATCTCCAACTAACAACCAAAAAGAAAATGCCAGAAATGGATGTGTACCTCCAGCTGTAGAGTAAAAAGGCTCAGGGACAGCACCCAGACTCCAAATTCAAGGCTAGGAGTGAGACAAAGTGGGGAAGTAGAGAGAGAGGAGGGAAGACAAAGGGAAAAAAAGTGGAAAGGAAGGAAGAAGGGAGCATGCAAGCCTTGGTTTGGAGTCCCTGGATCAAGGGTGCCAATCACTCACAATCTCTGTGGGTGACATTTCAGAGCCTAAACCCAGTATGTAGGATTAAGCCACTGACCCTTCAGCAAATTCATGACATCCAGGAGTTGTGTGGTTACCAACTGCACGGGGAAGCAGCCTCAGGAAGGACCTAGGGCTCAAGGTGGGTCACCAGGTTTCAATTATCCGGGCCCCAGCAAGTTTATTTCTTGGTCAAATAATAAGAAATTGTCTAAGGGCTAGGGAGATGTTTGGGTGAGGGAAGAGGTAGAACGATCCCAGGTCAGGTGTGTCAGGACATTGGAGCCATGATCTCTCCTGACAACATAGACCACCAGTTATAGTCTTTGACCCAGCCACACTTCTATTAAGAGTCTTGGAACCTTGGGTTCACCATTGACTGCCTGGCTGTTGTCCACTGCAGGATGCCTGTGCAGTACATCCTTGGGGACTGGAACTTTTGATGGCTTAATCAGAAAATGACACCCCCTGTGTTCATTCCTCCACCAGAGACAGAGATAAGTGGGCCACTGGCACAGGACAGCCAGGGAATGAGGACAGGAGTTGGGTCCCAAGTTACTTCGAGACTTCCTCTAGGGGGCACTAGGACCACGTGACTGCCATTCTCAGAGGCAGAGGTGGGTCTCTTTGCTGGCTCAACCTTTAGTCTACGGGGCAGATCTGGGATTCAGAGAGGGTGACTGAAGGTGGGGCAGGCTTGGGTAGAGGCTGGTGGAAAACAAGAGGCATTTCGCTCTGAGCAGGGTTGTTTCTTTGAGGATACTCACAACCTAGGAACATTCCTGGGATGGACCAGCACTTTTCTCCTTCCAGAGAGAGAGGGACCTAGAGCCCCTCCAGTTGGAGTCCCTTGGCCGAGAAATCCTTTCATAGTCACATCCTGAGGTTGGATACTTAGAACTCACCTTGCTGCCCAGTGTCATGGCAGGACAGTGAGAGATCCTGAGTCTTTGATAAGGTCAGGGGATCCTCAGTATGAGAGTATACTTGAACATCCTAACTTGGTGCATGGTCAGTCCCATCTAAGACTCCCATGATGTAGGACATAGAATCTAGAGAATCAGAGCCGGATGGGGTCTGTTCTGGGAGTCTTGAGTATTATGTGTGAACTTTGAGCTCACCACCTGAAAACTGGAAGTGGTGCTGTGGCTCAAGTAGTAGAGTGCTGTGGCTCAAGTAGTAGAGTGCTTGCCTTGAGCTGAAGAGCTCAGGGACAGGACACAGGCCCAGAATTCAAGCCTCACAACTAAAAATAAGAAAGAAAGCAAAACATCTTTGCCTGCAAAGGATGGTGGAGGTGTGTGTGTGGGAGATGCTGTGGTTGGGAGACCAGGTGCTGGCTTCACTGTACAGACATTTTTAAGAACTCCCCGTTTGCCCCAGTTTGAAGCCAGAGCTTCAAGAGGACTTGGTCTGTGGCAAGCAGGGAGTGGGCAAATGGGTGCATGGGTGGGATTATTGTGTCTGTATTCTCTCCATTGAAGGATGGATTTGGATGCTGGGTGACAAAGTCTGAAGTGAAGGGTTGCAAGAAATTTGTGGCCTAGCCGGGCGCTGGTGGCTCACGCCTGTAATCCTAGCTACTCAGGAGGCTGAGATCTGATGATCACGGTTCAAAGCCAGCCCGGGCAGGAGAGACAGTGAGACTCCTATCTCCAATAAACCACCAGAAAACCAGAAGTGGTGCCGTAGCTCAAGTGGTAGAGCGCTCGCCTTGAGCTGAAGAGCTGAAGGACAACACCCAGGCCCAGAGTTCAAGCCCCACGACCGACAAAAAAAAAAAAAAGAAATTTGTGGCCTGACAAGGTGAACCCGGAAGCTGCTGGTGGCTCACAAGTGTCATCCTAGCTACTCAGAATGCTGAGATATGAAGACCATGATTCCAAGCCAGCTTGGACAGAAAAATCTGTGAGACTTGATGTCCAATGGACCACCAGAGAACAGGATTTGGCGCTTGTGGCTCAAGTGGGATATTGCTCACCTTCAGCTGAAGAGCTGAGGGACAGCGCCTTGGCCCAGAGTTCAAACCCCATGACCAACTACAAAAAAAGATGGGGCTTAGTTTTCCGCATAGCATTGTGTACAGTAGGAACTTCCATGTTGGACTATGAGACATTCCAAATATGTGAGAGGCTTACTGGTTTTTCTATAGTGGGTCTGATGTCGGTAGTGCTACCTTCTTGAGGGTAGGATGTGATCCTAATGGAGACAGTTCATGGTTCTGTTCTCAGGGAACACTGAAGCCTTGGGATGTCCGTGTGTGTGTGTGTGTGTGTGTGTGTGTGTGTGTGTGTGTGTGTGTGTCTATGTCTGTGTCTGTGTGTGTTTGGAGTTAGAAGACCTGGGCCTTGAACTCAGGATCTAGATGCTGTTCCTGAGCTTCTGTGCTCAAAGCTATTGCTCTGACACTTGAGCCACAGCTCCACCTCTGGCTTTTTGGTGCTTCACTGTAGATAAGAGCCTCACAGTCTTTCCAGAATGGGCTGGCTTTGAACCATGATCTTCAAACCTCAGCCTCCTGAGTAGCAATGAAGACAAACATGAACCACCCCTGCAGGCTGTGTGTGTGTGTGTATGTGTTTGTGTGTGTATGTGAGTGTAGAAGTGGTCTGTAACAAGGAGCGCTGGACCCTTTGGTAACTCCTGCGTGCTTTCTTTCAGGGGTACATGGACATTGTGGCTGAGGTCTGGGGACCTGGAAGGGTGAGATGCTTGATGGGGTCTCAGCATTGTTAAATTATAAGACCAAGGAATCTGTGTGCCCTGAAACTGTCTACTCCCTTAGGCATGGTTGGTGGCAGACGGAGCTTGGGAGGACCTGGGAGTGGGGCCCGCAGGGGGTGGCTCCCCAGGGAGCATGGCCAGCACTTAGTAAGGATGAGAGCCTTGTTAATTTGTAGCGCACTCTCATGGTTCAGACTTTGGGTCTTATCATGATGTCTGATGGATGAGGCCAACCCTATTTTAAATGTTGACCTGTGATCTTCAGATCTCAGCCTCCTGACTAGCTAGGATTATTGACATGAGCCTCTGGCACCGGGGCCTCTGATTTTTTGGTATATTAGGGTTTGAATTCAAGGCTTTAGACTTGCAAGTCAGGTCTTCTAACATGTGAGCCAAGACTTTCTGTCTTGGGCATTTCCAAGATAGAGTCTCAATATATGCTCAAGCTGGTCTGGATCAGGATTCCCCACTGCTACCTTTCTGGCCAGACCCTGGTTATAAAAAAATGAATTCACTCTATGTCTATATCGCTTTGCTGAGGTGTAGTTTCGGGGAGTGGGGGTGGTGTGAAGAGGAAAGACCCCAGAACTGCCACCTCCTGGGGGACATTTGTCCTTGTGACAGAGCCAAGTCATTGCTGTGTATGATGGGGAAGCCGCCATCAGACTGATCTGGAACAATGCTGAAAGGTATGTAAGCTGTTGAAGTATAAAACCCACCCATGTCTGCTTCCCACTCACAACAAGGGGGTGCAGTGCAGGTGGTCCAGCACTGGCTCTAGGGGATTATAAATGGATGGTGGTTGTCAGGTGCCTGTGGTTCACGCACATCATCCTGGCTATTGGGGAGGCTGAGGTCTGATGGACATGACTCAAAGCCAGCCCGGGCAGGAAAATCTGTGAGATTCTTATCTCCCATAAACCAACAATCATCTGCCCATACACACAAAAAAAAGCCAGATGTGGTGCTGTGGCTCAAGTGGTAGAGCCTCAGCCTTGAGTAAAAGAAGCTCAGGGATGACACTCAGGCCCTGAATCCAAGCCCTAGGACTCACAAAAAAATAATGAAATAAATGAATAGTGGGCATCTGTTATCTTACTACCAAAAAGGATGGATTCAGTCTTCTCTCTGGTACTTGTATCCAAAGATAATGGGCTTCTCTTGATGTTCCTGTAAACTTCTCCTTCTCTCCATTTTCTTTACAGGCTTCAGTTGCAGGATAGAATTCAGATCATTCCACTCAATGTGACCTTATGTACCCTCCCCTCCCCGCCTTCTTTGTGGTGGGGATCCTGGAAGTACTCACCACTGGGAGGATAAGACACTGGAGAGATAGGGTAGGTATCCCCGAAACTTACACACACACACACACACACACACACACACACACACACACACACACACACACACACACACACACACACACACACACACACCAGGTCAACTCAGACTAGCCTTTTCCAAAGACACTTCATCTCCTTGGATTAACTGACCTAGGAGAGGAACTTGATCCCCTGTAAATGACTATTTTATCTAGGGCTTGCTAGTTGTCATGAGATAAACAGAAGCTCAAAAGAAAGGCTCTGGTGCCCATCACCTCTGGCTCAGGCTCACACCTGACATCCCTGCTACTTGGGAGGCAGACATCTGAGGATCAAAGAAGCCAGCCATAAGCTGGAAAGCTGGTGAGACTCTTCTCTCCATGGAACTACCAAAAAGTCAGAAGTGGAGCTGTGGCTCTAGTGGTACAGCACCAGCCTTGAGCACAAAAACTCAGAGACGCAGCTCCCAGATCCTCAGTTCAAGCCCAAACAAAGAAATGGACCCATCTTGTTGCCCCCAGATTCCCTGGGCCTTGAGTGCCCTCTCACAGAGTGTGATACAGCACCGGTCCCTGGGTAGTGTATCAGAGCCTTCAGAAATTGAGTGGTAAAAGCCAGACCTTCTCCTTCATGTGCTTTCAACCCACACCAGCAGGAAGGGAGAGCGTGACAAGGCCAACAGCCTGAAGAGCAGAGAAGACTCCACTCCACCAGGGTGATTGGAGCAGGCTTCTTAGAAGCAGCACTTGAAAAGGGGTCTTGCTTAACAAGGAGTATCTGACAGGAAGCACACAGAGCAAAGATGCTATACATAAAGGACAACATAGAGGAGCATGTTCCCTTCCAACCAGAGCTGCTGCTGAGAAACTCGGTACAGATGTGCAAGACTGTCCTGAGACACACCCGAGGGGTTACAGAAGAACAGCTATCGATGGTTGGTATTGTGTCTTAACAGTAGTGGGCTCGCCTAGCACACAGAAAACCCTGGGTTTGATTCCTAGGTCCCACATACACAGAAAAAGCTAGAAGTGGCACCGTGGCTCAGGTGGAAGAGCACTGGCCTCAAGCAAAAGAAGCTTGGGTACAACACGTCAAACCACAGGACTGTCAACATGAAACAGCACTCCAAGGGTCCTTGGTGACAGGTGGATGGCTATGCCCTGTAGCTCTTAGTAGATCCATCCATTTTTATGTGTCTCCTTCTTGGACAGAGGGGAGCTGGACACTCCTTCTGCCCTGGCATTCCCTGAACCCAGTTATCAGCAACCCTCCCAACATCTTCCACCAGAACATGGAGCAGCTGGCCCCAGAAATCCTCAGATACCGGTTGGGTGGGGCAGGGGGATACAGGGCAGGCCCCAGATGTCCTAGTGAGTCTGATCTGCCCCAGATGACCATGCCTTCCAGAGGAGGCGGATGGGAGGTTAGAGAAGGGTAGTGATATGGAAGGGGCACTTTAATGCCTATGGCCCTACCCAGATTCCGAGCCTCCCTTTGCTGTCCCTAAGGATGTTATAAGATCACTAGATAGTGAAAAACAAGGTAACAAAAATGGGTCCCCTGGAAAATGGGAAACAAAATCTATACTTACAGATGGTGATATAGCTAGAAAATAGTTTCCACTATGCTAAGTCTTTGATATTTTAAGTTTGTTTACACAGCAACTTTCCTCTCTCAGGAAATGACTCTTTATTAACACTCAAGGGTTTGCAGCTTATAACCCAGCAACAAATAATGCTTCTAAATGTAAACAATCATGATACTAAGAGTAACCAAGGCTACTTCCGTTTTTATAGCTGATAAATATGAATGATCTTGGGGAATACTCAGTCTTGAACTTTTTCATACCTTTCCTCTTCTCCAACACGAGAAGTCCTAGTCAAGTTATCTAAAATATTAATAAAGGATTTTTATATTTTTTATTGTTCACACTAACGCAAATACACTTTTCCTCTTTGCAATCCTGACTCTGAAAGAGTTAGACCCTCACAATTATTTTATAGACAAATGTTGTCTGCTTTGGCTTAGGTGTTTTCCTGCCTTTGGGTGTTGCTCTCTAATATTGTGGCAACTATATAGAAAAGCAAGATAAATCCATTATGATTATGTTGGATAATCCAAAGTCAAGCTGTCTTAAAACAAAGTTTTCTGTTCCCTTCTTCACTGCTAATTAAAGTTGAATTATTGCTCTTTATATGATAACAAAAACTTGATACTTTTATGTATATTCTCATTGAAACCAGTGAAAACAGGAGTGTCTGCGGTTTTTTAAAAATGGTTTTCAAGTATTTTCCTTGGCTATTTTTATTATTGCCTTTGTTCTGGTCTTCTAATCAGGAACACAGGGTTATACAAAAAGATCTTCCTAAAGAATAAGATGTTAAGCAGAGAAAAATAGATGTATAGTTAAAGACTTTCATCTGTTAAGAAACTGAAAACTCCGAAGAAATTTTGCTATTACTGGTATTGTTAAGATGACTTAAATGTTTTGGTTCTTAAACTAAGTGAAATTCATGTAAAATGTTAAATTTGTTCCAAATAATGATTATGGCTTATACTTTTCTACTCCAATGAGATGAAACGTCTTACAAGGTTGGAGGACATATCAATTTTAGGGTAGAAGGGTTAATATTAGAAAGCCAAGGGAGATTCCGTTGGCTATCACTTATTACTGCCTATCACTTATCAGTACTTATGTCATATAAGTATATAAACATACAAATATGAATTGAGTGAGAAATATGTGATTTACACAATTGATTCAATGACAACTTAAACCAGAAAACACTTCTCCACATTTATATAAACTATTATATCTAGTGAAAATTTAAATGTTTTTAGAATATATATTTTAATATTTATGTCAAAATATTTGTTTATTTGTAACTGTTTATTTTTAATTTTTTATAGGTTGTGGGGCTTGAAATCTTGGCCTGGACACTGTTAGTCAGCTCTTCAGCTCAAGACTAGTGCTCAACCACTTGAGCCACTGCCAGTGTTCTGGTGGCTCAGCCTCCTTAATAGGTAAGGTTACAAGCATGAGCCACTGGCACCTGCCTACATAATTTTTTTAAACATTTATGAAGTATGGAGTGGTAATCCCATTCATTTATACATTGTTTAATGATTACACTACATCATATCGATTAATTTCTGCATGTAACATTTCTATTTCGAGAGAATGCTCAAAAACGTATCTTCCGGCTGTGATGAAATATCTATTCTTAACTATAATCACTTTGCTTCTTGTAGTATAAAATTAATATATTTACTTTTAGTCATGGAAGTCTGCTAATTAAATTTATGTAAAACATGAATTATAATGTGAAAGAAATTCATGGGTCCATTACTTGTTCTAAGAAAACAATTATTCCTTTTGTTTTCAATTATATTTCTTTGAGAATGTGTAATATTCATATATTTCACTGTTAAAATTGATAACAGTTACATTAGATCAAGTTGATTCAAACTTTTATTTGAAAATTGCACACTTAACAGAAATATATTTCCACTTTCTTCTAACACATAATTAAAATAACAGTATAGCAAAGCTTGGTGTTAGCTTTTTATGTGTAGAATCCTAGAAACTCAGGAGGCCAAGACCTGAATATTTTAGTTAAATGTCAGTGCAAACAGACAAAAATTTGAAACCTTATCTCCAATTATCCAGCAAGAAACAGAAGGTGAGGATGTGGTTCAAGGAATAGAGTATCATCAGCCATGAGCAAAAAATACAAGGGAGACCATTAATCATTGAGTTCAAGCCCAAAAAATGGCACATACACACGAGACAACAAAAAAAAAGTACTATGAACACCAATAATGAAGACAAAATAATAGGAAAGATCATGAGAAATTTTGTGTAAACATCTGGAAGACAGAAATCATTTGACAGAATTTTGGTTCATGAGAGGGAAAAGTCACAATCTCATGTGTACAATCTCATTGTAGTCATTTGTGTTGAAACCTGGCTATTGGGTAACATGTGAAAGAGCAGACTGGATTACCTGACATAGCAGACATTGCCTGTGACTATGCACCATCCTACTCTGTAAAAATCTAAAATCGTGTTTGTTAATTAAAAAAAAAACAACTCATGTTAGAGACTGTTTGGTCCACACACAGAGTGTGGTCCTTCTTTTTAGGCTTCAGACCAGTGCTTTTGTTTATAACCACTCCTGTTTTACCCCTCTTCATTTGTGCAGCTATACCTTACTTAGCTGGCACTAAGCCAAATCTTTGAACTAGACCACCACCGCGCCTTAATCCCTCCCTTTTTTCAGCTGCAACTCATTTCACATGCTATGCTTTAGCATTGTCTTCCTATTCTCCACAAGAAAACTCTTATATTCATGTAAACCCACTATAAATAACCTAGGTAGATAAGGGAGTAAGGGTTTAGCATTTTCGAGGCTCTCATCTGTAGGTTTACTCCCTAATAAATCTGTGCTAAACTATCTCTTTTTTCTTCATGGCTTTTGAGTGTGACAAATGATTGATTTGGTTTTATGTAATCCCATTTATCCAAACTTACTTTGGAAGTTTTGACCTGTGCCAAGGAGCCCTCTTTTTTCCCCTAACTCTTCCTGTAACATTCTCAAGGTATCTGGACGTACATTGAGGTCTTTGATCCATTTGGAATCAATTCTGGTGCAGGGGGATATATAAGGATCTAACTTAAGTTTTCTGTGTATAGACAATTCTATCAGCACAATTTTTTGAAGAGACAGTCTTTCTTCCATCCTGTGTTTGTGACTTACTTATCAAGGATTATGTGCCTATAGGAGTGGCTTCATTTCTGGACCTTCAGTTCTGTTGTATTGATGAAATTCTGTGCTTCCTTTGGAAAGAATGGCGTTACCCATTTCTTAGGAAATGGAAAGACTGGGGAAAAAATGATATTAAGTGAAATAAGCCAGATCCAATTAAATATATGCTGCATGGTTTTCCTCATTTGTAATAACTGCACTATGTCCATAAATCTACAAGTTAATCCAACAGATAGTAAAGGACCAATAATTACGATTAAATAACAGCCCTCTCAGCATTTTGCATGGCAAGAAGAAGGGAGGCTGTTCTTAGGAGAGGATCACAATGGCTCAATACCTATGTGCATATGATGAGATAAATGTTGCTTATTGCAATGAACTCTAAGAATCAATCATACATGTGAATTACATATATATGTATATAATTTTAAAAGATGTAATAAAACAACTGAGTTCTCTGTAAACTCAACAGCAACATTCTAAGTTTAGAAGATAAAGTTGAGGAAAGTTTTCAACACTAAAATGCACAGTGGAAAATGTGGGAGAGAAAAGATAAGATGAAAAGTAGAATAGCTAACTATTGAAGAATTCATAAACAATTTCCAAAACAATACAAGAGAGCAGGGATACAGCTCAGTTGTAGAACTAGACTAATAGATACAAAGCCATGGGTTCAATCTCCAAGAAGGCCTAATAATAAGTTAATAAATAGTAGTAATACAATAGTTACTTGAAATAAATACTTTCATATTAGAAAGGCCTGAATCCTCAAACAGTAAACAAAATACTTTCAATTCTTCTTCCCAATGACATGAAACTACAAGAATGAAGAGGAAATAGTTTCCTTTTCTATCCTTTCATTTCCTTTTCTGTTTTCTTCTTTTCTTTTTTCCTTTGGCACTACTGGTTCTTGAAGTTGCTAAGGCTCTAACCACTTTAGATTATTTTTCAGGCCAAGCCTCTCTTTTTTTTTTTTAATTTAATTTAATTTTATTTGTGAACCTACTGTACAGAGGAGTTACAGTTACATGGGCAGGATAATGCGTACATTTCTTACCAAGCATTGCAGCCTCCTCCTTTGTTTACCCTTCACATCCCTTCCCAGCCTCCCCCCTCCCCCCCTAATCCCAATCCTTCTCCTTCCCCCCTTCCCCCCATTCCCCCCCCCGAAGTAAGCCAGGCCCAAAGAAACGTAGGTCCCATGGTTTCCCTTATTTGTAATATCTAGTATATGTATGAGTCAAGCGGAAAAGGTCAGATAATGTGATGTCAGGAAAATGAACCCTTAGATGTGTATTTTAATGTTTTTTTCTTTCATGCATGTGTTTCTAACACATTTATAAGATTATCTCTTTGTTGCTTTGTATGTCCCTCCCTCACTGTGTAACCCCTGCTTTCACTATATTTGATGTCAGTATAACTTGTGGAGGAGATGGGGAAAAACCAGTTGTTTAAGGATACAGGTGGACCTGTTGCAACAATGAGAAGTACAAGTTGTCATGTCCAAAACGAGGCCAAGCCTCTCTTGAGCAATGATCTCTTACCTATGACTTTCACAAATGTGAGATAACAGGGAAATTACACTATAACTAGCTTACTTTTTTTGTCATTTCCCAGGATTTTTTTTGTCAAAACTGGTCTTGATATCAGTCTTCTAAATCTCTGCTTTCTAATTAGCAAGGTATATTTCATATCAAGCTTGGATCCAGACTATTTTGCAATGTAAACATTCAATATTGACTTCTGTTTTCTAGGTATCATTAAATTATTTTGAGTTTAGTATGGATCTTTATGAAGTTATAAGAACACAGAGATATCCATGTAATAAATTTTCCTGTTTCTTTAAATATTTATATCACAAGTAAGACATTAATATTTCACTAGTACCTTATGCAGACTTCAGTTATTTTAATTATTTTGTGCACATATTCAGTCCAATATAATTTTATCAACTCTATATGAATATACCATATTTACAGATACGTTTCTTTACAAAAACTGTGTCTGTCTCATGCTTCCCTTTTATAATGAAACCCACTACTTCTCTTTGTCCAATCCCAAACCTGTTTCATCCTGGCAACCAACGCAATTTTTTTCTCCGACTTCTAGATCATGCAATAAATACTATTTTAAGATTGCCTTCAAATATATGATAGAATATTCCCAGTTATTGTATGCCTTAATATTGTATTCACTCAAGTTGGCTTTTGGTTATGACATTAGAGAATGTAGCACTATTTTTTTCCCATTCACCTGAAGAAAGCCTGAATTTATTTCCATTTCTTTGACTAGAGGAAGTAATGCTGCTAGAAACCTCTGTGTTTTGGCCTTTGGGTGAATGTTACATTTTATTTCTATGAGACAAAGCCTGAAGAGCTCAATTGCTGTGCTATACTGTGGGTGCTTGCATATTTCCTATTCTAGCAACCTGTCACAATGATTTTAGAAGTGTCTTTCCCATTTGACATTCCTGCCTGCATCCAGTGTCTCTGTTTCTTGATAGCATTTAGTATGGTCATTATTGTATTATGTGAAGTAATTCTCATACATGTTTTATAATGTCATTTTAGTTTTAATGTGCATTTATTTGATGACTGATGATTATTTTCTTGTGCTTATTTTTCACAAGATATATTTTGATGGTTTCTAATTGATTTTTTTAACATTAGGTTTTGAGAGTTCTATGTAGAGTCTAGATTTGAGGCATTCTTCAGTTATAGTATTTGCAAATACTTTATCCTTGACTATGGATACCCTACATCATCATCATCATCATCATCATCATCATCGCTATTAGTACCACTACTATTACTTTTGTACATGTATGTACGGTCCTGGAGCTTGAACACAGGGTCCCTGAGATTTGTTGCATTTGTTAACAATTTACCGTTTGAGCCATACCTCACTTCTGCTTTGTTGCTGATGAATCAGAGATAAGATTCTCAGGAACTTTATTTTGTGGGATGCCTTCAAATGGCAATACTCAAATCACAGTCTCCCAAGTAGCTAGGGTGAGATAAATGAGCCCTCTGCTCTCAAATTCTATTCACTACTTGTATATAAGCTTTCATAGACCAAATTATTTTACACTTTTCTTGAGTTCTAGTATATCAAGTTTTCCTTTCCTATAATTTTCATGCCTATGTTAAGAATGCTTCATCTCCAAAATTGTCAAGACATCTTTCTTTGCTTTACATTTACAATCTTTTTGTGTTATTTGCCATGTTTTTTTAAATGAAATCTTGCATTTTTTATTTGCAACATGTCACCTTGTATATATATTTTTTAAATCATGTGTCTCCACAGTCGCTTCCCTCTTGCTGACAGTTTTACAGGGTAAGTAGGAATATGTTTCAAATGATTTTTCACTTTAATAAGCAAAGCACGGTGGCTAGTCTATCAAGGCACAGATCTTTGCCCTCCAGTGAAATCTTGATGCTAGAACTGTTTAGTAATTCAATATATGATATTGATCATCAGAGAGACATTAATTCTCACATTATCATTATCATTAATATTAACATTTTGCCAGTCCTAGGATTGATTCCTGGTTGCTTTCCCTGAGCTTTTGTGCTCTGAGTTAGTACACCTCTCTCCTTCTAGCTCTTTTGGTTAAATATAGAAAATCTTGTTTTTGTTTTATTTTCTACAGTATTTAAGTTAATTTAAAACTTTTGCAAAAAAGTTTTTTAAAGTTATCCTGCCCATGTAATTGTAACCCCTCTGTACAGTATGTTCACAAATAAAATAAAATAAAAATTTAAAAAATAAAACAAAAAAAAGATTTAAATGCCACTTATATACCTCCAGAAAACTTTATTTGCCATGTTTTAATCTTGCTTGAAATTAATATTTGAATAAATTAAGTTTATTTTTTAATTCTCCCAAATACTGTCTAACCTATCACCTCTTATTAAAGAGAATGTCATTCCACAAATATTTGGTTTTACACTCTTATTAAATATACCTTGATAATAATTATGTGGATCTAATCGGGTGCCTTACAGATCCACTCAGGTGTGTAATCTTTCCAATACAAACATAACAATTATACACTAACAGCTTTAATATTGAACGGAGAAATACATTCCAGTTTACATTCCTTTGTCAATGAGTCAGAGTGCTTTTCAGGTGTTTCTAGAAATTGTCATAAACTTTTAATATTAATGCCAATGAAAAACTTTAACCTTCCTGAATAAGTTATCAAAAATTCCAAATACATAATTCTGTAATAATATACAAACATATGGGAAGATCATATCATACCTAGACATTGCATACATATAGAGATTATTGGAAATAGAAACAACAATAAGATATCCCTGCACAACCACTATGTAGAAATTGGAATCCTTATACATTGGTGCTCAGCAATTAAAGTGTTATCATCAGTTTGTTAAACATACTGACAATTTTTAAGGTAATACACATAGAGTTGCCGCTATGATCCAGCATTGTCAATCATAATTTTATATACAAAATATATTTCAACTTATGTCAAATGAGACACATGTACAAGAATATAAATAGCAAAACCTTTTACAATAACATATATTAAAATATTGATATTCCCATTGAGGATGTTATACAATTATACACATGCATACAAAACTATTCTTTATCCATGAAAAAAATTTACATGGACTTACTTACTTGGAAGCACTAATATTGCATGGGAGAAATGGATAAAATAAATTACATTCTCTAATTGTGTGACCTTTTTAACATTGGCATATCTGTAGTGGTAGACTATGAAGTAATGATTGGTCAAGTGGAGGGAAGATTGAAATGATGACAAGAAGTGACTACTAATAAATATTTGAGTATTTTGAGAAAGCAGTGACGATAAACTTCTAGAACTGAAGGTGATATTCATAATCCAACTCTTTGACATTCTATGAGTCATTGTACTTTATCGAAGAATTACAGATTGAATTGGCATTAACCTTAGGAAAAATTTTAGAAAAGTAGTGGGTGAATCTGAGTGATAATTTAGAATTTAAAATCACAGAATTCTGTGATCAATAAGTTTAGTATGCTGATGAATAAGACTATCAATAAAATATGATCTGTGACATATCCTCTTAGTGACTATATATGATATTTCTAGTCAGTGAATATTCTACAAAATGATGTAAATTGAGGGATGATATAGGATTGAGAGGAATGAGAGATAATGAACCTCAAGGTGCATTGTATTAGACATGAAATGTGGCTTAGTGATAGACTTTTTGCCTTGCATGTGTAAAGCCCTAGGCTTAATTCCTCAGTACTACATAAACAAAACAATCTGGAATAGGCACTATGACAAGTCATAAAGAGCTAGAATGAGGAAAAGAGGCTCAAGAACATTGCCAAGACCCTGAGTTCAAGTCCCAGGACTAGCAAAAAATAAAAATGATGCATTGTATTAAGCCAGGCACTAGAGGCTCACGCCTGTTGTCCTAGATACTCAAGAGGATGAGGATTGAGGTTTGAAGCCAGCCCTGGCAGTAAAGTCAGTGAGATTCTTATCTCCAATTAAATCTCAGAAAAATCTAAATGTGCTGCCGTGCCTTAAGTGATAGAGTTCTAGCGTTCATCCAAAGAAGCTCAGGGACAGTGCCCAGACACAAATTTCAAACCTCAGGAAAAAAAGAAGAAAAACCTGACTAAACACTATACAATAACTGCTTTGTCAAACAATTTTCAAACAACTACTTAAAGTTAAATTAAAAAATATGATTAGAATAAAATACCAATCATTTTGGTAACAAGGCATAGATAGAATTGAAAGATAGAATTGTTTACAGGAGAAAAAGTAAATTTTATATCATGCAGTTTGAGTTGAAATTTGTTTTTCAGTCTTCTTACATCATTTATGAAACTGATAATATTGCCAGTTATGGGTCAAATTCCTTGAGGAACTGATTCTATTCTGCTGTCTTTTCATAAGAAACCATAGAAGTCATTTTTTTGCTTCTTTTTTTTTAATTGTGAAAGTACCTTACAGAGGAGTAACAATTACATGGGCAAGGTACTGAGTTCATTTCTTATCAAGCGTTGTTGCCTCCTCCTTTGTTTCCCCTTCTCATCCCTTCCAGTCTCTCCCCATCCCACCCCCCAGCAAAAGTTGTAAATTTTGTTTTTCGACATAAACTCTTGTACATCTCATTGCTGGAATGGGTCCACCTATTTAAACAACCTGTTTTTTCCCTCCCCTCTAGAAATTATACCAATATCAAATAGAGTGAAAGCACAGCTTTATCGTGGGGGAAGGACATACAAAGCAACAAAGAAATCAACTTATACATATGTTAGAAACAATCACAAGAAAGAAAAAACATTTGAATCCTTAGCTTGGGGTTCATTTCTCCTAACATCAACTTATCTGACCATTTCCACTTGTCTCAGACATATATTAGTTATTGCAAATAAGGGAAAATCATGGGACCTATGTTTCTTTGCACCTGGTTTGTCTAACTTAATTTAATTTTTTCCAGTCTTTCCAGTTCCTAACAAATGGGGCAATGTCATTCTTTCTGATGGAGGCATAGAATTCATTTGTGTCTATATACCACATTTTCTTGATCCATTCATTTACTGAATGATATATGGGTTGGTTCCATATATTAGATATGGTACATAATGCTGCAATAAACATAGTTGTGCTGATAGCTTTGTTTGTGATCATTTGGGTAAATGCCCAAAAGTGGGACTGCTTGGTCATAGGGGAGCTGTATGTGGAGTCTTTTGAGGAACCTCCATACTACTTTCCCAACAATGTAGGAAGGTTCCCTTCCGTCCACATCCCCTCCAGCATCTGTTGTTATTACAATACGTGAATATAGGCATTCTCAATGGGATGAGGTGCTATCTCAATGGTGTTTTGATTTGCATTTCTTTTATGGCTAGGGAGGTTGAGCATTTCTTCATGTGGCTATATGGCCATCCTCCTTTACTCTTCAGAGAAGTTTCACTTTAAGTCTTTAGCTCACTTATTTATTGAGGATTTGTTGCTGGGGGATTTACTTTCTTGAGTTCCAGGCATATTTCAGATATGAGACCCTTGTCTGTTGTATGGCTAGTGAAGATCTTCTCCAAATTCGTGGGCTTTCTATTGATCTTGCTAGCTTTATCCTTTGACATGCAGAAGATCTGCAATTTCATGCAATCCCATTTGTCCAATCTTCCTTTGATTTGTTGTTTCTGAGTCTTTATTAAGGAAATTTCTGCCTGGGCCAACGAGACCTAGGGTATCTCCTATTCCATCCTGTACTGTTTTCAGGGTGTCTGCTTTTACTCTGAGTTCTTTGATCCATTTGGAGTTGATTCTTGTGCAGGGTGATATATAAAGACCTAGATTTAGTTTTCTACAAGTGATTAACCAATTTTACCAGCACCCTTTACTGAAGAGGCTGTCTTTCTTCCATTCCATTTTTTTACCTCCCTTATTGAAGATTATGTGGCTAGGGGTCTGTAGGTTCATTTCTGGGTTTTAAATTCTATTCCATTGGTCCTGAAGTCTGTTCTTTTGCCAGTACCAAGCTGTTTTGATTACCATGGCTTTGTAGTAGAGTTTGAATTTTGGTATTGATAGTCTTCTAGCACTGTTCTTTCTGTTAAGGAATGTTTTTGATATTTGGGTTCTTTTATTGTTCCATGTGAATTTTTGGATTGCCTCTTCTATTTCCTTGAAGAATGAGGTGGGAATACTGATATGTATTACACTGAATTTGTAGATAGCCTTGGGAAGTATTGCCATTTTCACGATGTTGATCTTTCCAATCCAAGAGCATGGGAGGTTTTTCCACTTCCTAAGTTCTCTTTTGATATCCTTTTGCAAGTTTTTAAAGTTTTCATCATACAAGTCCTTCACTTCTTGGGTTAAGCTAATTCCTAGGTATTTTATTTTTCATGAGGCTATTACGAATGGAGTTGCCTTCCTGAATTCACCCATGTTATTCTCATTGTTGTCATACAGAAAAGCCATTGATTAGTGAGGGTTAATTTTATACCCTGCTACCTTGCCAAATTTTGAATCAGCTTCAGTAACTTGGGAGTGGAGTCTGTGGAATTCTTTAAATAGAAAATCATTTCATCTGCAAAGAGGGAGAGTTTTATTTCATCTTTTCCCATTTGCATCCCTTTGATGTTTACATGTTTTCTTATTGCTGTGGCTAGGCACTCTAATACTAAATTGAAGAGAAGTGGAGGAAGTGGACATCCTTGCTTCATTCCTGAGTTAAGAGGAAATGGCTTTAGTTTTTCAACATTAATTATAATACTAGCTGTAGGTTTGTCATATACAGCCTTTACTGCATTCAGGAATGTTCCCTGGATTCCTAATTTTTACACTGCATTCAGGAATGTTCTCTGGATTCTTAATTTTTCCAGAACCTTCATCATAAAGGGTTTGTTGGATCTTGACAAATGATTTTTCCGCATCTATTGAGATAAACATGTGGTTTTCATCCTTGCTCTTTGTTGATGCGATTAGTCATATTAATTAATTTGAGAATATTGAACCAGATTTCCATCCCTGAAATGAATATTGTTTGATTGCGCTGTATGATTTTTTGGATGAATGCTAAAATTGGCCAAAATTTTGTTGAGAAGTTTTGCATCAATGTTCATCAAAGAAATGGGTCTATAGTTCTCTTTCTTTGATGAGTCCCTGCCTGGTTATGTGATGAGGGTTATACGGCTTCATAGATGAATTCAGTAGTGAACATTCTCTTCCAATTTCATTGAAGAGTTGGAGGAGTATTGCAGTGAGCTCTGCTTTGAAGGCCTTGTAGAATTCTGCTGTAAAACCACCTGGTATTGGGCTTTTCTTAGATGGGAGGTCTCTTATTCCTTTTTCTATTTCAACGCTTGGTATGAGTCTGTTAAGTTGGTTTAACTCATCTTGGTTAAGTTTGGGCATGTCAATATTTGCTATGAAAAGGTCCATTTCTGCCAAGTTGTCAAACTTATTAGCATAATGTTTTGAGAAGTATTCTCTTATAATGTTCTGAATCTTGTTTGTTTCTGTGGTGATATTTCCATTCTCATCTCTGAGTTTATTTACTTGGGTGAGTTCTCTTCTTTTTCTGAAAAGATTTGCTAAGGGCCTGTCAATTTTGTTAATTTTTTCGAAGAATGAACTTTTTTTTGTTGATTCTTTCTATCATTTTTCAAAACTCTCATTCGTTTAATTCTGATGTAATTTTAATTCTTTCCGTGTACTGTGTTGATGTTTATCTTTTTGCTCTGTTTCAAGGAGGTTCAGATATCTTATTAAATTGTTGGTTTTAGATCTCTCCAATTTGTTGGTGTAGGAACTCAGAGCTATAAACTTTCCTCTAAGTACTGTCTGTGCTGTTTCCCTGAGGAGCTGGTAATTGTGTGCTCATTTTTGTTGAATATCATGAATATTTGAATTTCCTTTCTAATCTCTTCCATGACCCACTGGTGTTTCAACAGTGTGTTGTTCAGCCTTCATATGTTACAGGACTTTCTTTGGTGGATTTAGGTGTTGAGTTCTAATTTTATTCCATTGTGGTCTGAGAGAATCAAAGGTAAAGCTACAATGTTTCTGAATTTGAACAACTTCGCTTTGTGACCTAAAATGTGGTCTATTTTGGAAAATGTCCCATGTGCTTCTTAGGAAAACGTGTATTCTGATGGTGCTGGGTGAAATATTTGGTAGATGTCTGTTAAATCTAGTTGATCCATGCAGTTGTTTAGATCTGCGGTTTCTCTATTGAGTTTTTGCCGAGTTGATCAATCTAGTGGGCATTGTGGTATGTTAAAGTCCCCAACAATTAAAGTCTTTGGATCTATGTGAGCTTTGAGGGAAAGTAGTGTTTCTTGGATAAATCTGGGTGCTGTGTTGTTTGGTGAATAGATGTTTAGATATGTAATATCCTCCTGAAGAGAGACCCCTTAATTAGTATGTAGCGACCTGCTTTATCTCTTCTCACTAATTTTAATTTCAAGTCTATGTGATATTAGGATTGCATCTCTCGCCTGTTTATGGAGGACGTTTGCTTGGTAGATTTTGTTCCAGCCTTTCACATTGAAAATGTGTTTGTTTTTATGGGCAAGATGTGACTCCTGAAGGCAGCAGATAGAAGGATCGTGCTTTTTAATCCAACTATCTAGTCTATGTCGCTCGATTGGAGAGTTATGTCAGTTAATGATGAGAGTTCGGACTGAGAGGTATTTGGGAGTTCCTCTCATGTTATCCATCTTTTGGGGGGCCGTGGCAACTGGTTCTTCCTATGGTTCTTGGATTCTTAGTTTGGGTGCTGTTTCTTGGCTTTAATTGTGGTCTTGTTGGTTTTCTATTTGTTGGATATAATTAGGTATCTTTTGTAGGGTTGGTTTGGTGGAGAAATATTGTTTCTTTTTCTTTGCTATGGAAGGTTTTAATTTGACCTTTGATTATGAAGGAGTGTCTAGCTGGAAACAGTATTCTTGGTTGATAATTATTTGACTTTAGGGCATGGCACATATCCTTCCAGGCACTTGCTTTAATTGACTCTGCTGAGAAATCTGAGGTGATTCTAATTAATTTCTCTTTATAAGTGATTGATCTTTTCTCCGTGACAGCTTTAAGCTTCTTTTCCTTGGTCTGAATTGATACTGTGCAGATTATAATGTTGCAGTGGGATGTCATGTTCTGGTCTGGTCTGTTTGGGATTCTAAAAGCTCCTTGTATCTGAATAGGCCTATCTTTTTGCATGTTTGGGAAATTCTCTACAAGATCCTGAAACAAATTTCCTAGATCGTTAACTTCTGTTTCTAGGTATTGCACTCCACATATTTTCCTCAGATTAGGCCTTCTGATGGTGTCTTCCAAATGCTGAATAGATATATCATAGTTCTTGGATTTGTCTTAGGTAATTGTATGTTCTTTCTCTATAACTTCTAGGCTGTCTTTAATACCTGAGATTCCATCTACTGCATGGTCTAACTTACTGTCAAGACTTTCTTCTTTGTGTTTTATTTCTATCCTTCTAATTGGTCGGCTTTGATGGCTTCAAATTTTTTGTTGGAGCTTTGTTTTAGGTCTTGGATTAACTTCTTTACTTCTTTAATTTGGAGTTCAGTGCTTATTCTCAAATCACATAGTTGATTGGTGATGGTTTACTTGGACTCCCATTCCTTTTGGTGGTCTCCACTCATCATCCTTTTTGTGGTCTCCTAGAATTCTTTCAGCTGTCTGTTTATGGATTCCATGAATGCCTGTATTGATCTTTGTCCAATCTCATCCAACTCTCGAAATTCCTGTATTACTCTTTGATTAGCTTCCTCATGTTCATGCAATTCCTGTAGTTCTCTTTGTTCTCAGGCTGGTCATGTAATTCTTGTCTTTCTCTTTGACTGTTCTCAGCCTGCACACACAATTTCTGTATTTCTCTTTGACTGTCCTCAACCTGCTCACACAATTCCTGTATCAATCTTTGAGTAGTTTCTTTATGCTCACCAGATTCCAGTATTAATCCTTGGTTTGCCTGTCTCTCCCTATCACACTCACACTGAGACCTTTGCAGGTTTTCAATCATTGCATTCACCATGTTTACCAGTAGTGTTTGTAGAGATTTTTGGGAACTCTCCTCTGGATTATTTATTAACTATTCTGTCAACTGATTATCATGAGTGGGAATTCAGTTACCTGGACTTGCCATTTTTCTTGTGTTTTTCCAGCTTGTTCTGCTTATTTGGTATGAAAGTAACAAAACTTTTGTGCTAGTCACCATTTCAAGGCAAACATCAACCAAAGTCCTTTAGTAGCACAATCAAAGGCTGCAGATACAATCTAGTTCATCAGATAAAATCTATTCAATATCAAACAACTATGGATTAATGGGCTAAGAACAGCAAAGCAGAATTTGGCAAACCAGAAATTATTAAGTTTAAGGAGAAATGTGGGGAAAAATAGGGTTAGAGGAATGTGGACAGGTAAAAGGAGAGTGAATTTAATCAAGTCCTAATCTCATAGAGGGAAATGGATTGGACAGAATGATAGGACAGAGATTAAGAAAAAAAATAACAAGAAAAAATGAAAAAAATTTCAATTAAAAAAGTGAAACACTTAACAAGTATGTATGTTTAAAGATGGTATTGAGAGACGAAAAGGATAGGATGTGAGGAAGGCAGGGATAGAAAGGAGACATGAAAAATAAAAAATAAAAATTCTCAAAATAAGTTACCTTAAATTATATAGGTATAAATAGGTAATACTGCTATTAAAGAATTTAAGACAAAGAGATTATGAATTAAGTAATAATTTTCTGGATTAAGTGTGTACACAATGGTGAATAAAGTCTAATTATCAAAGATGGTTAAATATCTGGGGATTATCAGAATAATATTAAGTCTTGCAAAAAAGAAAGAGGAAAAAAAAGAGATGAATAAAAAAGGACCAAAAAGTCAGGAGTGATAACAAAAAAAGCACACCCACATACACACCTAAAATTGAAATTATGAGAGGAAAACAATTAATAGAAAATAATTTATAAAAAATTAAAAATGTTAAAAAATATTCTTTGATTTTTTTCGGGGATGTGTAGAATGGGAAGATCCTGTATCTCCCCTGTGTCTGTAACCAGTCTCTTGGAGTCACTGGTCAGCTTTTGATGTTTGGTTTTCCTGTGGCTTGATTGGTTTTTTAAGTCAGTTTGTTTGAGCAGGCAGAAAAAGTTCTCTGCATTACCTAGGATATTGTGAACCACCTCCCAGGCTAGTCCAGTGGGAGGGAGATCTTCTTTCAATATCACAAAAGAGGGAGATGGCTGTTTCCTCTAGTTTGGAGATGCTATGATGAGGCTAGGTTCTGAGAGAGGGTTGAGGCCTTTCAGCAAACAGTAGCTTTTAACTGAGGGGCTAGCTCCCAAAATACTCACAGCACCCCACCTGGAGCCATTCTCATGGTTTATGTTTCCTGAATTTCAATTGATTTTCTAGGCTGCCTTAGGGATGGGCAGACCCTAGCTCTGTTTACCTAGTGAAGAAAGTCACTCCTCCAGGGCGGGGCTTCCTTGCCTAGGCTGGTTGACTTTCCCTTGGGTGGAGGTGAGCCTGGCAGGTCAGGTCAAGTTTCTGTGACCTCCTAAATGATTCTTGTTTTCTTCCAATGCCCGAGTTGGAGATGGCTGTTCAAATAGGCTTTTGTCAAAATCAAAGATGGAGATCTCTGATGGTGGTGGCAGGGAGGGGATACCTTCCCTCTTCTGCTCCCTGGGAAGGAGTGAGGATGTCAGGGTTCTACTACCACCAGAATCTTGGTTCCTGGACTGCCTCTAGTCTGTGATCTTCAGGATGAAGATATCTTCTCCTTGTCATTTCTTATTGATGTTGAGTAGAATCTGCTTTCCCACTGTGTCTGGCTCCTTTTTCCCATGACACTCTGTGTTGTAGGTATGGTGGCTATAACCACTGGCCCTGCTGCGCAGCCACCACAGCTGTGGCTACCAGCACGTGCTTAGATCTGTCTCCTTGCCTGGATTTTCCCTCTCTGGCAAAACTCTCTGTACTGTGATGGCACACTTGGTGTGATTCTGTAGTCTAGGACTGTTTACTTGAACACTAAACTTGCTTTCTATGCCAGAGCTTGTTTAGCCTCCAGGTTCTCCTCAGCCATCTTCCTCTGAACACATTTTTTTGCTTCTTATTGAAGTATATCTGATATTTTAAAGTAGATTTGTCCAAATATAATATTAATTTAATCAATCATTTCATTAGCACAATGATCAGATTTATTTCCAGTAAATCTTATCCCTTATAATAAATGAGAGCATGCTGTGTCAGTTAACTATTAATATGACAAAATACTCTATAAAATTAACTTAACAGGAGGAAAGATTATTCTTGGCTTTTGATTTTATACATTTCAATTTACATTTCTTACCTTAATTGTTTTGGTTTGGTGGTGGTACAATACCTGATATCTGGAACATGTGTCGGAGTATGTGTATTCATGGAAGCCATGAAGTAAAGAAGAGGAGGTATAGGATTGGGAAAGGGAGAAAGAAGGGGAGGGGAAGAGGGAGAGGGAGAAGGAATAGTAGAAGGAGAAAGAGAAGTAAAAGTAGGAAGAGGAGGAGTCCGGGAAGATGGCAGAGGAGAAGCTGGAGTCTAAGGAAGCTCTCGCATAGAAAGCAGTTTTAGAGTTCCATTGAACAGTCCTAAGTCAGAGAATTACACCAAGTGAGCCATCACAGGACAGAGAGTTTGGCCAGAGAAGGAAACCCAGGCAAGGAGACACTTCTGAGCCCTTGCCAGCAGCCACTGCCGCGGCGGCAGCTGTGGCGGTGGCGGGCGAGCACAGCCAACATACCTGAGCAACAGAGAGTCTGGGACGAAGGAGCCAGACATAGCAGGTGAGCGGATTCTACTCAACACCAGCAAGAACCGACAAGGAGCAGACATCTTCATCCTGCAGGTCGCAGACCAGAGACGACCCAGGAACCAAGACTCGGTGTGAGTAGAAGCCAGACGTCCTCACTCCTTCTCAGGGAGCAGAGGAGGGAAGGCCAGCACCGGTGATCTACATCTTGGATACCGACAAAGCTCAGCGGAGCTGTTAGCTCCAGCTCAGACCTTGGAATAAAACGAGTCATTTAGCAGGTCACAAGAACTTAATGGCGGCGTGACCTGCCAGACTCAGCTCCACCCAGGGAAAATTCACCTAGCTCAGCCACCAGCCCGAGGAGTGGGTTTCTTCACTGGGTAATCAGAGCCAGAGGCTGCCCCTCCCTCTATCAGCCTCGGCAAGCAATCGAAAATCAGTAAACAGAAACATTGAGAATGGCTCCAGGCTGGCTCTGTGAGGTTTTCACAAACCAAACCCGGAAAAGCTACCAGAAACTAGCCTCATCACTGCATCCCCCTCTTTTGTGATACTCAAAGCAGATCTGTCTCCCAATGAACTAGACTGGGAGGAGGATCGCCAAATCCTGGGTAAAGCAGAGCATTTTACTGCCTGTTCGAACAAACTGACTTAAGAAACACACCAAGCCACAGGACCACAAGCAGACCAGAGACTCCAACAAGAGGCTGGTTACAGACACAAGGGAGATACAGGATTTTTCCCACTCCTCCCGAAAAAAAAAATTCAAAGAAATTTTTGTTTTTTTTTGTTTTTTGTTTTTTGGTTTTTTTTTTTTTCTTTTTTCTCTTCTTCATCTTCCTTTTTTTTTTTTTTTAGTTTTTATTTTTGGTACCTTATATAAAAAAAAAATTTTTTTCTTTTCTAAAACTTTTTTCAATCTTTAATCTTTGCCTTTTTTGATAAAAAAAATGTTTTCCAGAAACTTTCTTTTCCTCTTATAATTTTTATTTTGGGGATACGGGAGTGTGTGTTTTGCTTTCTTTTTTGGTCTTCTTTCTCTTTTTTTTTTTTCTCTGTTTAAATTATCTTTTTGTTTTTTGTTTAGCTCTACTGAACTTCTCATCTTTTTCTTCTTCCTTTCTTATCCTTTTCATCTTCTCCTCTCTTTTGTTCTTCTTTATGTGACTTAATTCTTGTCCTGCACACCCTCAGATAAACCTGTAATTGAATATTATATCCTATCCCCCATTGTGTACACACTTAATCCACAAATTTATCACTCAAGTCAAAACCTCTAAGACTTAAATTCCTTAATAGCAGTACTACCTCTTTATATCTATATAATATTTTAAGCATTTTTATTTTTAAGTTTTTCATATCTCCTTTATATCCCTCCCCTTCTCTCAATAAATTCACGTTCTTATCTAAATAGATTGTTATCGATTCTACATAATTTTATTAATTTCTACTTTTCTATTTTTTCTGGTCTCTTTTCTTTTCCCATTCCCTTTCTTTTTTTTTTCCTCTCTCTCTATTTTCATCCTACCCAACCTATTTCCTGTTTTGAGATTAAGACTTAGTTAACTCCCGAAGAGCCTCCCCACATCAATCTATTCCTATTTTTTTTACCCACATCTCTCCCTAACCCGAATAATTTCTGGTCTTCCAAATTCTTCTTTGCGGTTGGTAGCCCATTAACATATAGTTGTTTGATGTTGAATAGATGTATCTGTTGAACTAGATTGTATCTGTAGACTACTGACAGTGCAAATTCAGACTTGGGTTGATGCTTGCCTTAAGATAGTGTTCTAGCACAAAACTGGTGCTATTTTCACCTCAAATGGGCAGAGTAAGCCGGAAAAACACAAGAAAAATGGCAAATCCAGGTATATCAATTCCCAATCCCGATAATCAGGGGACGGAACAGATAATGAATAATTAAGAGGAGAATTCACAAATAGCTCTACAAACACTGCTGGCAAATACGATAAATCAAAAGATTGAAAGCATACAAAGGTCTCTGTATCAGCGTGTTAGGGAGAGAGAGGAGGCATTCCAAAAGTTTATACAGGAATATCATACGCGTGAGGAAGCTACTCAAAAACTGATACAGTATTTGCATGAGCAGCTTGAGAATACTCAAAGAGAAAGGCAGGAATGGCGTGAACAGGCTGAGAACACTCAAGGAGAACTACAGGAATCCCACGAATGGGAGGAAGCTTATCAAAGAGTAATACAGGAATTGAGAGAGTAGGAAGAGAATACACAAAGATCACTAAAGGCATTCATGGAATCCATTAACAAAGAGCTGAAGGAAGTCAGGGAGACCACAAAGGGAATGCTGAATGGAACCCAACAGAAGGAATGGGAGTCCAAGGAAACCATAATCAATCAACTAAGTGATCTGAGAATAAACACTGAACATCAAATTAAGGAAGTAAAGAAGTTCATACAAGATCTGAAACAAAGCTTCAGCAAACAACTTGAAGCCATCAAAGCTGACCAATTAGAAGGAAAAGAGATAAAAAACAAAGTAGGAAGTCTAGACAGCAGGTTAGACCATGCAGAAGATCGAATCTCAAGGATTGAAGACAGCCTAGATATTATAGAGGAAGAACATACAAACATCCAAGACAAGTCCAAGAAATATGATAGATCTATCCAACACTTGGAAGACACCATCAGAAGGCCTAATCTAAGGATAATGGGTGTAGAGGAGCACCTAGAAATAGAAGTCAATGGCCTAGGAAATTTCTTTAACAGGATCCTAGCAGAGAACTTCCGAAACATGCAAAAAGATAGGCCTATTCAGATACAAGAAGCTATTTGAACCCCAAACAGACCAGACCAAAATAGAACATCCCACCTTCACATTATAATCCACACAGGATCAGCTCAGAACAAGGAAAAGATCCTTAAAGCTGTCAAGGAGAAAAGATTAATCACCTATAAAGGAAAACCAATTAGAATCACCTCAGATTTCTCAGCAGAGACAATCAAAGCAAGAAGAGCCTGGAACGATGTACGCCATCCCCTAAAAACAAACAACTATCAACCAAGAATACTGTACCCCGCTAAGCTTTCCTTCATAACTGAAGGCCAAATAAAAACCTTCCATAGCAAAGAAAATTTGAAACAACACATCTCTACCAAACCAGCCCTACAAAAGATTCGTAAAGATGTCCAACACATAGAAAACCAACAAGACCAAAATAAAGGTCAAGAAACTGCACCCAAACTGAGAATCCAAGAACCATAGGAAGAACCCAGATTTCACAACCCCCAAGAAGGTGGATAACATGGCAGGAACTCCCAAATACCTTTCATTCCTTTCTCTTAACGTTAATGGACTGAACTCTCCAATTAAGCGACATAGACTGTCTAGTTGGATTAAAAAACAAGGCCCTTCTATCTGCTGCCTTCAGGAGTCACATCTTCCCGTAAAAACAAACACATTCTCAATGTTAAAGGTTGGAACAAAATCTACCAAGCAAACAGCCCCCATAAACAGGAGGGAGTTGCAATCCTAATATCAGATAAAATAGACTTCAAATTAAAACTCGTGAGAAGAGATAAAGAAGGTCGCTACATACTAATTAAGGTTTCTCTCTTTCAGGAGGATATAACAATTCTAAATATCTACTCGCCAAACAATGGAGCACCCAAATTTATCAAAGAAACACTACTTTCCCTCAAATCCCATATAACTCCAAAGACATTAATTGTTGGGGATTTTAACACACCACTCTCCCCACTAGACAGATCAACTCGGCAAAAACTCAACAGAGAAAATACAGACCTAAACAGCTGCATAGATCAACTAGATTTAACAGATATCTACCGAACATTTCACCCAGCAGCATCAGAATACACGTTTTTCTCAGCAGCACATGGAACATTCTCTAAAATAGACCACATTTTAGGCCACAAAGCAAACTTGTCCAAATTCAGAAACATTGAAGTTATACCTTGCATTCTCTCTGACCACAAGGGAATAAAGTTAGAACTCAACACCAAAGGCCACCAAAGAAAGTCCGGTATCACATGGAGGCTGAACAAAACACTGCTGAATCATGAGTGGGTCATGGAAGAGATTAGAAAGGAAATTCAAATGTTCATTCTATTCAACAAAAATGAACACACATATTACCAGCTCCTCTGGGACACAGCAAAAGCAGTACTCAGAGGCAAGATTATATCTCTGAGCTCCTACCTCAACAAATTGGAGAGACCTGAAAGCAACAATTTAATGACACATCTAAACCTCCTTGAAAAAGAGCAGCAAGATAAACCCCAATCCAGTAGACGGAAAGAAATAATTAAAATTAAATCAATTAAATGAATTAGAATCCAAAAAAAAAACTATAGAAAGAATCAACAAAACAAAGAGTTGGTTCTTCGAAAAAATTAACAAAATTGACAGACCCTTAGCAAATCTTATCAGAAAAAGAAGAGAACACACCCGAATAAATAAACTCAGAGATGAGAATGGAAACATCACCACGGAAACAACCAAGATTCAAAACGTTATAAGGGAATACTTCTCAAAACTTTATGCTAATAAGTTAGAGAACTTGACAGAAATGGATCTTTTCTTAGCAAATATTGACATGCCAAAACTAAACCAAGATGAGATAAACCAGCTTAACAGGCCCATATCAAGCGTTGAAATAGAAACAGCAATAAGAGACCTTCCAGCTAAAAATGTCCAGGACCAGATGATTTTACAGCGGAATTCTACAATACTCCTCCAACTCTTCAATGAAATTCTACAATACTCCTCCAACTCTTCAATGAAATTGAAAGAGAAAGTTCACTACCGAACACATTCTATGAAGCCATCACAACCCTCATCCCAAAACCAGGCAGGGACTCATCAAAAAAAGTGAACTATAGACCCATTTCTTTGATGAACATTGATGCAAAACTTCTCAACAAAATATTGGCCAACCGACTTCAACAATTCATCCAAAAAATCAAACACCATGATCAAACAGGACTCATTTCAGGGATGCAAAGCTGGTTTTATATATGCAAATCAATTAATATTATTCATCACATCACAGGAGCAAGCATAAGAACCACATGGTTATCTCAATAGATGCACAAAAAGCATTCGACAAGATCAAACACCCCTTTATGATGAAGGTTTTGGAAAAATTAGGAATCCATGGAACATTCCTCAATACAACAAAGGCTGTATATGACAAACCTACAGCCAGCATTATACTTAATGGTGAAAAACTAAAGCCATTTCCTCTTAACTCAGGAACAAGACAAGGATGTCCACTCTCTCCACTTCTCTTCAATCTAATATTAGAATGCCTAGCTACAGCAATAAGACAAGATGCAGACATAAAGGGGATCCAAATAGGGAAAGAAGAATAAGGCTCTCTGTCTTTGCAGATGACGTGATGTTGTATTTAAAGAATCCCATAGACTCCATTCCCAAATTACTCAAGCTGATTCAAAACTTTGGCAAAGTTACAGGGTATAAAATTAACCCCCCAAAATCAATGGCCTTTCTGTATGCCAATAATGAGAAAAGTGTGGCTGAAATTAGGAAAGCAACTCCATTTGTAATAGCCCCACAAAAAATAAAATACCTAGGAATTAACTTAACCAAAGAAGCGAAGGACCTCTATGATGAAATCTTTAAAATCTTGAAAAAGTAAATCAACACAGAACTTAAAAAATGGCAAAACCTCCCATGCTCCTCGATTGGAAAGATTAACATCGTGAAAATGGCAATACTTCCCAAGGCTATCTACAAATTCAACGTGATACCTATCAAAATTCCAACCTCATTCTTCAAGGAAATAGAAGAGGCAATCCAAAAATTCATATGGAACAATAAAAGACCCCGAATAGCAAAAACGCTCCTCAACGGAAAGAACACTGCTGGAGGAATATCAATACCAAATTTCAAACTCTACTATAAAGCCATAGTAATCAAAACAGCTTGGTATTGGCATAAGAACAGACCTTAGGACCAATGGAATAGAATTGAAAACCCAGAAATGAACCTACAAACCTATAGCCATCTAATCTTCGATAAGGGAGCTAAAACAATAGAATGGAAGAAAGACAGCCTCTTAAATAAATGGTGCTGGCAAAATTGGTTAAGTACTTGTAGAAAAGTACAGCTAGATCCTTACATATCACCCTGCACCAGAATCAACTCCAAATGTATCAAAGACCTTGAAGTCAAAGCAGACACTCTGAAAACATTACAGGATGGAATAGGAGTAACCCTAGGTCTCATTGGCTCAGGCCGAAATTTTCTGAATAGAGACCCGGAAACACAACAAATCAAAGAAAGTTTGGACAAATGGGATTGTATAAAGTTGCAGAGCTTCTGCATGGCAAAGGACATAGCTAGCAAGATCAATAGAAAGCCCACGGATTGGGAGAAGAACTTTACTAGCCATACAACGGACAAGGGTCTCATATCTAAATTATACTTGGAACTCAAAAAATTAAATCCCCCTACAACAAATTCTCAAGGACACAACTGCCCAATAAACAAGTGGGCGAAAGACTTAAAGAGAAACTTCTCTGAAGAAGAAAGAAGGATGGCCAATGGACATATGAAGAAATGCTCAACCTCCCTAGCCATAAAAGAAATGCAAATCAAAACAACATTGAGATACCATCTCACCCTAGTTAGAATGTCAAAAATCAAGAACTCTAACAACAACAAATGCTGGAGGGGATGTGGACAGAAGGGAACCTTACTTCATTGTTGGTGGGAAAGTAAACTTGTTCAACCACTTTGGAAAGCAGTATGGAAGTTCCTCAAAAGACTCCACATAGAACTCCCCTATGACCAAGCACTCTCACTTTTGGGCATTTACCCAAATGTTTACAAACAAGACCACACTAAAGCTACCAGTACAACTATGTTTATTGCAGCATTATTTACCATAGCTAAGATCTGGAACCAACCCAGATGCCCCTCAGTAGATGAAAAGATCAAGAAAGTGTGGTATATATACACAATGGAATTCTATGCCTCCATCAGAAAGAATGACATTGCCCCATTTGTTAGGAAATGGAAGACTTGGAAAAAATTATATTAAGCGAAGTAAGCCAGGCCCAAAGAAACATAGGCCCCTTGGTTTCCCTTATTTGCAATATCTAGTATAGGTATGAGTCAAGCGTAAAAGGTCAGATAATGTGATGTTAGGAAAATGAACCCTTAGATATGTATTTTAATGTATTTTTCTTTCATGCATGTGTTTCTAATGCATTTATAAGATTATTTCTTTGTTGCTTTGTATGTCCCTCCCCCACTGTGTAACCCCTGCTTTCACTATATTTGATGTCAGTATAACTTGTGGAGGAGATGGGGAAAAACAAGTCATTTAAGGATACAGGTGGACCTGTTGCAACAATGAGAAGTACAAGTTGTCGTGTCCATAACGAGCTTTACAATGTCAGTGCGGGGGGCGGGGTAGGAGGGGGAGAAGTATTGGGACTGCGGGGGGATGGGGGAGGCTGGGAAGGGATGTGAAGGGTAAACAAAGAGGAGGCTGCAATGCTTGGTAAGAAATGTACGCATTATCCTGCCCATGTAATTGTAACCCCTCTGTATAGTATGTTCACAAATTAAATAAAATAAATTAAAAAAAAAGAAGGAAGAGGAAGAAATGACTTTGATCTTAACATCCTCTTTGATCACAAGTTCTTAGTGACCTAATCTCTACGACTATGCCCACTTGAAAGGGTTCATCTCTTTATGGAAACATAGTGAAATCTAATTATTAATCCCAATCCTTTATGATTTCAGATATAATTTCTAGAGTGGGGAGGTAGATCTTTCTATACTATTGCAATAACTTCTGTTCCTAAATATTAGAGATGCCATTTGTCATAGAGGTGGTTTGGTTATACCATTGTTGGAGAGATGAATAAAATATTTTGAGTGCAAATACATTTTATTTAACAGGTAAAGAAGCTTCAAGAGTTTTCATTTTGTGACCTTCCAAATTGACTATTTCTTATAACTCATAATGAATTGAATTTTTCATAATTTTATGGCATTTCCATTCAAGTATTTGTCATCTATAATGAGGTCCTTTCCTTCAAGTTGAAGGAAAAATAAATACTATCACAATCTTTTAATAATTCTATAGAGAGTAGGTATAATATGAATTTCCTATCATTCGAAAATAAGTTATCTTCAAGTCTATAGGAATAATTGGATAAGTGATGAAATATATTGCTTTAGTTAGCTTACACTGACATTGATTCAATTTCTAAAAATCACTGTTGACATAAAATACATGAAATTTAATGTTTCTCTGAAATGACTTGGTTATCAAACCTCAGAAATACATGACCAGTAACTAAGATTTTTTATATACTCAAAAAATGTATGGGGTTGGAAGGTGGCTCAGTGGTAGAGTGCTTGCCTTGCATGCATAAGGCCCTGGGTTTGATTCCTCAGCACCACATAAGGAAAAATAAAAATGCCGGAAGTGGCACTGTGGCTCAAATGGTAGAGCACTAGCCTTGAGCTGAAGAGCTGAGGAACAGCACCCAGACCCAGCATTCAGGCCCCCGACCGGACCTCCACCCAAAAATAAATGTATGAATCTACATTTTTATGTCAAAAAAAGTTTAGTTTTAAAAGAAGAGAAAATCATGTGACCACAGTAGATAATATTTACTTAAATGAAAAATTGCCTGACAGAGCATTCAGCCTGACAAAGCCTATTGCTTTTAGCTTACATGAGAAATTTGATTAACAAACACTTTTTTTGCTTTTGAATAACAGATTATTTCAATTTGTCCTAAGATTCTGTCATTTAAAACTTTGAGTACATTTTTTTCATAAAAATGAAAACTATTTTTTACTATGCAGGTTCAAGTTTAATAAATAAATAAATATCTAAGTGTTAATTTGTTAAATTGAGCCTCTAGAATTCAAATAATATGAAATTTATTTTATTCTTAGATATATTAATCCTGTGCTAAATATGAGTGTCTCAAGCTTGTAACCCTCACTACTCAGTAAGCGGGAATGCAAAGCCAGCCTTGGCAAGAAAGTTTGTGAGACACACCTCAATCACACACACACCACAAGACACACACACACACACCACACACAAAGCCAGAGGTGGAATTGTGGCTCAAACGATAGAGCAACATTCTTGAGGGAAAAAAAAAACAAACAACAAAGGATAGGTCTTGAATTAAAATCACAAGAACAACACACACACACACACATATACACTATTAAGTCTAAATGCTTATTTTGGTTTGAAAAAATGAACAATATCATGGAAAGTAATATTTGTTACATATCTTGCAACGTTTGTGAGGTTTTTAGTAGAATTTTTCTCAAGATACAACACAGGATATCAAAATTAATATTAATTTAGTTAATATTTAGAACTACTCATAACACCTTGGAGTACAATAGTTGGTATTTTTTCCATAGCCATAAGAGATATTCTGAGTAAAAGAAAGAGAGGAAGATTGGAAGAAAAAAGAAAGAAACAAAGAAAGATAGAAAGGAAGGAGAGAAAGAGAGAGAGAGGAAGGGATGGAGGGAAGGAAGGAGGAAGGAAAGAAGATGGGATGGAAGGAAGGAAGGAAGGAAGAAAGGAAGGAAGGAAGGAAGGAAGGAAGGAAGGAGGGAAGGAAGGAAGGAAGGAAGGAAGGAAGGAAGGAAGGGAGGAAGGAAGGAAGGAAGGAAGGAAGGAAGGAAGGAAGGAAGGAAGGCAGGGAGGGAAAAAGGAAGGGACAAAACCATTTAATTTATAATATATTTAGCCCAACAAAAACTTTATGTAATGAATCCTTTAGTAAAGTCAAGTTTGCAATTTTCACTTCTTTGCATGTTCTCCATACATGAATGAAAGCAACAAATGAAGGATCATAAATAACCTAGTGAATCTGTTTGCATCTGTAGTAATATGTATGCAAATCTTTTTCTCATTTTCTATACATCATCAAATAAATATTTGCAAACAATTTACACTTAGGTATAAATATTCTAAAAATTGATTAAACCAAAGAATGTCAATATATTATATAATGTGAATACAAGGATTTATACTGCTATTAATATTACAGTCTTAATGTAATATTAATTATAAAAATTTTATTATGTATTTTATCAGAGAAATTAGCATGCTCTGATTTTGGTGTCTGTGTGAGTCCCACTAGCAGAAAGTAATTAAAATCAAAGGAGATCTGTATTTGTTGGCTCAAATGAATATTTCTGAAAGCAATTAACTCATCGGAGATTGTTCAAATACATCAAAAGGTCCTTAAAAAGGCTGCGCCACATTTACATGATTACCTATGATGTGATTCAAGAGCCACTAAACAATCATTTCACTTTGCTATCACTATAATTATCCCCATTGTAAGAAGAATCATTCACATGTCACATGATATAAGTTTGTCCTTAAGTTATTATCTTCTATGAAATAATATCCAAATGATACTCTACACTGAGTTAAAGCAAAAGTTGCAAAGTTTATTGGACTATGTAACTCCGTCCAGATACACATGTTGAAATTCTATTCCCCCTTCTGGGGATATTAGAATCAACTTTTCAGAGATGATACTACAATAATGATCCTGATGAAAGAAGCCCAATATAATTATTCTGCCAGCAAGTAGATTATAATGAACCAGAAAGTAGACCCCCATAAGATAAGGAATTGTTTAAACAACCATTTTTATAATCAATATTCAAGCTTCCAGCATATGGGTAATATACTCCTGTTGTTTTTAAGCCACTTACTTTGAAGTATTCTCTTATAAAAGCCCAATGGCTGACAAAAGGCAAAGTAATTTTTAGTTAATATTACAAATTCTGATAAAAAAAGATTCATACAATTTTATTGAATTTTATTCTCCAAGTCTACAGGTTAAAAATATTTTTAAATGGGAATTGAATTGAGGTTCAACTCTATTCAACTATCATAATTAATTTTTGATTATATTTATTATCTTTAAGTAGTTTTACATTCACTGAAACAGTTTATGGATACAGTGCATCTTGATCACTGTCACCTCTTTCAACATTCTCATCCACCCCTCCCAATCAACCCCAATCCTTATGTATCTGAATATTATGTTATGGAATTACTTGCCATTTAACAAAGCAATTTATGTGTACAATGCACCTGCAATTGTGTTACCACTTCAACACCTTCACTCCCATTTCACACTACCCTTTCCTTTGTATAGTTCAATTCTGGGAAGTATAAAATGGATTCTCAGCTTCAATTTCCTACCCCTCCCATATTGCCCCCCACTGTCCTCTCTTGCAGTACATATTTACTGGTAATTATTTTGTTGAGCTGTGACTTAGTCTTTTAAGAGAATTAAGGAATTTTCCCTCTCCATGGACTCTGACACTTCAGATAATTCATTTGTACCTCCTTGCATACCATCCAGTGTGTTTACTTTTACATTTACAGGCACCTTCTATCTACCACAAATGAGGAAAACCATGCAAGGTAAGTTTCTCTGAGTGAGCTTTATTTCACTTAATATTATTTCTAATTGTTTTTATTGGAGGGTCCGGTTGTGGGGCCTGAACTCTGGGTCTGGGCGCTGTCCCTCAGTTCTTCAGCTCAAGGCTAGCGCTCTACCACTTGAGCCACAGCGCCACTTCCGGCTTTTTTCTTTTTGCTTATGTGGTGCTGAGGAATTGAACCCAGGGCCTCAGGCATGAAAGGCAAGTGCTCTACCACTGAGCCAACTTCCCAGCCCCTATTATTTCTAATTGTTTCCTTTTTCCTTAAGGATGGTGCAATATTATTCTTTCTGATGGATGAACAGAATTCCATAATGTATGCATATATATGTATGCATATGTATGTATATATGTATGTATATACATATGTGTATTTATACACATATATACACACATATATACTTGAAATTGGGATCAATAACATTAGATATATATATTATATATATATATTTAATTTATATATACATATATAATTCTTGATCTCTTTTTACAATGAGAGGTATCTGGGCTGCTCCCTTATGTTGGCTAGAGAAAATAATGCAATAATGACCATGATTTTGCTGGTAGCTTCAGTTTGGCCTTGTTTCTGCTCCATTGTATAAGTGCCCGTAAGTGGAATTGCTGGATCATAGGTAGCTCTCTATTCAATTCTCTGAGCAATTTCCACAGTGTTTTCCAAAGGGGTTGAACAAGATTACATTCCCAACAACAGGGTAATAGAGTTTCCTTTGGGCCACATCTATGTATAACTGTGATTGTTCGTTTTTTCATAATGACATTGTAACAGGGGTGAGATGAATCTCAGTGTTGTTTGGATTTGCATTTCTTTTATGGAGAGAGATGTGTCTATTTGTCATTCTTACTTCTTCTTCTAAGAAGTTATCTTTAAGCATTTGTCCCATATATTAATTGAGTTCTTGTTTATTTGAGGGTTTATTTTTTTTGGGTTTAACTTTTTGATTTCTAAATATGGGTTAATTATGAAACCAATTGTCTGATGCTTAGCTAGTAAAAATCTTCTTCCATTCTGTTCTCTTTCTATATATGCTAACTTTTTCCTTTGCCATGAAGAAAATCTTCAGTATGATGCAATTCTATTTACCCAGAAAGAATGATATTACATCATTCATAAGGAAATGTAAACACTTGGACCAAACATATATTAAGTGAAGGAAGACAGACTCAAAAAAATGTAAGTTGCCTGATTTCCCTCATTTGTTGTATTAGAATGTGCCTCTAATTCTAAAAGTAAAAGCACTTGGATGGTAAAAGATAAAACATTACACTTGCACATGATAAATTATAAGGGATTCTAAACATTTATACAGTGAGGTCAAAAGAGGATGCCCTTTGGAGAAGATCACCAAGGCTAAATTGCTATAAGAATGTCATCATATATAATAATGTTCATTAAAATAATCTCCAAGAAATGACAATGAGAGATTTTTATTATTTTGCTTTTTCCTTCTGATGCTGTATTTTTTATATTTCTGCACCTTTTTTCTCATGTGTAAGTTTAGAAAGCGCAAGGCGGAACACAGAAATGGTGAGACACAGGGTTAAAATATACAGCAGTGCTACTCAATAAACACTACATTGTAAATGAACTATACAACTTATGGGGGAGGGAGGTTGAAAGGGAAAAACTGGGACGATATGAGGGAAGAGGTGACACTTTTCAAAAAGAAATGTGCTCATTACTTGACTTATGTAATGGTAACCCTTCTGTACATGATCTTTAAAAATTAAAAATGGACCTCATAAACAGGTCAGAGTAGCTATACTAATATTAGATAAAATATGGTTCAAATTAAAAGTGGTATGAAAGTAAAAAAGAGACAAAGAATGATATTAAATATTCATAAAGAAAACTCTCCATCAGAGGGATATAACAATTTCAATTATCAATGCCACGAATCCTAGAGCTCCCAAATGCATCAGACAAATACTACTTACCCTAAAAGCATGCATACATCCAAATACATTGTTGGTTGCTTGAACACATCATTCTTACCTCTGGACAGCCCTGCTGATTATTACAGTATCTTCCTTGTGAACTACTAGCAATTATAATTGGAAATTTGATTGTGATATTACAAACTCGTTGTGACATAACAAACCCATTGTGACAACCTTGTCATTGTGACATCATGATTCCACTGTGACAACTCAAATCTATCATGACCTCTAAGCTCCTTTGAAAAATCAAATGCCATTTTCAACATCACAGTCCCTTTTTGTACCCATATCTTTGTTGTTAACTAATGACAATTGAGATCAGCCATGCCATTATAACATCAAAATGTGTTTGTGACATCCTCAACAGTGTGAAATCACATTTTCATTATGAGAGCATCAGTTCACTGTGACATCTTCAAACTCAATGACATAATCGCATTATGACAATTCTCATTGTGATATCATAGACATTGTGAATGCCTATTCTTTGATTTCATTGTATTTCAAATATGGCATGAGAATTAATATCAGAAATGCATTTTTGTTCCTCCATAATCATTTTGACATCATAATCACTTTGTGACATAACAGTGCCATTGTAATGTCACTAACACAATGTGACATCACAAACCTCTCCTGTCCTCATAACTTTTGTGACATGCTGACATTGTGATATCTTAGACCTTTTCGCCCTGATAATTTGTTTCAAACTCATATTTCATGTATGACGAGATACCAGAAATCCACTGTGACATCATGACCATTGTGGCATCACACTGACAGATGTCATGATAATTGTTTCACATTGTGACATCACAAAAGGTTTTGTCACAATTAATTGGTGATGCCATACAGGAACGAGGTCACATTAGGTCTATGATGTCACAATTGGTTGGTGATATCCAAATGGCATAAAGGCTCTCATTTGTCATGAAATCACAGAGAATATAAGTTCACAAACAGACTGTGGTATTGCCAAAGGCATGTGTTGTCACAAATGTGATGAAATCCTAGGAGGATTGTGATGTCACACTGTGACACAATGTTCATGGTGTCTATCAGTATGATGTCACTACGGTCATGATGTCACAGTGGATTTCTGATATCACATATTATAACTGAAATATTATAAGGATGAAAACAGATTTCGAGCTCATAAAGGGCTTAAGACATCAAATTGCAGCATGTCACAAGACTTATGAGGACAGGGAAGGTTTGTGATGTCACAATGTGTTAGTGATATCACCATGACACCGTGATGTCACAAAGTGATTGTGATGATGGCATCACAATATTTATGATATTACAATGGTTTTCTGATATCAACCCACATGCCACATTTGAAATAGAATGAAATAAGAGTATAGGTATTTACAATGTCTCTATCAAATCACAATGGCAATATAATGTCATAATGCTATGAGGTCATTGTAAATTGGTGATGTTGCAAGGAGGTAATGGTGTCATAATGAATATGTGTTGTCACACTGGTGATGGGGTCACAAAGAGTTTGTGATTTTACAGTGGCATATATGAATTCAATTGTCATGTGTTCACAATGAGGATATGGTTACACATAGGGACTGTGATGTCACAAATGCCATGTACTTAGGGGTCATGATAGCTTCATGATTCACAGTTATGATGAAGTCACAATGCGTTTTGAATGTCATGATGATTTTGTAATATCTCAAACACATATCCAATTTCAATTGCTATTTCACAATGTGCATATAAGTTCACAGAAGGAGCTTGAAGTCCTAATGGACATGATTTTTTTTTAATGTTATGAGGTCATATTAGGTTTGTGAATACACAATGGGACAGTGATATCACCATGACAATGTCAACTCACTACATCATGTCAAAATAAATATTGTTTTGGTGTCACAATTAGTTGATGATGCCACATTGGTGATGTTCTCACAAAAGATTGGTGATATCACAATGTGTTGGGCATGTCACAATGACATGATGGTTCTCAATTGTCTTTAACTTACAATGAGTATATGAGTTCACAAAGGGACTGTGGTTTCTCCAGAAGTATGTGTTGTCACAAATATATTGAAATCTTAAACGGTTTGTAATGTCAGAATTTGGCACAATGGTTATGACATCTGGCAGTGTGATGTCACCATCGTCATGATGTCACTGGGAATTTGTGATATCAAATGTCATATGTGAAATCTAATGAGGTCGACAACAGATTATGAGAACAAAAAGGTCTAAGGTATCAGAATTGCAGCATGTCACAAAAGTTATGACAGGTTATGTTTGTGATGTTATGGTGGGTTAGTGATCTCACAATGGCAACGTGATGTACAAAGGGATTGTGATGTCACAATGGTTATGAGTTCATGATTTGTTTATGATATCAACCTACATGCCACATTTGAAATAGAATGAAATCACAGAAAAGGCATTCATAATGTGTCTAGGATGTCACCATGACAATGTGAATTTATAAATCTATCATATCATTTTAGTTTTGTGATTTCACAATGAGCAGATGGTGTCACAATAACAATGTGATTTCACAACTGTGATGAACTCACAAACAGTTTTTGATGTTAAAATGTCATGTCTGATTCTCTATTGTCAATATTTCACAGTGGGGATTTGGGTACACAAAGGGACAGTGATGTTACAAAGCTATGTATTTTTTCAAAGGTTATAACAGGCCATAGTAGATTTGGGACGTCACAATATTATTATGGTGTCAAAACAGCAATGTAATTTCACAATGTGTTTGTGATGTCACAGTGGTGATGAGGTCACAATGGGTTAGTTATGCCACAAGTTTGTAATACAATTATTTTTCCATTTTCAATTGCTAATAGTTCACCATGAGGACACTGTAATATCCAGCAGTGCTGCTATAATCCACAGGAAGAGATAGTCATCATGGCCTCCTGGTCTAGACCACTGGACAGGGAAGTACATGCAGCTGGAGGGGGCAGGACATGCTGCTGTAGGAGATAGGATATCATGCCGCACATGGTGAGCTGCTAAGAAGTGATTGGGCATTGATATTTGGGAAGTGATGATTGAAAACTGTTATGCAGGAAACATATTGCAGTGGGGGAAGAGTACAGCCTATATATAGGCTGCATGTTCAGAGCAACAGAAGGAGAGAGATAAAGTGGAAAGTCCTGGAAGGAAATAAGTGATGAGACTGCAGGAGGGTAAAGAACTAAGAGGATAGGAAATTGAGGGAGGGCAGGAGGTAAAGGATGGCAACTGGCCACCTGGACAAGGCAGGGCAGGCCTGTCAAGAGTAGAGTAGCCTGAAGAAAAGAATGGAATGGTGGAAGGAAAAAATGAAAAGACTTGAAAGGTAGGACAGGTATGTAGAGAAAGAGGATGAAGAGAAAGAAAAAAAGCCTTGTCCTTTGAAGTGTGGAGCTTTGGAAATCATTATTTTGGGGATTGGTTGCTTGCAGACCAGTTAACTAATGGCTGGGCAGCTCTTTGGAGGTATGAGGGTTCATGGCTGAGGCTACATTTAGCTCTAGGAATCCAGCCCAGGTCAAGGTAGTCGCTTGTTTCAAAATTTATGAGGACAAGACAGTTTTGTGATGCTACATTCCATTAATGAGATCACAATGTCAATATGAGGTCACAAAGGGATTGTAATGTCACAATAGTGATGTGGTCACAATGGGTTTCTGAAATCAACCTATAAGCCACATTTGAGATAGAATGAAATCACAGAATAGGCAATCACATTGTCTTTATGACCTCACAATTGAAATGTGATGTCATAATATTATGATGCCATTGTCATTTTGGGATGTTACAATGAGCTGATGATATCATAACAACAATGTGATCTCACTCTGGAGATGATGTCACAAAGCGTTTGTAATGGTACTAAGTCATGTCTGATGTCAGTTGTCCTTTGTTCACAATGATATGGTTACCCAAAGGGACTGTGATGTCACAAACACCATTTTTTCAAAGGTGCTAAGAGGGTACAACATGTTTGGGATGTTACAAGGTGCTATGAGGGTACAACATGTTTGGGATGTTACAAGGTGATCACGATATCACTGTGGCAGTGTGATATCACAATGTGTTTGTGATGTCAGTGGTGATAAGGTCACACTTGGATAGTGATGTCACACTGAATTTGTAATATCACAATTACATGTCCAATTTCATTCTACTAGATCACAATGAAGATACGAGTTCACATAAGGAGCTAGAATTGAGAAAGGCCATGAATTTTTAAAAATATTATGATGACATAATGGGTTGGTGAAAATGCAATGGGACAGAGCTATCCCATTGGCAATTTGATGTTACCATTACATGAGATAGTATTGTTTTGAAATCATAAATAGTAGGTGATGAGGTCACATAGGTTTGTGATTTCACAATGGGATGGGTTTGTCACAATCTCATGCCAGATCTCTAATTGACAATGAATAAGTTCACAAGGGATAATGATGTATCCAAAGGCATATGTTGGCACAAGTGTAATGAGTCTTAACAGGTTTGTGATGTCACAAAGTGACTCAATTGTCATGACATCTGGCAGTGTGATGTCACAGTGGTCATGATGTCACAGTGGAATTCTGATATCACATGTCATACCTGAAGTATTAGGATTTAAACAATTTAGGAACACAGAAAGGCCAAAGAGATCACACTGGCAACATGTCAAAAATTTATGAGGATAGGACAGTTTTGTGATGTCACAGTGGGTCAGTGACACCATAATGGCAATGTGGTGTCATCAAGGTAGTTTGATGTCAGAATAGTTATGTGATCACAATGTATTTTTTATATTAACCCAATCTGCCACATTTGACATAGAATGAAATCACAGAATAGGCATTCCAATGTATCTGTGGCATCACAATGACAATGTGATGCCATAATGTTATGATGTCATTGTTTTATGATTTCACAGAGGCTGATGCTGTCATAATGACAATGTGGTGTTACACTGGTGATGCTGTTACAAAGCTTTTGCGATGGTAAAATAGCATGTCTGATCTCAATTGTCATTAGCTCAAAATGAGGATATGGGTACACAAAGGGCCTGTGATGTCACAAAGGCCATGCTTTCTTTCAAAACTTCTGTCATAATAAGCTTGGGATGTCACAATGTGAGCATGGTGTCACAATGGCAATGTGATATCACAATGAGTTTTTGATGTCACCTCGGTGATGAGGTCACGATGGGTTAGTGATGTAATATAACAATGACATATGCAATTTCAGTTTCTTCTAATTGACTATGAGGATACTGTAATAACCAGTGAGGCCAGAATTATCTGTGGGAGCTGATAATCATTGTAAATTCTTGGTCTGGCCCACCGTAGAGTGTGGGGAATGCCGCCAAAGGTGGAGGTGTCAAGCCTCACAAGATGAGCTGTAAAGAAGTGATTGAGCATTGGGCAGTTTGGGAAGTGATGGGTGAAAACTGTGAGGCAGGAGACCCGTTGGAGTGAGGAAGGGTACAACTTATATATAGGTTGCATTTTCAGAGCATTGGAAGGGGAGATAAAAATGGGAGCTACCCAGATGTAAGAAAGTGGTGAGACCGCAGGAAGGGAAAATCCTGTGAAGAGAGGAAGTTGAGGGAGAGCAGAAGGTTGGCAAATGATCACTGGGGCAGAATAGGGCAGGCCTGTGGAAATTGGAGAGGCCTGAAGAGAAGGAAGTGGTGGAAGGGCAAGAGGGAATGACCAGGAAGGAAGGAGAGGTCTGTAGCGAAGAAGGGAGGAATGGGAAAGTAAAAAGCCTTGGAGTTCATAATATTTTAGCTGATGGTTTGCAGACCAATTAAGAAAGGGTGGGGCTGCCCATTGGAGGTCTGATGTTTGGTAGTCAAGGATTCTCTTGGACCTGGGTATCCAGTCCAGGATAAGGTAATCACAGCCCCCTCTCAAGTGTAAATTGGTTTATTATATTAAATGTAACTCACTGGTTTGTCTCCTTGCCTAAGAGGTCATATGTACACGAGTTCACAGAAAGAGCTTGAAGTCCTAAAGGCCATGAATTTTCTAAGATGTGATGTGGCCATTATAGGTTTGTAAAAACACATGGGACAGTGATATCCCAACAGCAATGCCAAATATCATGTCAAAATTATGCTTTGATTCCACAGTTACTTTTTGATGCCATTCTCATGATGAGGTCACAATAAGTTTGTGAGGTCACAATGGGTTCTTGATGTCAGAGTGGCATGACAGATCTCAATTGTCATTAATTGGCAATGAATATATGAGTTCAAAAAGGGACTGTAATGTCTCCAAAGGAATGTGTTGTCACAAATGTGATGCTGTTCTAACAGGTTTGTGATGTTACAATGTGACACAATGTTCGTGACATCATACATTGTATGATGACATAAGGCATTTCTGATATTGCATGTCATACCAGAAATATGAGATTGAAAACAGATGAGCTCACAAAGGGCCTATTATATGACAATGACTGCATGTCACAAAACTTATAAGGACAGAACTGGTTTGTGATGACACAGCAGGTTAATGATATCACAATGGCAATGTGATGTCACAAAGGATTGTGATATCACAATGGTTATATGGTCAAAATGGTTTCTGAAATAGAATGAATTCACAGAATAGGCCTTCACACTTACGTCTCTGATGTAACAATGTCACTGTGATTCATAATGCTATCATGCCATTGTCATTTGGTGATGTCACAATGACCTGATGGTGTCATAATGACAATTTGTTGTCACTGCTGATTTATGATGTTACAATGGTTAGGTTATGAGGTCACATTATGTTTCTGATAACACATGTCAAATTTGAAATAGATTGAAAAAGCCGGGCGCCAGTAGCTTACACCTATAAGCCTAGCTCAGGAGGCTGAAATCTGAAAATCTCAGTTCAAAGCCAGCTCAGGCAAGAAAGTCCATGAGACTCTTATCTTCAATAAAAATCACTAGAAAACCAGAAGTGGCGGTCTGGCTCAAGAAATAGAGCGCTTGCCTAGAGCAGAAGAGCAGGGGCAGCACTCAAGCCCAGTGTTCAAGCCCCATGACCAACAACAGAAAAAAGATTAAAAAGAGGCATTAACAATCTGTCTATAACACCATATCACAATGACAATGTGATCTCATAATGTTATCTTTTCATTGTAGTTTTGTGATGTCAGTAGTAGTTGATGCTGTCATAATGACAATGTAATGTCACACTGTTGATGTTGTAAAGGGTTCGTGATATTACAATGGCATGTCTGATATCAATTGTCTGTTCATATGAGGGTATAGTTACACAAAGGGACTGTGATGTCACAAAGGCCATGTGTTTATTTCAAAGGTGCTAAGAGGTCCTAATACGTTTGGGATGTCACAATGTGATAGTGATTGTCAAATGGCAATGAAAGCTCACAATGGGTTTGTGATGACTCGTTGGTGATGAAATCAAATAGTTTTGGGAAGTCACATCTCATAATCACATGTCCAATTTCAGTTGCTACTATTTCACAATGAGGATATGAGTTCAAAGAAGACTGAAGCATAAAAGGCAATGAAATTTCTAAAATGCTATGAAGACATACTAGATTTTTGAAAACACAATGAAACAGTGATATCACAATGGCAATGTTATGTTGCAATATGATGACTTAATATTAAGTTTTGATATCACAGTTGGTGATGTCACACTGGTGATGAATTTACAAGAAGTGTATGATATCATAATGGATTGGTGATATCAAAATGACACATCTGATCTCAATTGTCATTAACTCACAATGAGTATATGAACTCACAGAGGGACTGTGATTTCTCCAAAGACGTTCATTGTCACAAAAGTGATGAAGTCCTAACAAGTGTGTGTTGTCAGAATGTGACAAAATGCTCATAACATCTATCAGTGTGATGTCACCATGATCTAGATCTCACATTTCATACCTCGATTGGGTTTGAGAGGATAGGAATTTCACAGTGGGTTAGTGTTATCACTATGGAAATGTGGGGTCACAAAGGGATTGTGCTATCGCAATGGCTATTAGATCACAATGTGTTTCTACTATAATAGGTTTGTGCTGTCAGAATTGGTTGAAAATGTCACAATGGCATGCCAAATCTCAAATATCATTAATTCACAATGAAGATATGAGTTCACAAAGGGACTGTGTTGTCTCCAAAGTCATGTGTTGGCACAAATGTGATAAAGTCCTAACAGATTTGTGAGTTCACAATGTAACTCCATGGTCTTGATGTCTATCAATGTGATGCCACAATGTTCATGATGTCAAAGTCAATTCGTGATATCATAAGTCATACCTGAATTATTATGTTTGAAAACAGATTATAAGCTTACTAAAGGCCTATAAAGGCCTAAAATAGCCTAATGGCAGCATATCATGGTCTTTGGAGTTTAAGATTCTTCCTTTGAAATTGTATCTTCATTGTGAACTAATAGAAATTGAAATTGGACATGTCATTGTGATATTACAAACTCATAGTGACACCACAAACTCATTGTGACCTCATCACCACACTGACATTATGGATGACAGTGTGCCATCCCAAACCTATAATGACCTCTAACCACTTTTGAAAACACAAATGGCCTCTGTGACATCACAGAACCTTTTGTATCCACATCCTCATGGGGAACAAATGAAAAGTGACATCAGACATATCATTGAAACATCCTTTCTGACATCATTATAATTGTGACATCATGTTGCATTTTAACACCATCAGCTCATTTTGACATGTAAAACTACAATGACATCATAGCATTGTAAAATCACATTATCATTCTAATGTCATAGACACGTTGTGTTTGCCTATTATATTATTTGATTCTATTTCTAATGTGGCATGTCAGTTGATATCAGAAACCCATTTTGGGTTCATGACCATTGTGATATCATGATGCCTTAGTAGCATCACATTACCATTGTGATGTAACATTGCCAAATTGATGTCACAAAGGGATTTTGATGTGACAATGGTTATGATATCACAATGAGTTTCTGATATCAACCCACATGCCACATTTCAAATACAATGAAATCACAGATTAGGCATTCATAATGTGACTATGATGTCACAATGACATAACGGCAAATGCTATAATGTCACTGTCATTTTGTGATGTCACCATAAGATAAAGATGTCATAACAACAATGTGATGTCACACTGGTTATGTTGTCACACAGGGTTTATAATGTTATAATGGTTATGAGGTGACAATGTGTTTCTGATATCACTGATATGCCACCTTTGAAATAGAATGAAATCACAGGATATACATTCACAATGTGTCTATGACAGCAAAATGGAAATGTGATGTCATAATGCTATGATATCACTGCAGCTTGGTGATGTCACAATGAACGATGGTGTCATAATGACAGTCTGATGTCACACTGGTGATGATATCACAAAGGGTTTGTGATATCACAATGGCATGACAGATCTTAATTCCCATTAGTTTATAGTGAGAACATGAGAATGAAGTCATAATGACATACACAACAAGCCATGTTTTATTGTCAAAAGTACTAAAGTTCCTAACAGGTTTCAGTTGTCAAAGTGTTAATATAAAAATTGGATAGTGATGTCAAAACTAGTTTGTAATATTACATCTTATTTCAAATTTCAATTAAGTTAACTGATACAAGTTCACAGAAGGAGCTTGATATCCCAAAGGCCATTAATTTTCTAAGATGTGATGAAGTCAAAATAGGTTTGTGAGAGCATGATGGTACAGTAATATCACAATTGCAATATGATGTCAAATTCTAATGTCATAAGAGTGCTGTTTTATCACAATTAGTTGTTGATGCCATGAGTGATGACTTCAAAATAGTTTTGTGATGTTGCAGTAGATTGGTGATGTGACAATAGCATTCCAGACCTCAATTGTCATTAACTCACAATGAGCATATGAGTTTAGAATGGGATTATGAGGTTTCCAAAAGCTTTGATGGCACAAATGTGATGAAGTCAGAACAGATTTGTGATGTGACAATGTGACACAATGGTCATTACATCTAGCAATGTGATGTCACAATATTCATGATGTCACAGTATATTTCTAATATGAGGTCAAAAATAGATTGAGCTCTCAATGGGCCTAACATAACACAGTGGCAACATGTCACAAAACTTATGAGGACAGGACATGTTTGAGTTGTCACAGTTGTTTAGAGATGTCACAATGGCAATGTTATGTCACATCGGGATTTTGATGTCACAATGGTTATGAAGTCAAAATATGTTTTTGATATGAGCCCACATGCCACATTTGAAATATAATGAAATCACATAATAGGAATTCATAATGTATATATGATGTCACAATGACAATGTGATGTCATAGTGGTATGATATCATTACAGATCGATTATGTCACAATGAGCTGATGTTGTCATGACAATGTGATGTCAAATCGATTATTATATTGTAAATGCTTTGTGATATTGAAATGGCATATCTGATCTCAATTGACATTTCACAATGAGGATATGGATACATGAACTTTCATGTCACAAAGCCATGTATTTTTTTAAAAGGGGCTAAAGATTTCATAATGGTTTTGGGAGGTCTCAAGGTGATTGTAATGTCACAATGGCAATGTGATTTCACAGTGGCTTTGTGAAGTCACATTGGTGATGAGGTCACAATGGACAGGACAGGTTTGTGATGTCACAATAGGTTAATGATATCACAATGGCACTCTGATGTCACAAAGGGATTTTTCATGTCACAATGGCCTTAAGGTCACAATGAATTTTTGATTTCCATCAATATTGCTTGCTTGAAACAATGAAATCACAGAATAGGCATTCATAATATCTCTATAATATCACTATGACATATGATGCCATAATACTATGAGATTTAAGTTTAGTAATGTCAAAATGGCATGTCTAATCTTATTGGTCATTAGATTACCATGAGGATCCCAAAGGTTGATGTGTGCTGAGTCCTTCAAAAGGCATAGTGTGCTGAGTCCATTACACAGGGTTCTTTGTCCCATGTCATTAGCGTGTGCCGTGTGCTGTCATCCCAATGGGTACTATTTCTGAGTCCTGGAGAGGTAGGTATCCAGGACAATCATACACACACACACACACACACACACACACACACACACACACACACACACACATGGAGGGTCACTGTGCACCTGCTTGCTGTGTGGGGTGGATGGAGAAGAATCTCCCACAGCGGTTGGGCCGAGGGGAGATTTGATCCTTCTGCCCTCCCCCCCCCAGGCTGCTGCTGGGGTTTGGAGAAAGCCCTGAGCTGACGTGAGGCTGCTTCTGTCATGGACTTGTAGCATTAGGGCAGTCAGGGCAGCAAAAGGCCAGGATGCGAGGTGTGGCTGAGGTGGGGAGGGGGTGTAACCCAGGAGAGGAGAGGGCATGACCGAGGGGCACAAAGCTGCTGCAGCCAGGGGCACACAGGGGCTGGCACACTGGCACATCAGGGAAAGGGAGCAGCCTGGGAGAGAAGTGGGGGCAGAGAGAGAGAGCAGAGGGAAGAGCAGGCACATGCACCAGAGGAGGTGGCATAAATGGCTGGCCTCCGCTACTGTAGGAGCCCGGGCCTGGGCCAGGAGCACAGAGCACACAAAACCAGGACACCAGGCACATTCCTCGCACAACCCCAGGAAGGCTCAGAGGCCAGGTAGGCCCTGAGTCCGAAGCCCCTTCTAAGAGTCATCCAGTGATGTTGCTGCACCCCTGTCCGGCTTACGGCCCTGACCAGGTCCCAGGCCCTGGTCCTCTGCTCTGGGGCCAAGCGTCTGCCATGCCACTGACATCACTGCCTGCTGCACCTGGAACCGAAGCATACAGCTTATCCCATCAGCACATGACCTCCCCCTATCCCTCTCCCCTCCCCTAGTCCCCCCTCCCTGCACCCAGACATGCGGGACTACCTCCTCCACTCTTGCGTCCAACCATGCCTCCCCAGCACCAGGCAGGCCAGCCCTGTCTCTGCCACAATTGCAACCCAGGAGTGGGGGGTGTGGCAGTGGATGTCGACCTGGGAATCCCACCTGCATCCCTAGTGGCCAGTGTCACAGGAAATGGGAAGATGCAGGGTTGGGTAAGAAGGAGGTATCATTGATTCTCTGGCCTGGAGCAGTGGGAGCCACACAGCTGCGCATCTGCACCATTCCTCTCCCTGGTGGGAACCTGGTGGCTTTAGTCAGAAGCTGGGAGCAACACATCCACACCTGCCTTCTCAGGTCTTTTCCTTTTTTCTGGGGGTAGTGGGCGTTGGATGCAGAAGATAGATCCCCTTTGCTGTGTGAGCCCTTGTCCTCTATGCTCAGTCATCTTTTCACCTGAGGAGGGTCCAAGAAAAGTCCACTAGGTATGTGGGGGCACTGGGGTCAGATGGAATGTGAATATCTGGGAGGAACTCACCCCCTCTGACACACATACAACCGGCATTTCCCCCCCCCCCACAGCTGTCGAAAGTATTCACAAGGTGACCACATTTCCTAACTCTGCCAGCATTTGTGGTGCTCCTAGTCCATCCAGTCTCCTTGTCCTACCCAAGAATCTGTCCAGTTACCCAGAAGCATCTGGGCTGGAAGTAGGGAGTCTGTCCATGTATGTAGCCTTTAGGACCCCATCCATTTCCTCAACATTGCCTCCACCCCGCATCAGACACCCCCCTGGGAACCCCATAACTCCCTGCTTGTTTTCAGTCCAGGCTCTGAGGAGCCACCTGTCTGTGGATTCCTTCACCCAGCATCCTGACCTAGGGTTTTGGTGAATGGGGAGTTAAGGCTGGTTGTTCCCTAGGGGAAGGGTCTGGCTCTGGAGAATGGGAGAAGCGGGGTGGTGCTGTGTCATAAGAGTGGTGCTCCCCTTGCGTGGTATCCCTTGGTTCTGACAAGGGAATTGTGAATGAGAACCTGCGTGCTCCAGCTTGTACATTGTCTCAGATGAGGAACCAACAAACTTAGAAGAGGCACTACTGGAAGTGTGTGTGTGTGTGTGTGTGTGTGTGTGTGTGTGTGTATGCAGAGACAGAGAGAGAGACAGAGAGAGAGACAGAGAGAGAGACAGAGAGATCTTCTTTCTCCTTGTACAGCCTGATTGTACTCAGGTGAGTGATCATTTGGCAAATTGCAGGTGCTGCATGGAAGAGTCTTCTGTCATCATTCTGGATTTCTCTCTGTGTGTGTGTGTGTGTGTGTGTGTGTGTGTGTGTGTGTCTGTTTGTGAGTGTCTGTGTGTGTGTGTGTGTGTGTGTGTGTGTGTGTGTGTGTGTGTGTGTTGGGAGAGCAGGGAGATGAGAGCAATGAAAATACATTTAAGTCACCATGTCTAAAAACAGCAAAAGCATTTTATTTCTCTTTGTGTGTGTATTTGTTGTTCTTTTTTCATTAATACCAAGTACGAGCCCAGCCACAATTTTTCTTTTCTCCTTCACAGGTTTATGGATCCTTTATGGAAGATTTCAGTAGACATTTTTTCCTACCCTTTCCACCTCTCTCTTTCCCCTTTCCTGTAGCCCACAGTAGCTGCTGGGCCTGCATGGGCCTCGCCTAGGAGACCTGTGTGAACCCGGGCCTAGAATGGACACCTGTCCTTGTATCCCCAGCCAGAAGTTTGGTGAGGCGACTGTGACCACAGCCACACTCTTCCAGCCAGACACCCTGCTCTCGTGTGTATAGTTGGAGCTAATTCAAGGTTTGGGAATGTGTCTGCCAAACAATTAGGGAACAAGATGGAGCTGTGAAGCTATGAGGTTTTGGGGGCTTGCATATCATGTTACTTGGCAGATGGTTCACCATGACCAATGATGTAGGAACGTAGTTGATGCCATTGAAACCTAGGTAGATGTCTTCGGCCCTCTATACGACTATATATTTATTGATATACTACCATCTTCCTATCCATGCATGGCTATGTTGTCCACCCCTGTGGGTCGATCTCAGTGTCTGGTAACTGCCTGGCAGCTTCCTGGGCTAGAGATTGCCATGTTGACATACCCATTCATGAATTGGTTCTGCTAGGCCTTGAGTTCAGATCTCAGCACTGCCAAAAATTGGATCGTGGTGTAAGAAGCCAAGTGTGACACCAGTTTTCCTTTTCTCTGAAAGTCCTGGGTGTCAGACATGATGGAGAACACGTCTACAAATATAGATACTATGTGATAGGATGCCATCAATATAATAAATGGAATGCATGTTATCACAGTCAATAAAATAAATGGTAAATAAATGAATAAAACAAATACAATAAATAACCACAACAAACAGGATATGGACTGAACATCTATAGGTAAGTACAAATCCTATCTTTACAATGTATATAAATAGTATGTTTCACAGGGCTAGGGCTTGAATTCAGACCTAGGGACCAGGCCTGACTTTCTTATCTTCAAGAATGGTGAGCTTCCCCTTCGTCCACTGTGCTGTAGAGTAACCAAGGCCCTGCGTTCAAATCCAAAAACTTGCAAAAAAAACCCAGCACCAATTGCAAGCCAGGGAGAAAATATTTTTAAATTATTTATTTATTTGTTTATTATGTTGAAAATAATGTACAGAGAGGTTACAATTACATGGGAAAGATAATGAGTACATTTCTTATCAAGCATTGACGCCTCCTTTTTTCCCCTTCCTATCCCTTCCCATCTCCCCCGACTCCTACCTAATCTTCCCCTTCCCCTACCCCGACCAAAGTTGTAAAGTTCATTTTTCGAAATAACATCTTGTATATCTCATTGTTGCAATGGATTCACCTGTATCCCTATTTAAACGATTTGACCCCTGCTTTCACTGTATTTGATGTTGGCATATATATATATTTGTTTTTGCCAAGTAAGGTCTTGAACTCAGGTCATTGCAATTCTGCCTCAGCTTCCATCATTCCATCACCCTAGGCGGGGTCCAGCCACTGGAACAACAGCCGATCCTGGGATTCTAGACCTCCAGGCCTTGTGGGGGATGGGTGAATGCACAGAAAAGAAGTATTGGGATGGCCTTTTCACATTTTGTGCCATGACCATCTGGGTCTAAATGGCACAGCTCCAAAGTTTAGTTCACCATGCATTGCTAAAGGCTGGTGGGCTATTGGGGAAGCCATAGTCCAACAAGGCAATATAGGCTTAGAGTCGAATCCCAATCATGTCACTTCTGGATGGCAGGAGGTGCTAAGTCACTCGTTCCCATCCATAGGAATAACGATGGAATTTTATCAATGTCACGGTTCAATGAGTTGTTCATGAATGATACTCGTATAAATTTAGACATCATGATTTCAGTAGGCTTATTGATTTTATTTAATATGAAGCATTAAAAGAATACTATTTCTTACAAGGATGCAGTAATTTCAGGACACTGATTTCCTTAATAGTTTATTAAGGGTGAAAACAATAATATTAATTACGTGGAGGCATAATAAATACCCAAGAATTGGTAGAAAGGTAGTCTATATAACTGAATACTGGATAGAAATCTCTGGCAATCTATAAAGATATATATTTATTAATGTACTACCATCTGAGTGTCAATCTGTTCTTATTTTCTCAACCCCAGGGGCTCAATCTCAGGACCTGCATACTTTGTGTACGCTCATTTTGCCCCAGGATGGCATGCTGACACTCACCAATTCATGAATTTGGCCCTGTAGGTCATGAATTCAGATGCCAGCACTTCCAAACAATAATCATGGAGTAAGAAGCTGATGGTGACAGATGTTTTCCTTTTCTGGGAAAGTCTTGGGTGTCAGGTATGAAGTGGAAAACATAGGCAGTCCTATATCCTATGTAATCAAAGTAATCAATGTTCTATGTGCCAAAATAATCAATAAAATAAACAGTCAATACACGAACAAAATGAAAAATAAAATGAATAACTACACTGAATGTAATATAGAATCAACATACGTATGTAAATATAAATCATATATATAAAATGTACACGAATGGGATGTTTTCTAGTGTTGAGGATCAGTTTCAGGCCTAAGGAACAGACTTGAATTTCTTGAATTCAGGGAGGCGAGCTTCCCCTTCCCATACAGTGCAACTGAGTTACACAGACCATGAGTTCCAATCCCAGTCCTGGCAGAAAAAAATGGCATCTCTATACTATGTGACGCCCAATTCTTAGGTATTTCATTCTGCCTTCATTAAATGAATGTGATTGTGTAAATGCTTCATAAAGTATTGATTAAAATCGATCAGTGTCCTATAATAGTGTATAATTATATCCTGGAATCATTCAAGAACTGCCCATTCAATCATGACATACATCCCATCCCATTTGTATTCATATGGATATGAATGAGTGTCTTAGGATCTCCTACCATTTGGAGGTGGCAGCACCAGGATTTGAACTGTGGGCTCCAGCTCCCACCACTTAAACCTATGGATAGGGAACTCATCAGTCTGACCAAGAACATCAGCAAGACCAATGATTAGGCAAGCACCAGTGGCTCTCAGCTGTCCTCCTTGATATAAGGCTGTGATAGGAGGATCATGGTCAAAGTCACCCTAGGCAGGAAAGTCCTTGAAACGCCTGTCCAAGTTCAGTGTCAACAAAGCCATAAGTAGAGCCATGTGGTAGATGGCTAGCATTGAGCAAAAGCAGCTCATGGATTATGCCCAGATCCTGAGTTCAAGGTCTGAGACTGGCAACAAACAGTCATACACAACAATCTGTGCAGCCATCAGGCTAAAGCAAGTCACCCTCTTGTGTCCAGCTGAATTGGACACAGTTTCCTGGGAAAGGGGCTGAGGAGCCGCTGTCATCTTGACTCCACCCATGCAGCCTGCATCACAGGATTCCGACTGCACCCCCATTCTTTCATGGTTCTTTCTGACCAATGGGGTACAAGAATTGTGGCCACTCCCACATTCCATGCTGAGTAGCACCCAGATTCCCTCTGTTGGTTGACACCACTACCAGCAGTTGAGGAAGTTAGAGGTGGCTGAGAGGTGAACAAGAGTCTTGAGGTGACTTTGGAGTGGATTAGGAAACTTACAGCCTAGTCAGTGAGTGGGAGAATAGAGGATTTCCCAGAGCCTGGGAATGTGGCCAGCCCATCTCTCCCATCCTAGTGCTCAGATGTCTTTAACAACAAGACTCTGTGAGAGAGCTGCAGGCAAGAAACAACTGCCAGAACACCAGCAGAAGAATCCTCCCATCAGACCTGCAACATTCAAGAAAACAAAGAACACAAAAAAGGGATGGATACCCGAGACAAACACCACTGGAGAACGTGATTCAAAGGAGGGTCCAGCCAAAGGTGATGCCAACCCCGGGCCTCCCATGCCTTTAGAGACTGTCACAGCCACCAGGATCCAGAGTGTCAAGGGTCCCGACACCACCAAAGATCTGCAGAGGTGCTACCAACACGTGGTGCCTGCCCTGGAACGCAGCAAAAGAAGAAACCAGGCACTCTGTGCTAAGATCTAACCACTGAATCAGGAAAAGACAGACCTGCAGGATCGTCGGGAGAAAGAGAGGGAGAAGATAGCCCAGGTGCACAAAGCACTGAAAATAGAGCTAGAATCCCACAAGCCACTTATACGGAGGTCGGTTTTGGCAGAAAGCTGTTTACAATCAGCACCAGCCCACATGCAGCACGTGGCCGATGACAGAGTAATGGAGCACAAAGCTGCCTGCAGGACACATAGCGGCACATGGCAGAGATGGAGATGGAGGCTTCTGCAGTCACTGCTGCACAGAAGGAGACTGAAATGTTCTTCGAACAGCTGAATGGTGTAACAATTCAGCTCGAGTAAAAGATCAGAAGCTTCTATGACCTGGAGCAAGTGAACACAGAGTTGTAGGAGAAGCTGGAAGTGCTCTGGACATAGAGGAGCAACAGGAATAACAGAATCTGCATGTTCAAACAAGCACTGGCAGGGCATGAGGTACTGAGAAGACTACTGGAAAACCTGAGCTGGATGGCGACAGCAGCGAATCTGGAGACAGACACCTTCGTGGAGGACCTGAGCATTGAGAAGTCCATGTGAAGGAGAAGGCCCGGTGGCTGACCAAGCAAGTGAACCAACTGACAGAAGAGAAGGAGGGAGGGGCTAGGCAGGTGCTGGATTTTGAGAAGGAGCTGGGGGAACTGAGAAGGAAGCTGGCAGAGCCACCGCCCCCCACAGGACTATCTCAGGCCAAGTGGCAGCTGTAGACCCAGGCCTACCACATGCAGATAGAGTTGAAAAACCTGGAAGAACAACTTCACATCCACGTCCAGGAAAACCAGAGGCCCCATCTCCAGAACGCAGAGCAGTGGGAGCAACAGCGGAGACTGGAGAAGAAGGCGGAGGATTGGCAAGCGATCCCCGAGACCTCATGATACACATGTCTGTGCCCCCCACAGCTAGAAGAACAGCTGGCCTTGCTGTGGGATGCTCTCCACAGGGTGAGCAATGAGAAGGAGGAGTTTGCTAGCATCTTGGACTCTGAGCAGCAGGTGAAGAACCATCTGCAGGAAGAGCTGGACCACTCAGAGAAGAGAGAAGAATGGAAAGAGGCGGATGAGAGAGAGACCCAAGTGGCTTGAGAGCTGCAGGAGTAGCAGGAGCAGTCCCTGGCCCAGCTGCAGGAGCTCAGAGCCACCTGTGAGCATCACATTACCTCCAATGAAGGGCTGAGCTCCAAGAAGTAGGCCCTGCAGCAGCACCTGCAGAGGCAGACCCAGCTGCTGGAGCAGCTTTAGCAAGTGCAGGGCCCGGCCAACTGTGGAGACTAGGTGGTGCCCCCAAAGTGACAGGACACTCTCAAGTGCCTGGAAGTAACCAGAACACAGGACGAGTGCCTGCAGGCCCAGCTGATCCTCCTGGCTTTCCCTGGGGAAGGGAAAGGTGTGAGCCCTGGAGAAGCAAAAGGTGAGGAAGTGACTCCCCCTGATATGCCCATCGCAGAGGATGGGGACATCCCCCAAAGGAAGAGGGAAGTGACTCTGCGAGCACTCTTGGAGGCTGAAATCCAAGGGGGGAAACTCCTGCCGCAGGAGTGGCAGGCCTGCTGCAGGCACTCAGTCCACCTGACAGCTCAGTACCAGATAGAGCTGGAGTCAAGGGTACCCTCCCCGTGAGCTGCCACCACAGCATATGTGAGGATGGGAAGTGGGACACTTGGGAGTCCAAAAAGAAAATCTGCTTCATCCACGACCACCTGATGAGGTGGATTTCCATAGTCCAGCAGATGAGCTCCACCATCCATGCAGCCAGCTGTTGACACATATCCACACCGTCCAGGAGTTGCTCCTGGTGTGTAAAGGAGAGATGTTCGTCCTGGATCAACTGTGTTGGGAGAAAGCCAAGGGCATGTGCCGGCTGTCCCAGGAGAAGATAGAGAAGAGGAAAGAGCTGCAGGAGCTGCTGTCTCTCCTCTCAAGGGACTCCAGATGTCGGGCCAGTCTGAGCCCCCCCCATCTGTTCTGTTGCTTTAGAGGCCTCAGGCTCCTGGGTGGGCAAAATGAGGAAGGAGCAGAAAGGTTTTGAAGAATTGCAACTTCAAGACCGTGTGGAAACTGCCAGAGGATAGGTCGGGGTTACCTACCCCATAGAGGACTCTCCCACAGAGCATATCCTGCTGCAGATGTCCCACATCCAGAGCCACCCACAGCTGGCGCACTCAGGCTTGCAGCGCTCTGTCCCTTTTTACTGTAGGCTGATGGGGATGTTGATGCTCTATGTGACATACTGAGTCTCAAAATCCTCCCCAGCCACCAGAACTAGGTGGCCAGGTGGCCTTCTCTAGACCTCTATCTGCCTGGTGATGGGAAGGGTAAACTGGGCTGGGTAGAACAGAGGCTGCTGGGAGGAGGCAAAATTCAAAGAATATCTAATGGTCCATTGGTGACCAGGGAAGAGGCCCATGTTATGCTTATCACAAAGAATAAATTGTTTTCAAAGGTAAACAAAGCCTCCACAAAGATTTGTTCTTCCAGTCATGGGGCTTGAACTCAGGGCCTGGTCACTATCCCTGAGCTCTTTTTGATCAAGACCGGTGCTCTACCAGTTGAGCCCCACATCTCCTTCCAGCTTTTTATGTGTGGAATTGAATTCAAGGCTTCAGGCATGCTAGGCAACCACTCTACCACTGAGCCACGTTCTCAGCTAAGATGATCCCCTACCCCCAAACATATATAGTCATTACTCAGATAAATTGGAAGTAGGGGCTAGGTTGAATATGAAGCAAAAATCTGGTTCACACAGAAATATTCCACTGTCCCCTCTTTGACACCCTTATTTAAAGTTTCTCTTTTACCATTGAGGGATGAGAGAGGGAGAGGGGAATCCCAAGGGAGGAGTACCAAGAACAGTGGCCCCCTGAGCCCCACAGCCTCCCCCACAAAAGTAGTCCTCCAGATTCTGATCTTACCTGACTAAATGTGGTGTCTACACTGTCTCCCCACCCCTGCAAGGCTCAGGATGAAATAAATGTCAGCCCTGGACTCAGTCCAAACCCAGGGTGGAAGCTCCTGGTCCCAGACCGACTTCTACCTCTGACTGCCCCGAGTTTGGCTGGACCAACCACTCACCACAATGTTGGCGGCCATGATCTCATGGATGGATTCCAGGAAGTAGGTCTATGTCAGAAACAGCAGGGAGAGCAGGGAAGAAGGAGGTGGGTGATTGCTTTGGGATCTTCCTCCTCGGAGCCCTCCTGTCCAACTAGGGCCATGCTGACCTGCAGCATGCCAAGGTCAGGGGGTGAGACAAGATGGAGAAGCACAGGTACTGCTTTATCTTGGTGCACTTGAAAATTCCAATTATATTCGGCCCATGTCAATCCCAGAGCCAACATACAATGCCTCTCCTTGTTGTTGTTTTCCATGAGCGCTCTCCCTGAGCTCTTCTTCTCAAGGCTGGCACTCTACTACTGGAGCTACAGGGTGACTTCATGTTTCTGATGTTTCAGCAAGGACAAGAGTTTCACACACTTTCTTGTCCAGGCTGGCTTGGCACCACGATCCTCCAGATCTCAGGTTCTTGAGTAGCTAGGATGACAGGTGTGAGCCACCAGTGCCCAGAATGGGATGCCTTTTAAAAGCATCTTGGCAAACCTGCAAAAGGAGCCCCAAAGGGCCTGGATAGACCACGACCCAATCAAGGAGCTAGGATGAGAGAATGCTGACTTTCTAGCCATTCTGTTCCCCAAAATTAAAGATGCCAAGTGGTGTTGTGTGCATTAAACTCTTAGGCCAACAGCCACCAGGATTAATGGGGAAAAAGCATAGAATATCCAAATATTGCAGTGTAGAAATCTCTGATTTTGCATGCACATGGTGTGTGTGTGTGTGTATGTGTGTGTGTGTGTGTGTGTGTGTGTGTGTGTGTGTGTGTGTGTTTGTGTTTACCGGGGCTTGAACTTAGAGCCTAGTTGGTAAACTTTAGCCTGTTTGCACAAAGTTGGTGCTCTACCACTAGAACTATAGTAGCTCTACTTCCTAGCTTTTTGGTGATTCATTGGAGATAAGAGGCTTCCCAGGCTAGCTTTGAATCTTGATTGATCCTCCAGTGTCTGCCTTGAGGAGCTAGGATTATAGGCATGAGCCACTGGCAACCAGCTGCATGGATGTCTTTTCATAGTCTCTTCTGTTCTAACACTATCTACTTAATCGGGCCTAGATCTCTGGCCTCTACATCAGCTCCCAGCAGCCCCTGGCTGTGTGGAGAACATAAAGCTCAAACCTGTCAATGCATCCTATTTCTTTGTCCTCAGGGGAAGGAATGTTTCCTCTGAAAGCTGGAGGGGTAGAGGTAAGGGTAGAGGTAGGTGGGATAGCTGTAGATGGGTGCTCATCTAGAAGACAACCATGGCCAGATGCTAATGGCTCATGCTCTTATATTCCTAGCTTCCTCAGGAGGCTAAGATCTGAGGATTGACATTCAGAGGCAACCCAGCAAGAAATATCTGTGAGACTGTCCTCTCCCAAAAACCACCTGAAAGCTGGAAGAAAAGCTCTGGCTCAAGTGGTACAGTGCTATCCTTGAATGAAAAAACTGAAGGACAGAACCGGGCCCTGAGTTCAAGTCCTACTACCAAAATGCACTCATGCACACACACACACACACACAAACACACACACACACACACACATACACACACACACACACAGAGGAAGGTGATAATGATAAGCGGAGCTAGAACTGGGGGCAGTCCTGAGGCATAATCATAGTAAACTCTTAAACCATATCAGTGGTTTTTCCCTAAGTCCTTCTTGGGTTGAGGGGTCTGGGCCATGGCAGTAAGTTCCATGGAACCTGCGCCTCCATCTAAGCACTCTGGAGGAAAGCAGGGTTCCGAGCCCTGGGACTCCTGGGATATAGCGTTTATTACAAACAGCAGCCAGCCGGCTCTGGATTCCTGAGCCTACAAGTCTTTCATGAGCCCAACTCAACACTGCCCAAGGTGTGCCTGACAAATTCGCATTCTTGTGATATCCATGTGAGCTGTCATTAACTGTTCTACTACTCCTGGAAAAGAACCGTGGTCTGAGACATAGATTTAGTGCTCAGATCCACACTGCTCTCATGATAGATGTCATTCTGATGACCTCCATGTCACAAGGCTCGATCCTTCTCTGGTACTGTGGCCCACTCTGTATGCAAAGGCATCCAAGGAGGCTGCTCTCAAGATTGTAGGACACCTAGACATTGGGAGACCCTCAGAAGCCCACTGGAAAATACTCTGCTTAGAGCCACAGCATGAGGTCAAAGCAGGCCAGGTATTAGTCATAGGGCTCGAACTTGGGTCTGATACCTTGACATCATGCCTTAAGCAAACACCATCTGTGTTTCCCAGGATTGTCTGTGCAATGCTATTTCAGATATCTCCACATCCTAGCATCTAGGGTTCCCAGGACTGTCTGGCTGGAATAGGTCAAGGGTTGCAGAACTGAGATGGGGTCTTCAGTAAAATGGAGTTGCATAGGTTCCTCAACACCAGTTGCACACACCAGCCCAGGCAAAGCCTTCGTGGGTTCAGTTCTTAAATGGCAGTGAAGGATGCTTTGTTCAAGCTGCCTGCTCAGACTTAGTATTCTTTGAGGGCTTGTTCCAGCTTGCCCAGGTTGGGGGGCTGGGCATGGGCAACCTGCTGAAAGCCCATCATCCAGGCCCTGTACCTGAGCTCCCTTTTGCTCAAGGGTAGTGCTCTGCAACTTGAACCACTCAGGGATTTTGTTTGTTTATTTGTTTCATTTTCCTGTGATCTCTTAAGAAACACAAGTGTCTCGAACTTTCCTGCCCAGGCTGAATTCAAATTGGCATCTCAGCCTTCTGAGGAGCTAGGATCACAGGCAGGAACCACTGACAACCTGGCTTACTTTTCTTCTTGTTTTTCTTTTTTTTTCGTTACAATCTGAAATCTTAACGGTGTCGTTCCAATGGTTTGCATTCGAAGAAAACTTCCCAGGCCTGGAATTCGAATGCTAGGACTGCCACTCACAAATGGAGGGTGATCCTGCAAACTCATTCCTATTCATGTGAATGCTAATGGAATGTTTTAAAAGTAATAATTAAATTTGCAATTAATTCACGACTCTATTTTAGAATGCCATACAAATATTATTGAATTTATATCTTCCATTCTAGCACCATGGTATGATTAAAGATATTGACTGATATTTTATTAATGCTTTTGTAAGTATTCAATAATGATTCTTCATTAAATGGAGGTATAATTTAATAGCTAATAATTGGTAATTATATATATATATATATAACAATAATATCTTCATATTCCCTCTGTATACATATATATAGACATATATATATATATATGTGTATGTATATATATATATATATATATATATATATATATATATATATATATATGGCACTATTGTGGCTTGATTATAGGTCCTCAGAACTTCCTTGCAGCTCAGGTGGCCGGAGGCTGGTGTTCTGAGACTGTGACCCCATTTATGAATTGGGCATTGTAGGCCATGAGTTGAAATCCCAGCATGGCCAAAAATTTATTCATGGAGTAAGAAGCCAATTTTGACATATTTTTTTTCCTTCTCTGTGAAAGTCTTGGGTCTCAGTGTATGTGATGTGATGCAATAAAATAAATGTTATACGTACAACAATACTAAATAAATAAGAGTAATAAATGTCATATGGAGTAACCCATATGACATAGATCTAATATATGAGTACTATATTTTATAGTGCTGGGGCTTCAATTCAGGCCCTTGAAAATTGTATGAATTGCTTGTCTTCAAGGACGGTGATCTTCCCCTTCACTCACAGTGCCTCAGAATTCCCCAGACCCTGAGTTTAAATCCCAAGCTTGCCAGATATATGGTGCAAATGCCAAGCCAGGGCCTTATTATTATTATTATTATGTTTTGGGCCAAGCACCGGGCTTGAACTCAGGTCTTGGTATCTCTGCCACAGCCGATCCTGGGATCCTAGGTCCCAAGTTCAAATTTCAGTGCTGGCAAAAATAAAAATAAAAAGGAGAAGGATAAAACTGAGAAGTTCAAGCAGGTGGTTTTACTTTTTTTTTCCTTTGCCTTGTGACCATCCTGGGTCTAAATGACAATGCCCAGAAATTGTACATGACCTTACATGGCTGATATTTGGATGGCTATTAGGGAAGCCAAGCTGAAACTGGCAACTTAAGCCTGGAGATCGAATCCTGGACTGCCAGGATGACAGGAGATTCTAAGAAACACTTTCCAATATACATCTGAATGAATGGAATGTTGTAAAAGTAACAATTGCATTAGTATTTAGTGTACTATTATATTATGAAATTATACACAATTATACTACATTGACTAATTTTCAATTAATACTTCATTATGTATTCAATCATGATGCTTAAAAAGGAAGGAATAATTTAATTGCCAGTAATTGGTAGTAATATTGTATATGCAATTTCATAATATAGAGACATCTCAAGTTATTTACATCTACGTCTATCTATCTATCTATCTATCTATCTATCTATCTATCTATCTATCTACAAATCTAAACATTTATCGGTTTATACACTTGTCACTACTGGGACTGAGTCATAGAGTGCTCGCCTCGTATGTACAGAGCCCTGGGTTCGATTTCTCACTACTGTGTGCATAGAAAAATCCAGAAGTTGTGCTGTCGTTCAAGCATTTGAGCACTAGCTTTGAGCATAAAAGATTAAGGACTGTGACTAGACCATTACTCAAGACCCAAGACTGGCACCAAAACAAAAACAAAAACAAGGAAAAGATAGAATGTTCTGACTGCAACTATTAAGGATAGGGTTGCAAATACCTCATCACAGAGCAAGCAGTGCTAGTGCTGACAGCTGCCATCTAACCTGACTTAGCCACAGGTAAACCAGTGCAACCCAGCTCCACAGAACCGGATGCTACTGGCTTGCTTACCTCTGTCATCCAAGATACTCAGGGGCTGAAGTCTGACACTGGTGGGTTTAAAACCCAGCCCTGTCAGGATGTCTGTGAAACTCTGAGCTGTGGCTCAAAGTGGTAGAGCTCTAGTCTTGAGCAAAAGATCTTAGGACAGTACCCCTAAACTTTCAGTGCAATCCCCATGGCTGATGCCCTCCTCCCAAAAAACCCCATCCCTCTAAAATCTAAATTTGGACTGTTTGTGACGTGTTTCTGAAAGATTGGTGATACTGATGAAAGCACCCTAATTTAATGACAGCATGTAGGATACAGCTATGTGATGAGTCCTTCATGAGGTGTTGTGTGTTGAGTCATTCATGCGGTGTATTTTTTCATCTGGTTCAAGTAAGATGATTGTGCAGATGAGAAATTTGTGGCTCAGATATGTATCCCTGTCAGGGACAAAATTATGTATGTACCTAACTAGTGAGTTGTCACCTGCAGACAATTGTTTTGGTTTAAGTTTCTCAGTCATGAATCTTGAACTCAGGACCTAGCCACTGACACTTACCTGTTGTGATCATGGCTAGTGCCTTACCACGTGGAGCCAAAAACACCCTTGCAACAGAGTGTTAGGGTCTAGGCGTGTAGTAGCTAAGGTCTGTCATCCTGCCTACTCAGGAAGCTGAGATCTGATGATCTGGGTTCAAAACTATCCCAGACACAAATGGTCCCATGAGACTTTTATCTCCTATTCACCATTTAGAAACTTGAAGTGGAAGCCTTGCTCCTGTCATCCTCGCTAATCAGGTGGCAGAGATCTGAGGATCACGGTCCAAAATCAGCCTGGGCAGAAAATTCCTTGAGACGCTTCTCTCCAGTGACCCACCAAAAACCTCAAGGGATGCTGTAGCTCAAGCAATTGGCTTTAGCTGAAGAGCTCAAGGACAGCACCCAGGCCTAGATTTCAATTCTTCCAACTTCCAAGAAAAGAAAGAAAGAAACCTGAAGTGGTGTACTGAGAATGTGTCTTAGGGGTAGAGTGTTTTCCATGAATCAATCCCTGGGTTTGATTCCTTAGCACCCCATCACTAGAAAAAAGCCTGAAGTGGCTGTGTGGCTCAAGTGGTAAAATGCTATCCTTGTACAGGAGAAACTCAGGTAGAGTGCTCAGGTCCTGAGTTCAAGCTCCAGGACAAGTCAATGAACACACACACGTATGTACACACACGCACACACAGATGCCAGAAGTGAAGCTGTGACACCAAATGGTAAAGAACTGAGCTTCTATTCTGAGCTCATGTTCAGCACCCAGGTCCTGTGTTCAACCCTGAAACACAGCCACCCAGGGCCCAACTAGGAGAGGTCAAAAGTTTCAAAATCTGATGAGCTTCACCAGTCCTAGATGACAAGAACCATTGTGATATTACACATGTGCTTAGATTTAGCAAGCTTCCAGAAACCTAGGGAGGCAACATTGCCAATAATGAAATCATTAAGTTCAGCTCCCTAGTTGTCTGCCAGAATGACCCTTGACTTAATTGTAGCAGGTTATTTTAACACTGGAACATAGTCTAAGAAAGACAGGATAAGTGCAGGGAACTTGGCCTGCCATGGGAGGTGGCACAGATAAAGACTTCCTGTCAAAACAGCACTGGGGAGAGAGATAGCTGGAGGTACAAACAGGCCTTTTTCTCCTGGCCTTCAGAGCCTGCCCACACTCTTCCTCACTAATTGCCTGGAAGGAGTTTTTTGTTAAACAGCAGTACAGGAGTGAGGCCTTTTGTCTGCCTGTTCCAACAATGAGGCAGACTTCCTCCAGCAGTCCCCGGTGAGGAGAAAACCTCAGGCTACAATGGGAACAGTGAGGGGAGCCCCGGAACATGCACTGTCTTGAAAGCACTTTCTGTGTTATGAAATCATTCTATTCAAAGCAAATTTCCTAGCTGGATGCCTTTCATCATAGGGACTCTGGACCTTCACTGATAGAAATACATGCATACATACATGGGGAGACATAGAGTTACTGGCTTTTTTTTGGCTGTTCCGGGGGTTGTACTATGAGCCTAGGCACTGTCCCTGAGCTCCTTTTGCTCCAGGATAGTGTTCTGCCCTTGAGCCATAGCCCCATTCATGGGGATTTTGTATTCCTGTGATCCCTCAGAAATGAGAATGTGGTGGACTTTCCTGTCCTGGCTGAATTCAAACCGGCATTCCCTACCTCTCAGCCTCCTGAAGAGCTAGGATTACAGGCAGGATCTGCTTACACTTGAGTTTCTTTTCTTCTCATTGTTTTCTTTCATCTTGACAATCTGAAATTTTCACAGTGTAATTCTAATGGTTTGCATTTCAAAGTAAACTACCCAGGTCTGTAGTTCAAAAGCCAGGACGGCCACTTACAAATGGCAGGATATCTTGAGAAAATCATTCCTATCTATAGGAATGCTTACTGGAATGTTATAAAAGTAACAATTAAATTTGTAGTTATTTCATGATTCTCTTATGCAATGCCACCAAAAAGTATTGGATTATGTCTTCCATTTTAGCACAATGGTATGATATTCCTAATTAAGGAATACTGACTACTTTTACATTAATGTTTTAATAAGTATTCAACCATGATACTTCATTAAGTGGAAGCATAATTCAATAACTAATAATTCATAATATATATATATAATTTAATATCCTTACATTGCCTCTCTCTCATATATATAGCAAACTACACATCTGTCTATCTATCTATCTATCTATCTATCTATCTATCTATCTATCTATCTATCTATCTATCTATCTATCTATGTATCCACCACTGCTATTACTTGATCGCAGGTCCTCAGAACTGGCTGGCAGCTCAGTTTGCCAAAGGCTTTTGTTCTACAACTGACCCATTCATGAACTGGCATTGTGGGCTGTGAGTTCAAGTCCCAGCACGGCCAAAAGTTTATATGTGGAGTCAGAAGCCAATTTTGACACATTTTTTTCCCTTCTGGGTGAAAGTCCTGGGTCTCAGTATGATGTATAATCCATATGCAAATAAATCCATGTGATAAGATGTAATAAATGAAATAAATGTTATATATGTAATAATACTAAATAAAATAAATAAAAAATAAATAAGGGTAACAAATGTCATATGGAGTAAACCCATGTATGTAAATAGATCTCATGTATGAATATTATTTTTTACAGTGCTGAGGCTTGAATTCAGTCCCTGGAAACTGGTCTGAAATTCTTATCTTCAATGACGGTGTTTCCCCTTCCCCACAGTGCCACAGAATTACACAGACCTTGAGTTCAAATCCCAGGCCTGGCAGAAAAATGATGCAAATTCCAAGCCAGAGTCTTAAATTTTGACCAGGAACATGCACTGTCTTGAAAGCACTCTCTGTTCTATGGCATCATTCTATTCAAAGCAAATTTCTTAGCTGCGTGCCTTTCTTCATAACAACTCTGTATGTTTACTGATAGAAATACATGCATACATACATAGACACATGGAGTTACTGGCTCTTTTTTATTTTTGTTGCAGGTTCTGAGACTTGACCTGTGAGCCTAGACATTGTCCCTGAGATCCTTTTTCACAAGGTAGCACTTTATTGTGCCTTAATCCATGATACATCATTAAATTGAGGCATAATTTAATACCTAATACCTAATAATTTAACACCTAATAATTATTAGTATTACATTACATATAATTTAATAATATACAAACATCTCACATTCTATAAATATATTTATATATTTAAATATACAGTGGAATATACATACACATCTCTCTCTCTCTCTCTCTCTCTCTCTCTCTCTCTCTCTATATATATATATATATATATATATATATATATATATACCTATTTATATATTGGCCATTCCTGGGGCTAGAACTCAGGTCCTGGGAACGGCCTGGCAGTGAATTTGTTTGAGACTGCTGTGCTTTCAATGACCCCTTGATTAATTGGGCATTCCATGCCCTGAGTTCAAATCCCAGCAGTGCCGAAGGCAATAAGTGAGTAAGAAGCCAATATTGTCCTGTTTTCCTTTTTGTGGAAATATTGTGTCCTAGGTACAATATGTAATATCTATGCAAATACATATATATGATATATATTATACATGTATATAAATATTATTTTTGCCAGTTCTGGGGCTGGAATTCACACCCTAGGAAATGCTCCTGAAGTTTTTTTCTTCCAGGAGCTTAGCTTCCACTTCATCCAGAGCACAATAGAGTTACCCAGTCCCTGAGTTCAAATCCCAGGTCTGACAGATAAAATGGCCCAAATTCCTAGCCAGGACCTTAACTTTATTGGGGGCACAGGTATGGGGCTTGAATTTAGGTCGTCACAACTCTGCCTCAGCCTTGATTACCCTAGGCTGGGGTGCTGCTTTTACACCTACAGATGATCCAGGGATCCTAGGACCAGAGTTCAACTCCCAGCTTTGGCAAAAAAACAAACCAACCAAAGTGGAAGAGAAAAAAACAGGAAGTTTTACACAACAGTTTTATCTTTGTTTCCTTAGCACTGTGACCATCCTGGGTCTTAATGACTCGGCTTGAAAATTGTAGGAGACCTTGCATGGCTGAAGGCTGGTGGGCTGTCAGTGAAGCCTGAGCCCAACCAAGAAACCTAGGCCCTGAGTTCAGTCCTGGGACTGCCACCTACAGGGCTGAAGATCCTAGAGAACTCATTCCTATCTATAGGAACAATAATAGAATGTTTGTAATATACTAATTAAATTACTAATCAGCTAGTCATTCTAGTATAAGATTATATGAAATAAATATAGGTCATTGATTAATTTAATTAATACTTTGTGAAGTCTCCTGCTGTGATTAATTAATGGAGTCATAATTTTAGACTAAACAATTTTTAGTAATAGAATATATAATAATAAGATATGGACGTCATCTTTATATAGAATTATACATTAGAATCTATATAAATATCTATCTGTCTCTCTATAAATTTATTTATATATGTATATACAGATGTAAATACACACACACACACACACACACACACACACACACACACACTAGAATCTACACATCTATCTGTTTATATATTGGCCACTCCTAGGGCTTGATCTCAGTTCCTCAAATTTGCCCTACATCTTCATTTGCATCAGACTGGTGTGCTAACATTGACCCATTCATGAAGTGGGCCTTCTAGGCCCGAAGTTCAATCACAGAACTGCCAAAAACTTAATCCTGATGGAAGAATCCAAGTGTCCCACTTGTTTTCCTTATCAGTGAAAGTGCTGGGTCTAAGGAATGATGTATAATACATAGGCAAATCTGTGTCCTATGTAATAGGATATAAAAAACGTTATACATGTAACCATACTCTCTAAAATATATAATAAATAAATAAAACACAAAATAAAATGAATAACTACACTAACTGCCATATGCAGTAAACATGTGTATGTAAATATAAATCTTGTATTTAAAATGTATACGAATATTATTTTTTGAGTGCTAGGGCTTGAATTCAGCCACTGGGAACAGGCTTGAATTTCTTGTTTTCCAGCTGGGTGAGCTTCCCCTTCCCCCACAGTGCTGCAGATTTACCCAAACCCTGAGTTCAAATCCCAGGCCTGGCGGAAAAATGGTGTGAATTCCAAGCCAAGGAGCCTCATAATTTTTAAAATATTTTTAATGTATGTCTGTATCTGTCTGTCTGTCTGTCTGTATGTGTGTGTGTATTTTTATTTTGTCAAGGACAGGGCTTGAACTCAGGGCATGGCAACTCTGCCTCAGCTTTGATCACTCTAGGCTGGGTTGCAGCCACGGGACACACAGCCGAACCAGGGTCCTCAAAGGCTTACAAGAAAAAATAAAATAAAATGACACAGGAAAAAAAAATGGCAACATTTTTCTTTTCAAGGTGACCATCTTGGGTCTGAATGACACAGCTGAAAAGTGTTGGTAACCTGGCATTGCTGAAGTCTGGTGGGCTTCCAGGGAAGCCATAGGCCAACATGGCAAAATAGGCTCTGTGTTCGAAGCCTGGTCCTGACCCCTAGGGAGATCCTAAGAGTCTCGTTCCTATTCACAGGAACACCGATGGAGGGTTACGAATGTCATGGTTGAATTTGCTGTTCCTGAATGATACTACTATAAAATTAGAGACTGATTTTAGGAGACCGATGGATTTTAATTAATATTTTTTGACACATTAAGAGAATACTATTAATTACATGGATGCAATAGTTTAAGGACAGTGGTTAATTTAATTAATAATTCATTAAGTGGGCTGGGAAGGTGGCTCAGTGGTAGAACGCTTGCCTTGCATGCCTGAGACCCTGGGTTCGATTCCTCAGCACCACATAAACAAAAAGAAAAAAGCCGGAAGTGGCGCTGTGGCTCAAGTGGTAGAGCGCTAGCCTTGAGCTGAAGAGTTGAGGGATAGCGCCCAGGCCCAGAGTTCAGGCCCCACGACTGGACCAAAAAAAAAAAAAAAATTCATTAAGTATGAAAACAATAATGTTAATTACATGGAGGCATAATAAATACCCCAAAATTGGTAGGAATGTAGCCTATATAACTAAATAATATATAGACATCTCTGGCACTCTATAAATATCTATATCTCTTTGTGTACCACCATCTGCATGTCAGGCTGTTCTTATTTTATCAACGCTTGGGGCTTAATCTCAGGTGCTGGGAACTGCTTGTCAGCTCCATATGCCCCAGGCTGGCATGCTGACACTCACCCATTCATGAATTGCGCCTTGTAGGCTGTGAGTTCTGGTGCCAGCACTCACAAAAATTGAATTGTGCAGTAAGAAGCCCATGGTGACACGTTTTCCTTTTCTGTAAAAGTCCTGGGTGTCAGGTGTAAATTTCATACATAGAGAAATCTATATCCTATGTAATAAATGCAGTAAATATTCCATGCATAATAGCAGTCAATAAAATAAATGGTAAATGAGTCAAACAAAAAAATAAAATGAATAGCTACACTAAGCACAATTTGGAGTCAACATACGAGGCAGGATGTCAGGGACTGGGGACCACCTGGCAGCTGAATTGGCTAGAGGCTGCTTTGCTGGCAGTCACCCATTCATGAATTGATCTTGTTAGGCCGTGAGTTTAGATCCTAGCACTGCCAAAAATGTAATCTTGGAATGAGAAGCCGAATGTGACACATGTTTTCCTTTTCTGTGAAAGTGCTCAGTGTTAGGTAGGATGTATAATTCGTGTGCAAATCTATATGCTATGTAATAGGGTGTAATAAAGGTAAAAAAATGTCATAGGTGGAAGGATTGTCACGACAATAAATGATAAACATTGAATTAGTGAATCATACTAGGATAAAATTAGACACAATAAGTATAGGATGTACATTAAATTTAATTAATATTTTATTAAGCATTAACAGAATAAAAATTACATGGAGACATAATTAAATACCTAATAACTGGTAGTAACACATGATGCATAATTCAATATTATATAGACATGTGTCTCATTCTATGAAATATTAATTATATACATATATGATAAACAATACTGATATTGAATAATTATTAATTAATGCTTTATTAATTGTTAACTGGGACACATCATTAAATGGAGATATAATTTGATACCTAAGAATTGGTACTAATATTATCTATAATTTAATAATATGCATGCATCTCTCTTTTTGTGTCTATAATATTCATATACAGCAATGTCTATCTATTTATACCTTGTTCACTCCTGGGACTCGGTGGTTCAGTGCTCACCTAGTAAGCATGAAGCCCTGTGTTCAATTCTTCAGTGCCACATAAATAGAAAACCCAGAAGTTCTGCTGTCTTTCAACCAATTTAGTGCTAGCCTTGATCACAAATGCTTAGGGACAGTGTATAAGCTATTACTCAAGCCCCAGGACTGCAACCAAAAAAAGGTAGGATGTTCTAACTGCAATTATAGAAGGACAGAACTTCAAATACCTCATTACAGAGCAAGCTAGGAGTATGGTGCTGACAGCTGCCACCTAACCTGACTTAGCCACATGTAAACCACTGCAACCCAGCTCCATGGGTTACCCATGTCATCCTGGCTTATGCCCGTCATCTTAGCTGCTCAGGGTGTTTAAACCCCAGTCCTGGCAGGATGTCTGCGAGACACTTCAAAATGTGGCTCCAAGTCGTAGAGCTCTAGCCTTGAGCAAATGTTATTAGAACAGTATCCCCATGCTTTCAGTTCAAGCCCCATGACTACCTCCCCCAAGAAAAAAACCACCCCACTAAACCATTAGATGTGAACTTGTATGATTTGTGGAATTTTCCACAAAGAATGGTAATATTGATGAAACACCCTAATTCTAATGACAGCTTGTGGAATAGAGTTATGTGCTGAGTCCTTCACAGGGTGCAGTTTGCTGATACCAGCATTGGGTGCTGGGTACTAAGTCTTTCACAAGATGCTGGGTGCTGAGTCCTGCAAAGAGTGGCATGTACTGTGTCTTTCACAGGGTGCATTCTTACATTGTGCCCTTGTAAGGGATCCACAACTGAGATGACTATGCATACAATAATATTGAAGCTCAGATATGTCCCAATGACAGGGACAAAATTATGTATTACTGAAGACTAATGAGTTGTCTTCTGCGGACAAATGTTTTCTTTTTTTTTCTGTCATGAACCTTGAACTCAAAGCCTAGGTGCTGACCCTTACCGCTTGGGCTCATGGCTAGCACTTCACCACATGGAGCCATGGACCCCCTTGCAGCAGAGGCCATGGCCAAGGGGTCAGTAGCTGGTCTGTCATTCTGCCTTCTCAGGAACCTGAGATCTGAAGATCTGGGTTCCAAAATATCCCAGACACAAAAGGTCCCATGAGACTATTATCTCCAATTCACCACAAAGAACCTGAAGTGGAAGCAGGGTGCTTGTGGCTCATGCTGGTCATCCTAGCTACTCAGGAAAATGAGATCTGAGGATCATGGTTCAAATCTAGCCTGGGCAGGAAAGTCCTTGAGACACTTAACTCCAATGAACCACCAGAAAACCTGAAGTGGCGCTGTGGCTCAAGTGGTAGAGCAAAAGACTTGAGCTAGCTCAAGGAAAGCACCCAGGCCCATACTTCAACTCCTACTACTGACAACAACAACAATAAAAAAAAGACAGAAATAAACTAACAAACCTGAGGTAGAGGCCTGGGAAAGTGCATTAGGGATAGAGAGCTTTGTATCTATGAAACGCTGGGCTTGATTTCTCAGGACCATATCACTAGGAAAAACCCTGAAGTGGCTCTGTGGCTCCAGTGGGAGAAGGTTATCCTTCTACAAGAGAAACTACGTAGAGTGCTCAGGTCCTGAGTTCAAGCTCCAGGACTCATGTATGTGTATGCGTGCACACACACCAACACACAAATACACACACAAAAAAACACACACACTCATAGACCAGAAGTGATGTTGTTACACAAAATGGTAAAGCAATGGGCTTCTGCACTGTGCTCATGCTCAGCACAAAGGCCATGTGATCAACCCCCAAACCTAGCCACCCAGGGTCCAACAAGGAGAGGTCAAAGGTTTCAAAACCTGATGAGCTTCACCAACCCTAGATAACAGGAAGCTTTGTGATATCCAACATGTGCTTGGATTTCCCAAACCTAGGGGAGGCATCATAGGCCCATCATTGCTGGCAATGAAACATTTCATTAGGTTCAGTGCCCTAGTTGTCTGACAGAAGTACTCCTGAATTATATTGAGCACTTTATCTGAACACCAAAACATAGTCTCACAAAGGCAGGATAAGTGCACATAACTTGATCTGCCATGGGAAGTGGCACAAATGAAAGCTTCCTGTTAAAGCAGAGTAGTGGGGAGAGAGATAGCTTGGGGTACAAAGATACCTTTTCTCCTGACCTTCAGAGCACACCCACACTCATCCTCACTAACTGGCTCAGGTGGAATTGTTTGTTACCCATCCTCACTAACTGGCTCAGGTGGAATTGTTTGTTACCCAGCTGTACAGGAGTGAGGCCTTTTTGTCTGCCTGTCCACACAATGTCAGAGACTTCTTCCAGCAGGCCTCGGATGCAGAGAAACCCTCAGGTTACACTGGGAACAGTGAGGGGTTCCCTGGAACGTGCACTGTCTTGAAAGCAGTCTCTGTGTTATGAAATTATTGTATTGAATACAAATTTCCTAGCTTGGTGCCATTCATCATAGCTACTCTGGAGCTTCACCTATAGGAATACATCCATACATAGACAATGACATGGAAGTACAGGCACTTTTTGAGAGGGCAGGTCCTGAGGTTGAACTATGAGCCTAAGCATTGTCCCTGAGCTCCTTTTGCTCAAGGGTAGTACATGAAGCTTGAGTCACAGCCTCACCTCTGGGTTTTTTGTGATCTCTTAGATCACAAAAACAGTGTCATGGACTTTCCTACACTGGCTGGATTCAAACTAAGATTCTCTCCATCTCAGCATCCTAAGGAGGTGGGATTACAATCAGCAGCCACTGACACCTTCTTTCTTTTCTTCTTCATTTTTTAATCTGGACAGTCTGACATCTTAGCAGGGTCATTCCAATGGTTTGAATTTATCAGTAAACTAACCAGTGTTTATTATAGCTGCTTTCTCTCCTCATCTTCCTCTCTGGTCACAGGTTAGAAGCCAAAAGTGAGAAATGAGTGTCATAGGATTTGGGAGCTAACGTTCACAGTTCATGCCAGCTCTGTCACTTGGCTTTGAGCTGCAGTGAATTTACTGTCTCCAGATGAGAGGACCAAAAGCTGGAGTGATCCTCACACTGTCTTTATTGGTCCTTTGCCTATAAAATGATCTAATAGTTATGAGTGTTATGTGTCTCCAAACTTAAGTATCTAGAACACATTAGAAGCATCTTCCTGTTTCTGTTTTTCTCTAGTACCTCTCGAGATTTAGACTAAGGTTTTGTGTGGAGCAGATTCTTGGTGAATCCCTGAGGAAAGCCACTTGAAGCATCCTCAGGAGATCACCATCCACAGACAGGCCAGGCAGAAAAGTCTGTGAGACTCTTATCTCCAATATTCCACCAGAAAACCAGAAGTGGAGCAGTGTCCCAGAGGGTAGAGCTCCAGCTTTGAGAGAGCCGAGCAGGAGATCAGGCCAGACCAGGCAAACCTAGGTGGGCCTTATATCCAATTAATGACCAGATAGCTGGAAGTGTAGCTGTGGCCATGGTAGAGCCTCAGCCTTGAGTAAAACATCTGAGGAACACATGGGGACCTGACATTAGACCCTAGGATGGCAACAAAAATTCAAAAAGAGAAGGCCATGTTATCTATCAGTGCCTACTTATGTGTGTATATTACCTCCCTGAGTGCAAACAGACCATATGTAATGCTTCTGCTTTTATTTACTGATTTATTTTTCAGATATGCTTGTTGCACATACTACATCATTCTCTTTGTTTCAGGCCGATCGATTTTCTCTTCTAAGTTCCAGGCCTATGTCTTTATATGATGCACACTTAAACTCTCAGCAGTCTTCATTTACATTTTATTATGAGGCCAAGACCGGTACAGTCACAATTCAGGTAAGGGAAGAAAAGGTTAGGTTTTGTTGAAATATCCAGTATTCAGAAAATTAAACTTGGAGATGTAAGATGGTAACATACTTATGCAAAAACTACCACAAAGAAAAAGATGAAGGGGCTGGAATGTGGACTTGTGAGAGAGTGCTTGCCTAGTATGGAAGAAGCCCTGGGTTTGATCCCTAAGTAGCACATACACAAAATGCCAGAATTGGTGCTGTGACTCAAGTAGCAGAGTGCTAGAGACAGTGCCCAGGCCTTGAGTTCAACCCAAGAACTGGCAAAGAGATAGCTATTTAGGTAGGTAGGGAAGTAGGTAGATAGATGGATGGATGGATAGATGGATGGATGGATAGACAGATAGATGATAGATAGATAGATAGATAGATAGATAGATAGATAGATAGATAGATAGATAGATAGATAGATAGATAGATAGATAGATAGAAAGATGATAGATGAATATGGTCTTGGGCATCAGGAGGAAAGAAGGGAACAATTCCCAGTCACGAGGCATTCTGCAGTGTGCCAGGACACCAGCATCGACTTCACACAACCACAGAGCAGGAAGACTGTCGTGTCTGTCCCACATTTCAGGCAGTCGAAGGCACCACAGCTAAGAGGGAAGAACCAGGTTCTAACTCAGGTGCTTGGACACAGTACAGTAAGGGCCCTGCCTCTTCTTAGACTGGGGATTTGCATTAATTATGTGGAGAATAAGGGAAGTAGAATGGACTGGCAGAGGTAGAAGAAGAGCCTTCAAATCTGACAGATGGAGAGTCAAAAACCCACTCCCTAAGATCAGAGAGCAGGCTTTTTCTGTTCTGTTCCTCCCCTCTCCCCTCTAAATTGGCTGTCTATTGTTAACTTAAAGATAGCCTGAGGCTCCCTTCAATTGAGGGAAGAAGGTTAATTAGTCATTGTTTGAAGAGGCTGAGGAAAGCCTGACCCTGATGTAACTCTAACAAATGGTTCAGGTTTCTCCTCATTGCTGGTGTGCCTGGAATGAATGAAGTGAGTTTGCAGCTCACTTCCCTGTTGCATGTGTACAATCTGCCTCCTAATCCTGCAGGTCTTGGTCTCCTCACATAGCCTGCCTTTTGAAACTGTTTCCTGTCCTTCAAATACAGTGTTACACTGGAGTTCTTCCTGCTAACAGGGCTAAGGCTCAGATCCTGAGAACTTCATTTGAACCCAGGATGGGTAAATAATGTTCCTTTCCTGCTTCTATAGCTCAAGAACTCTAAGAACATTTAGAGTGCAAGTACCATATCACCAAGGGAAACCCAGGAAGCTCTTGAACATCTGACCTTTCAGCAGTGGAAGTCAGAGTGTCATAGACTTTCCATCCCTGGTTTGATTCACCCTGTGTTTTTCAGGCCTCAGCCTCCTGAGCTAGGGTGACATGCATGAGCTACTGGTGCTCTGCGAAGTTCAGAACTGTAATGACAACACAATTCAAATGCTTATCACCAAGGGCTTGGTGAGCATATTAAGCCTTTCAACATTGGACCTTTCAGAACCCTGTAGGACACAGATTATAATGCTAGAGCCAGAAAGGCTGGACATATGGATGTGCTACACTTGAACCTTGAGCTCTGATTCCAATTCTGGTGTACATTAGCATTCATTTTCCAGAGAATATTCTCCTAATTAGCAAATAGGAAAAGTAGTTCGATTAATCCTCATTTTTTTTCCAGTTGTGTGTCTCGAACTCAAGCCTGGGCATTGTCCCTGAGCCCTTTAGCTCAAGATGAACACTCTACCACTTGAGCCACAGCACCACATGGGGTCTTTTGGAGGTTCATTGAAGGTAAGAATCTAACAGGCTTTCTTTGCCTAGGTTGTCTCTGAACTGTGGTCTTCAGATCTCAGCCTGCTGAGAAGCTAGTGTTCCAGTTGTGAGCCACTGGCATCTGGCGTATTGTTTTTGACAGTTTTGGGCTTTAACCTAGGGCCTTTATCTTAGGGCCGTGGTACTGTCTCTGAGCATCTTTTTCTCAAAGCTAGCGCTCCACCACTTGAGCCACTCCACAGCTTCTGGCTTTTTCTAAGTATGTGGCACTGAGGATTCAAACCCTGGCATTCATGCATGCTGAGCAAGTTCTCTATCACTAAGCCAAATTTCTAGCCCCACCCTTACAATTTTATCCCTCAACTTGCCTATCCTCAAGAAAAGGCATATGAGTATAAATCATTTAAAGAAATCCAAATAGGAAGGTGTCCAAAGATACAGAAGACAAACCTCATACTTGGGAGAGACAGTAAACATGTGAAGACTATGACAAATGCTTCCATTTAATTATGTATCAAGTTTCAATACTTAAAAAGTATTAATGAAAAATGGATCAATGTTCTATATTTTTTTGCTGTTTAATTTATTTTTTATTGTGAAAATACTATAGAGGGGTTACAATTACATGGGCAACATAATGAGTACATTTATTACCAAGCATTGTAGCCTCCTCTTTGTTTCACTTTCCTATCCCTTCCCATCCTCTTCCAGCCTCCTCATCCAATCCCCCTCCCCCCCCAACCAAAGTTGTAAAGTTCGTTTTGGACATAACGACTTGTACATTTCATTGTTGCAATGGGTCCACCTGTATCCCTATTTAAACGATTTGTTTTTTCTCATCCCTTCCACAAATTATGCCGACATCAAATACACTGAAAGCAGGGGTTATACCGTGGGGGAGGTACATACAAAGCAACAAGGAATTATCTTATAGATGTGTTAGAAACAATTGCATGAAAGAAAAAATACTTTTGAATACATATCTTAGGGATCCTTTACCTAACATCAATTTATCTGACCTTTTCTGTTTGACTCAGATATATACTACTTATGGCAAATAAGGGAAACCATGGGATCTATGTTTCTTTGAGCCTGGCATACTTCACTTAATATAATTTTTCCAAGTCTTTCCATTTCCTAACAAATGGGGCAATGTCATTCTTTCTGATGGAGGCATAGAATTCCATTGTGTATATATACATTTTCTCAATCCATTCAACTACTGAGGGGCATCTGGGTTGGTTCCATATCTTAGCTAGGGTAAATAATGCTGCAATAAACATAGTCGTGCTGGTAGCTTTAGAGTGGTCTTGTTTGTGAACATTTGGGTAAATGACCAAAAGTGGGATTGCTAGGTCATAGGCGAGCTCTATGTGGTGTCTTTTGAGGAACCTCCATACTGCTTTCCAAAGTGTTTGAACAAGTTTACACTTCCACCAAGAATGTAGTAAGGTTCCCTTCTGTCCACCTCCCCTCCAGCGTCTGTTGTATTTAGAGTTCTTGATTATAGCCATTCTAACTGTGGTGAGGTGTTATCTCAAAGTTGTTTTGATTTGCATTTCTTTTATGGCTAGGAAGGTTGAGTATTTCTTCATGTGTCTATTGGCCATCCTTCTTTCCTCTTCAGAGAAGTTTCTCTTTAAGTCTTTAGCCCAATTTATTAGAAAGTTGTTTCTTTGAAGATTTGTTGTTGGGGGATTTAATTTTTTGAGTTCCAGGTATATTTTAGATATGAGACTACTGTCCATTGTATGGCTAATGAAGATCACCTCCCAATCCGTGGGCTTTCTATTCATCTTGCTAGCTATGTCCTTTGCTATGCAGAAGCTCTGCAATTTCATGCAATCCCATTTGTCTATGGGTTTTTTGGATTCTAATTAATTTAATTCTGATTTATTTATGATTATTTCTTTCCATCTTTGGGATTGTGGTTTATCTTGGTGCTCTTATTCAAGGAGGCTCAGCTGTCTCATTAAATTGTTGGTTTCAGATCTCTCCAATTTGTTGATGTAGGAAATCAGAACTATAAACTTGCACCCTGAACACTACTTTCGCTGTGTCCCAGAGGGCTGGTAGTTTGTGTGTTCATTTTTGTTGACTATCATGAACATTTGAATTTCCTTTCTAGTCTCTTCCTTGACCCACTCGTGATTCAACAGTGTGTTTTTCAACCTCCTTGTGTCACGGGACTTTCTTTTGTGGGTTTTGGTGTTGAGTTCTAATTTTATTCCCTTGTGGTCTGAGAGAATGCAAGGTATAACTTCAATATTTCTGAATTTGGACAAGTTTGCTATGTGGCCTAAAATGTGGTCTATTTTGGAAAATGTTCCACGTGCTGCTGAGAAAAATGTGTATTCTGATGCTGCTAGTTGAAATATTCGGTAGATGTCTGTTAAATCTAGTTGATCTATGGAGTTGTTAAGATCTGCGGTTTCTCTGTTGAGTTTTTGCTGAGTTGATCTATCTAGTGGGGAAAGTGGTGTGTTAAAGTCCCCAAAAATTAATGTCTTTGGATCTATGTGGGATTTGAGGGAAAGTAGTGAGTCTTGGATAAATTTCTATGCTCCGTTGTGTGGCAAGTAGATATTTAGAATTGTAATATCCTCCTGAATGTGAGATCCCTTAATTATTATGTAGTGACCTTCTTTATCTCTTTTCACAAATTTTAATTTGAAGTCTATTTTATCTTATATTAGGATTGTAATTCCTTCCTGTTTATGGGGGCTGTTTGCTTGGTAGATTTTGTTCTAGCCTTTGAAATTTAAAATGTGTTTGTTTTTTGGGGGGCAAGATGTGACTCCTGAAGGCAGCAGATAGGAGGATCTTGCTTTTTAATCCAACTAGACAGTCTATATCGCTTAATTCGAGAATTAAGTTCGTTAATGTTGAGAGATAGGACTAAGGTATTAGGGAGTTCCTGCCGTTTTATCCACCTTCTTGGGGGCTGTGGCAACTGGGTTCTTCCTATGGTTCTTGGATTCTCAGTTTGGATGTGGTTTCTTGGGCTTTATTGTGGTCTTGTTCGTTTTCTATGTGTAGGACATCTTTAAGAATTTTTGTAGGGCTGGTTTGGTGGAGATATATTTTTTATTTTAGTTTAGTTTTGCTATGGAAGGTTTTTATTTAACCTTCCATTATGAAGGAGATTTTAGCTGGGTACAGAATTCTTGGTTGATAGTTGTTTGTCTTTAGTGCATGGCATACATCATTCCAGGCTCTTCTTGCTTTGATTGTCTCTGCTGAGAAATCTGGGTTGATTCTAATTGGTTTCTCCTCATAGGTGATTGATCTTGTGTCCTTGACTGCTTTAAGGATCTTTTCCTTGGTCTGAATTGATCCTGTGCGGATTATAATGTGATGGTAGGATGTCCTGTTCTGGTCTAGTCTATTTGGAGTTCAAATAGCTTCTTGTATCTGTATAGGCCTATCTTTTTGTAGGATTAAGGAGTTTTTTTGCTAGGATCCTGTTAAACAAATTTCCTATACCATTAACTTTTGTCTCTAGGAGCTACTCAACACCCATTATCCTCAGATTAGGCCTTCTGATGGTGTCTTCCAAGTGTTGAATAGATCTATCATATTTCTTGGATTTGTCTTGTATGGTTATATGTTCTTTCTCTATAATATCTAGGCTGTCTTCTATCCCAGAGATTCGATCTTTTGCATGGTCTAACCTACTATCAAGACTTTCTACATTTTTTTATTTCTTTTCCTTCTTATTGGTCATCTTTGATGGCTTCAAATTCTTTGTTGGAGCTTTGTTTAAGATCTTGTATGAACTTCTTTACTTCCTTAATTTAGTGTTCAGTGTTTATTCTCAAATCACTTAGTTGATTGGTTATGGTTTCCTTGGATACCCATTCCTTCTGTTGGGTTCCATTCAGCATTCCCTTTGTGGTCACCCTGACTTCTTTCAGCTCTCTGTTTATGGATTCCATGAATGCCTTTAGGGATCTTTATGTATTCTCATCCTGCTCTCTCAATTCCTGTATTACCCTTGATTAGCTTCCTCATGTTTCCCGCAATTCCTGTAGTTCTCTTTGAGTGTTCTCAGCCTGCTCATGCCAGTCCTAACTTTTTATTTGTCTGTTCTTGGTCAGTTCCCACAATTCCTGTCTATCTCTTTGACTGATCTCAGCATGCTCACTCCATTCCTTTATTTCTCTTTGAGTGTTCTCAATTTGCTCATGCAATTCCTATATCAATCTTTGAGTAGCTTCCTCACGCTCATGTTATTGCTGTATTGACCTTTGGTTTGCCTCCTGTCTCTCTCTATCATGCTCATACAGAGTTCTTTGCAAGTTTTCAATCTTTTCATTTACCATGTTCACCAGTAGTGTTTGTAGAGCTTTTTGGTTACTCTCCTCTGGATTATTCATTATCGGTTCTGTCCCCTGATTATCATGAGTGGGAGTTGAGATACCCAGACTTGCCATATTTCTAGTGTTTTTTCTGGCTTGCCCTGCCCATTTGGGATGAAAGTAGCACCAGTTTTGTGCTAGAACACTATCTTAAGGCAAGCATCAACCCAAGTCTGTAATTGCACAGTCAAAAGTCTGCAGATCCAATCTAGTACAACAGATATATCTATTCAACATCAAACAACTATGTATTAATGGGTTACAAACCACAAAGTAGAATTTGGCAAACCAGAAATTATTAGGTTTAGGGAGAGATGTGGGTAAAAATAGGAAAAGAGGGATGTGGAAAGGCAGAGGGAGAGTTAACTTAACTGAGTCCTAATCTCAAATCATGAATAGGTTGGTTAGAATGATAGTAAAGAGAGAGAAAAAAGAAAGAGAAAGAGAAAAAAGAGAGAAGAAAAAATAGAAAAACAAAAATTAAAAATTAAAAAGTGAAACACTTAAAAACTTAAAAATTATGCAAATTTAATAATGTAATATTCAGAGAAGAATGTGGATAGGATAAGATAAGGGTAGGGAAAGAAAGACACGTGAAAAACTTACAAATACAAATGCTTAAAATATTATATACGTATAAAGAGTTAGTACTGATACTAAGGAATTTAAGTCTAAAAGGTTTTTGAGTAATAAATTTCTGGATTAAGTGTGTACACAATGGGGGATAAGGTCTAATAATCGACTAAGTGTATATCTGTGGATGAGCAGAAGAGCAATTAAGTCATGTAAAGAAGAACAATAGAGAAGAAAAGGTGAAAAGAATGAGAAGGAAAGAAAAAAAAAGTATCAAAAGGTCAGTAGATGTAAACAAAAAATTTAAAAAAGAAAAAGAAGAAAAAACACATATATACCTCTAAAATAAAAACTTTAAGAGGAAGAAAAAATTTAATAGAAAACAAATTTTTTTTACAGTTAAAAATTAAAAGTATTTAAAAAATTTATAAAAGGTACAAAAAAATTTTCTTTAATTTTTTTGGGTAGGATGGCAAGATCTTGTATCTCCCTTGTGTCCATAACCAGTCTCAAGTTGGAGTCTCTGGTCTGCTTGTGGTGCTTGATTTTTGTGTGACTTGGTTGGATTCTTAAGTCATATTGTTTGAGCAGGCAGAAAAATGCTCTGCTTTACCCAGGATTTTGTGATCATCCTCCCAGGCTAGTTCAATGGGAGGGAGATCTGCTTGGAGTATCAAAAAAGAGGGAGATGGTTGATTCCTCTAGTTTGGAGATGCTGTGAAGAGGCTAGGTTCTTGGAATAGTTGAGGCCTTTCAGAAAACAGTTGCTTTTCCCTGAGGGTCTAGCTTCTGAGACACTCACAGAGCCCAGCCTGGAGACATACTCAGGGTTTATTTTTACTGAATTTCCATTGATTGTCAAGGCTGCTGTAGGGAGGGGCAACCTCTGGTTCTGTTTACCCAGTGAAGAAAGCCATTCCTGGGGCTGGCAGCCCAGGCTAGGTGACTTTTCCCTGGATGGAGCTGAGCCTGGCACGTCAGGTTAGGTTCCTGTGAACTGCTTAACGACTCTTTTCTATTCTTCCAAGGCCTGAGTTTGAGCTAGCTGCTCAGCCAGGCCTTTGTCAGTATCAAAGATGGAGATCTCCGGTAGTGGTGGGGGGGGGGGGTGGCCTTCCCTCCTCTGCTCCCTGAGAAGGAGTGAGGATGTCAGGCTTCTACTCATGCCGGATTCTTTGTTCCTGGGTCTTCTCTGTTCTGTGAATTGCAGGATGAAAATATCTGCTTCTTGTCAGTTCTGGCTGGTGTTGGGTAAAATTCGTTGGCTTGCTACGTGTGGCGCCTTTGTCCTGCACTCTCTGTGTTGCAGGTATGGCAGCTATGGTCACCGCTGTCACTGTTGCCATTGCTGCTGCGGCCGATGCCACCTCAGCTAAGGCTGCTGGCAAGTGCTCAGATCTGTCTCCTTGCCTGGATTTTCCCTCTCTTGCCTAACTCTCTTTACTTTGAGGGCACACTTGGTGTGATTCTCTGGCTTAGCACTGTTGACTGGAGCACTAAAACTGCTTTCTATGAGAGAGCTTGTTTAGCCTCCAGCTCCTCCTCCACCATCTTCCCAGAACTCAGTCCTATATTATTGTGTATAATTTTATAATAGATGTACAACATATACTACATATTATGTGCATAATAATACTAACACTAAATAGGGGCTGGGAATGTGACTCAGTTGTAGAGCTCTTGCCTTGCTTGTATGATGTCCTGGGTTCGATTCCTCAACACCACATAAGCAGAAAAAAAGAGTCAGAAGTGGCGCTGTCGCTAAAGTGGTAAGCGCTAGCCTTGAGCTGAAGAACTGAGGGACAGCGTCCAGGCCCAGAGTTCAAGCTCACGACCAGATCCCCCCCCCCAAAAAAAAATACGAAATACAATAGACAATAAGTAAATGAATCAAGTAAAAACTAAAAAAAATGAATGAAGTAAAAAAACTAAAATGAATATAAAATCAATAATAAAAATTACAATATGTTATAAACATACATATGTAAATTTTTATCATACATTACACATATATAGAACTATTTTTCCATTGCAGGGCCTTCATTCAGACCTTGGTAACTCTAACCTGAATTTCTTTTCCTCAAGTACAGTGAGCTTTGCTTTCACCCACGATGCAAAAGAATTACCTAGATGGTGAGATCAAATCCCAGCACCGAAGGAAATACTGTTCCCAGTTCTAAGACACCAACAATTTTTAATGGAAGCAGTTATGTTTATTCAGTTCCATACTGAACATTAAAATAAAAGCAGTGTAGAATTTTGTACATCTATTCAGACGTCTTTCCCTTACCCCCAAAACTGCTTCTCTGAGCACTACTTTTTTTTTCATTTTTTATTGTAAAAATGTTGTATAGAGGGGTTACAATTAAATGGGCAAGGTAATGAGTATATTTCCTATTGAGCATTGTTGCTTCCTCCTTTGTTTTCCACCTACCATCCCTTCCCACCCATCTCCACATCTACTACTGTTGCCTAGCTCAGTGACTTAATTTTTTATTTTTGGCTTTGCACTGGGTTTAAATTCAGTAAGTGGCAGCTCTGAACTTTCCTGCACACTTCTACAGATTTACAGAGACCCTGAGTTCAAATCCCAGACTAAGAAACAAAACTGGTAGAAAATCCCAACCAGGAAGCTTTATTTCTTTTTTAATTTAGTTAGATTATTAATTTTTAATTTATTCATTTTGCCAATAGGGGGCTTGAATTCAGGTCGTGGCAACTTTGACTCAGCTTCGATTGCAATAGGCTGGAGTATATCCTCTGGAACCACAGCCGATCTTGGGATCCTAGGCCCTAAACTTGCAAGAAGAAAAAAAAAGTAGCATAGAAAAAAAAGTGGCTAGCTGTAGAGGGCTAGGAATTTTATATTTTTTTCTTTGCACAGTGACCATCCTGGGTCTGAATAACATGGTTGCAAAGTGGACTTGACCAGACATAGCTGAAGGCTGGTGGGCTATCAGGGAAGCTATAGGCCAACCTGTCAGCCTAGGCCCTGGGTTCAAATCCTGGTCCTGACAGCTACCAATGGCAGGAGATCACAGGAGACATGTTCCTATGCATAGGAATACCAATTGAAAGAGTAGTTCATGCTTCGGTCTAGTCTAAAATTGAATGCAATAATCCTAGGAAGCTGATTGATCCTAATTAATAGTTTATTAAGCATGAAAAGGATAATATTCCTTCAATGATGGTATAATACATGCCTAAGAGTTGGTAGGAACGTAGTAGGTGTCATTTAATCATAGACAGACGGCTCTGGTGCTCTTTACCAATATATATTTATTTGTATATCACCGTCTGCCTATCCATGTATCACTGTTTTGACCAAACCTGGGGCTGGATCTCAGCACCTGGGAACCACCTGACAGCTTCATTGGCTAGAGGCTGCTGTGCTCACACACATCCACTCATGAATTGGTCCTGCTAGTCTCTGAGTTCAGATACCAGCACTGCCATTTAATCTTGGAGTAAGAAGCCAAGTGTGACACATGTTTTCATTTTCTGGGAGAGTCCTGGGTGTCAGGTATGATGAAGAACATATCTACAAACCTGGATGCTATGTGATAGAATGTAAACAATGTAATAAATGGTAGAGGTGTCATCAGAATCTATAAAATAAATGGTAAATAAATACATAAAACAAGAAATAAAATAAATAACCACACCAAACACAAGATGGACTGAATATCTGTATGGAAGTATAAATTCTATCTTTAAAATGGATATAAGGAGTATGTTTTCTAGGCCTGATGCTTGAATTCAGGCCTAGGGAAAAGACCTGACTTTCTTGTCTTCAAGCATGGTCAGATTCCCTTCCCTCACAGTGCTGCATATTTACCTAGGCCTGGCAGAAAAAATGGCACGAATTGGGAACCAGGGAGCTAAATATTTTTTTTAATTGTGCGCTATTGAGGAAGCCATAGTCCCGCACTGCAACATTGGCCTACAGTTTGAATCCCAGTCATGCCACTTCCGGATGGTGGGAGATCCTAAGAGACTCGTTGCCATCCACAGGAATAACAATAGAATGTCATTAATGTCACAGTTGAATAAGTTGTTCATGAATGATACTCATATAAAATTACACTTCGTGATTTCAGTCGGCTGAATAATTCTATTTAAATATCTTATGAAGCTTTAAAAGAATACTATTTCTCACAGGGACACAATAATTTGAGGACACTGATTTACTTAATAGTTTATTAAGGATAAAATAATAATATTAATTACATGGAGGCAAATAAATACCCAAGAATTGGTAGGAATGGAGTCTCTATAACTGAATAATGGATAGACATCTCTGACACTTTATAAAAATATGGATTTATTAGGATGCTACCATCTGCATGTCAATCTGTTCTTATTTTGTCAACCCCTGGGGCTCTATCTCAGGTCCTGGGAATTGCCGGTCAGATCAATTTGCCCCAGGATGGTAGGCTCACCCTCACCCATTCACGAATTTGACCCTGTAGGCCATGTTCAGAAGCCAACACTCCCAAACAATGAATCGTGGAGCAAGAAGCTGATGGTGACACTTGTTTTCCTTTCCTGTGAAAGTCCTGGGTGTCAGGTATAAGTATAATACATATGTAGAACTTTATCCTATGTAATCAATGTAATCACTGTTCCATGTGCAATAATAATCAATAAAATAAACAGTCACTATATGATTAAAACAAAAAATAAAATGAATTACTACAATGAATGCAATATGGTCAACATATGTAAGTAAATATAAATCATACATTTAAAATGTTCATGAATAGGATGTTCTCTACTGCTGGAGTTCGATTTCAGATGCAAGGAAGCTCACATGAATTTCTTGACTTTAAAGAGGCCAGCTTCCCCATTCCACACAGTGCAACAGAATTACCCAGACAATCTCAGTCCTGGTGGAAAAAAAATGGCACCTTTATACTATGTGACACCCAATTCTTAGGTATTTCACATTTAATGAATGCCATTGTTTAAATGCTTCATAAAATATTGAATAAAATCAATCAGTGTCCTATAATAAAATGGTGTATAATTTTATCCTAGAATCATTCAACAACTGCCCATTCAATCATGACATACATCACATTTCATTGGTATTCATATAGATAAGAATGAGTTTCTAAGGCTCTTTTGCCATTTGGTAGGGGCAGGACCAAGATTCAAACTGTGGGCTCCAGCTCTCACCATTTAAACCCGAGGATAGGGAACTCACTGGTGTTTCCAAGAACAGCAAGGTCAATGATTAGGCAGGCACCAGTGGCTCTCAGCAGTCCTCCTTGATATTTACAAAGCTGTGATAGGAAGATCATGGTCAAACTCACCCTAGGCAGGAAAGTTCTTAAGACCCATGTCCAACTTCAGTGCCAAAAGAGCCAGAAGTAGAGCCTTGTGGCTCCAGTGGTAGAGGGCTAGCCTTGAGCAAAAGCAGCTCAAGGACTGTGCCCAGATCCTAAGTTCAAGGTCCAGGACTGGCAACAAACAGACATACACAATAATCTGTGCAGTCATCCAGCTAAAGCAGGTCACCCTCTTGTCCTCAACTGAATTGGATAGAAATCCCTGAGGAAGGGGCTGGGGGAGGCACAGTCATCTTGACTCTGCCCATGCTGCTGGCATCACAGGATTCTGGCCACACCCCCATTCTTTCATGGTTCTTTCTGTCCAATGGGATACAATGGGAGTGTGGGCCACACCCACATTCCATGCTGCCCAGCACCAGGATTCCCTATGTTGTTTACCACCACCACCAGCAATTGAGGAAGGTAGAGGTGGTGGCTGAGTGGTGAGCAAGAGACTCCAGGAGACTTTGGAGTAGAGTAGGAAATTGACATGCTAGACAGTTAGTGGGATTTCTCAGAGCCTGGGAATATGGCCAGCCCATCTTTCCCATCCTAGTTCTCAGATGTCTGAAACAAGAAGACTCCATGAGAGAGCTGGGGACAAGAAACTACTGCCAGAACACCGGCAGAAGAATCCTCCCATCAGACCTGCAACATTCAAGAAAACAAAGAACATGAAAAAGGAAGGGATCCTCAAGACAAACACCACTGGATATCATGATTCAACGGAGGGTTTGACCAAAGGTGATGCTGATCACGGGTCTCCCTTGCCTTTGGACACAATCACAGCCAACAAGGTCCAGAGTGTCAAGGTTCCTGATACCACCAAGTATATATAGAGGTATTAGCAACACGTATGCCCACCCACCCTGGACTGCAGCAAAAGAAACAAGGCACTCTGTGCCAAGATCCAACCACTGAAGCAGGAAAAGACAGACCTGCAGGATCAACGGGAGAAAGAGAGGGAGAAGATAGCTCAGGTGCATGAAGCACCAAAAACAGCTAGAAATCCACAAGCCACCCATAGAGAGGTTGGCTTCAGCAGAAAGAGATTTACATTCTGCACCAGCCTAAGTGAAGCAGATGGCCAATGGCAGAGAAATGGAGCAAGAAGATCTCAGCAGCCACCTGCAGGTCACAAATCGGCGCATGGTGGAGCTGGAGATGGCGGCTTCTGTGGTCACTACTGCACAGAAGGAGATAGAAATGTTCTTCAAACAGCTGAAAGATGTGACACTTCAGCTCGAGGAAAAGATATGAAGTTTCGATGACTTGGAGCAAGTGAACACAGAGTTGCAGGAGAAGCTGGAAGTGCTCTGGACACAGAACAGTAACAGGAAGAACAGAATCTACAAGTTCCAACAAGTACTGTCTGGGCGTGGGTACTGAAGAGACTATTGGACAACCTGAGCTGGATGGTGAACTCAGCAAATCTATAGAGAGACACCTTCACAGAGGACCTGAACATTGACAGGTCTGCATGGAAGGAGGAGGTTCCTTGGCTCACTGACCAGGTGAACCAACTGACAGAGGAGAAGGAGCGAAGGATGAGGCTGGTGCTGGACCTAGAGAATGAGCTGGGGGAACTGAGAAGGAAGCTGGCAGAACCATCTCAGGCCGAGTGGCAGTTGCAGGCCAAGGCCTACCACAGGCAGATTGAGTTGAAAAAACCTGGAGGAACAACTTCACATCCAGGTAAAGGAAAACCAGAGGCTCTTTCTCCAATATGTTGCAGCAAGAGCAAGTATGGAGACTGGAGGAGAAGGCCAAGGATGGGCAAGAGATGATCAAAACCCCACAAAGCGCATGTGAGTGCCACCCATAGCCAGAGGAACAGCTGGCTCTGCTGTGGGATGCTCTCCAGAGAGTGAGTGGTGAGAAGGAGTAGCTCACCAGCATCCTGGACTCAGAGCAACAGGTGAAGAAACAGCTGTGGGAACAGCTACACCACTCAGAGGACAAGATGGAGGAATGGAAAGAGGTTGCTGATAGAGCCAAGCGGTTTGGGAGCTGCAGGAGTGGCAGGAGCAGTCCCTACCCCAGCTGCAGGAGCTCAGAACCACCTGTGAGCAGCAAATTGCCTCCAATGAATGGCTGAATTCTGACAAGGAGGCCCTGCAAAAGCACCTGCAGAGGCAGACCCAGGTGCTGGAGCAGCAGAAGCAAGTGCAGGACCCGACCAACTGGGGGATCAGGTGGTACCCCGAAAGTGGAAGGACACTCTCAAGTGTCTGGAAGTGACCAGACCACAAGAGGAGTGCCTGCAGGCCCAGCGGAGCTTCCTGGCTTTCCCTGGGGAGGGGAAGGTGTGAGTCCAGGGAAGCAAAAGGTCAGCAGGTGTCTTCTCCCAACGTGACCATCTCAGAGGATGGAGATATGCCCCAGACCTAGAGTGACATGGCTTTGCAAGCACTCTCAGAGGCTGAGATCCACAGGGGGAAACTCCTGCTGCAGGAATGGTGGCCCCACTGCAGGCGCCCGCCCAATGTAGCTGCTGAGTGCAAGATAGACCTGGAGCTGCAAGCTCCCACCCCATGAGCTGCTACCACAGCAGACATGGGGATGGGAAGTGGGACATGTGGGAGTCTGAGAAGAAAATCTGCTTCATCCACGACCAGCATGATGCAGTGGACTTCCATAATCCAGAAGATGAACTCCATCGATGCAGCCAGATGTCGGCACACATCTGCACCATAGAGGAGTCCCTCGTGGTGTGTAAAGAGAAGATGTTCATCTTGGATGAGCTGTGTTTGGAGAAAGCCAAGCACGTGTGCTGGCTCTCCCAGGAGAAGATGGAGAAGAAGAGAGACCTGCGGGAGCTGCTGTTGCTTCTCGCAGGGGAAGGAGCTGACAGCATGCTTTAGATGCCTGCACAGGCTGAGCCCTCCACCACCATCGCCGCTTCAGACACCTCAGGCTCCTAAGGGGACAAAGTGAGGGAGGAGCAGAAAGGTTTTGAAGAATTGCAACCTCAAGACAGCTTGGAAACTCCCAAAAGGAGAGGTCGGGGTTCCCGACCACGTAGAGGACTCCCCCACGGAGCAGTCCTGCAGCAGATGCCCCACATCTAGACCTGCCTACAGCTCACCCGCTTGGGCAAGGAGCGCTCCCTCCCTTTCTTCTGTAGACTGATGCAGATAATGACTCTCTATGTGACATACCGACTCTCAAAAGCCTCCAGAGCCACCAGAAGTATGTGGCCAGGTGACCTTCTCTCAGGCCTCCATCTGCCGGGAGAAGGGAAGGGTAAACTGCAGGGTTGGGTATCCAGAAGCTTACAGGAGGTGGCCCAAATTCAAGGGAGATCTAATGGCCCATTGGTGGCCAGGGAAGAGTCCCATATTATGCTTATCACAAAGAATAATTTGGTTTCAAAAGGAATAAAAGCCTCCAACAAACATTTGTTTTTCCAGTACTGGGGCTTGAACTCTGGGCCTGGCCACTGTCACTGAGCTCTTTTTGATCAAGTTTGGTGCTCTACCAGTTGAACTCCACCTCTCCTTCCAGCTTTTTCTGTGTGGAAACGAACCCAGGGCTTTAGGCATGCTAGGCAACCACTCTACCCTTGAGACACATTCTCAGCTAGGATGATCCTCCGTCCTCCCAAACCCATATGGCCATTCCTCAGATAAATAAGAAGTAAGGGCTAAGATGACTATGAAGCACAAGTCTGGTTCACACAGAAATACTCCTCCACTCCCTCTTCCCACACCCTTAGTTGAAGTGGAGGAATGAGAGAGGCAGAAGGGAGTCTTGAGAGAGGAGTAGCAACAGTGTCCCCTTAAGCCCCCCATCCTTCCCCACACAAGCGGTTTTCCCCATTCTGATCTTACCTGACTTACTGTGGAGTCTACATTGTCTCCACACCCCTGCAAGGCTCAGGATGAAATAAAGGTCAGTCTTGGCCTCAGCCCACACCCAGGGTGGAGGCTCCTAGTCCCAGACCCATTTCCACCTCTTACTGCACCATATTAGCCCAGACCCACCACTCACCACTGTGTTGGCGGTGATGACCTCACAGATGGATTTCAGGAAGATGGTCTATGGCAAAGAGCAGAAGCAGCAGGGTGAGCTGGGTGGAAGGCGGCTGGGTGATTGCTCTGAGATCTTCCTCCTTGAAGCTCTCCCATCTAGTCAGGGCCATACTGACCGGATGTATAGCCAAGGCCAGGAGGTGAGATTAGTTGGAGGAGCATGGGACTAAAGGAGGTACTGCTTTGTCTTGGAGCACTTGAAAATTCCAATTATATTTGGCCCATGCCAATCCCAAAGCCAACATGCAATACCTCTCCTTGCTGTTGAGGGCTTTGAAAGCTGTCCCTGAGCTCTTTTTCTCATGGTTGGCACTCATCACTTGAGCGACAGGGCCACTTCTTGTTTTCTGATGGTTCATTGAGGATAAGAGTCTCACACCCTTTCCTGCCCATGCTGGCTTGGAACCATTATGCTCCAGGTCTCAGATTCCTGAGTAGCTAGGATGACAGGAGTAAGCCACCAGTGCCCAGCATGTGATACATTTTGAAGGCTTCTTGGCAAGTTTGTAAAAGGAGTCCCAAAGGGCCTGGATAGACCAATCAAGGAGCTGGGATGGGGGAAGGTGGACCTTGTAGCCATTCTGTTCCACAAAATTAAAGATGCCAGGTGGTGTTGTATGCTTCAAACACCTAGGCCAACAGCCACCAGGCTTAGTGGGGAAAAGGTAGAGGATACCCAAAGATTGCAGTGTAGAAATCTCTGATTTTGCATGCATGTGGTGTGTTTGTGTGTGTGTGTGTGTGTGTGTGTGTGTGTGTGTGTGTGTGTGTGTGTGTGTGTGAACTCAGGTCCTAGGCTCTATCCCTGAGTTTACTTGCTCAAGCCTAGTGCTCTGCCACTTGAGCCACAGCCCCACTTGCTTTTGGATGGTTAATTATAGGTAAGAGTCTCAAGGACTTTCCTGTCCAGGGTGGCTTTGAAGCGTGATAGGGGCCCCAGAGAAGCGAGTAAACACAACTCACAGGTACAATCCCTATGGTGGGAGACTACTGCCCTCTTGTGGCCAGACACAGGACATCAGCCCTTGCCATCGTCCTCTACAGTTCAATTTGGGAAAGTAACCAGGGCCAAGCTGATTTTTGCTCACCCTGAGCGCTGATGCCACCCTAGGCCAAGAGAGCTCCAGGAGGCCCGGATCCCAGGGCACAGGGAAGGAATAGGTTAGCTTCAGGCCCAGCTAAGAGCCTTTGCCCATGGACACCCCTACTTGGCCATCCTGATCACTGTAAGGCCTGTCAAAGAACAACCCCCCAAAATAAAATTGGAGCTGTGGCTCAAAATGGTAGAACTCTAGCATTGAACCAAATAGCTCAGGGACAGTGCCCCTTGAGTTCAAGACCCCCAGCTAACCATCCCCCATAAAACAAAGGTTAATTAAATGTGAACTAGTAGGATTTGTGAATTGTTTCTGAAGAATGGTGATACAGAAGAAATTACCATAATTCTAATGACAGCTGAACTTTTGACAGAAAGCTATATGCTGAGTCCTTCACAGGGTGCTGTTTGCTGGGTCCTTCCAACATGGGGGTTTTGTGCTCAGTCCTCAAAAAGGTGCTGTTTGCTGAGTCATCACAAGGGGTGCTATGTTCTGAGTCCCTAAGAAGGTTGGGCTGTGCTGGGTTTTTCAAAGGGTAGTGTGTGCTGAGTCAATTACACAATGTACTGTATACTGAGTCCTTCAAAAGGTGTGGTGTGCTAATTCATCCTGAAGGTTGCTATGTGCTGAACCCTTAAGAAGAGAGGGATGAGGTGAGGTTTTTGAGTGCTGTGTGCCGAGTCTTTTACACAGGGTGCTCTGTACTGTCCTTCAAATGGTGCTGTGTGCTGAGACCTTCCACAGTGTAATTGTGCTGAGTCCTTCAAAATTGTTCTATGTGCTGAGTTTTTCAAAGGGTGCTTTGGACTGTTTTACACAGGGTACAACATACTCAGCCCTTCAAAGGGTGCTGTGTGTGGAGCCTTAACACAGGGTGCTATGTAATGAGTACCTGGGAAAGAGAGCTACATGATGAGTTTTTTAAAACATGCCATGCTCTGAGTCCTTTACACTGCGGGCTATGGACTCCCTCCTTCAAAAGGTGCTGTGTGTTAAGTACTCTACACAGGGTATTATCTGCTGAGTCCTTCAAAGGGAACTGTGTGCTGAGTCCTTTACACAGGGTGCTTTGTGCCGTTTTTGGAAGTGTGCTGTGTACTGAATCATTCCAAAGGTTGCTATGTAGTGAGTCCTTGAGTGGTAGTTATCCCCAACAATCACACACACACAAACCACACACACACACACACACACACACACACACACACACACACACACACACGAAGGTCACTGTGCACATGCTTGGTGTGTGGAGTGGAGGGGGATGGAGGAGAGTCTCCTCCAGCGGTGGGGCTGAGGGGAGATTCGTTCCCCAGGGCAGGTCCTGCAGTTGGTGGGGAGTGCTGTGCTGAGGTGAGGCTGCAATTGCCATGTCCTGGAAGCTTTAGGGCCCAGTCAGGGCTGCAATTGCAGCCAGGGGTGGAGGGTGAACCCAGGGGAGGGGTGAGCCCAGGGGCTCACTGCAGTGGCAGAAATGGCCAGGGCTTCACGGGGATGGGCGCACATGCACATACAGGGATGGGGCAGTCCAGGAGAGGAGTGGAGGGCAGAGAGTGATGTCAGAGAGAAGAGCCAGCACACGCAAGAGGGGAAGCAGCTTCAGCGGCTGGCGGCAGCTCGGATCATAGTGTGGGTCCTGGCCAGGAGCACAGAGCACACAGAGCCAAGCAGCCCCATGTAGGCAAGGTAACCATGGCGACCCTGTGTCTGAGATCCTGGCAGGGGGAGCATGGCGGCAGTGGCTGAGGTACAGCATTGGAGGCAGTGGCTGCCGAGGCTAGGGCGTTGGTGTCAGCAATGGCCGCTGCAGAGGAGGCTGCTGATGAGACAGAGGCTGCTGAGGAATGGGCAGCAGCGGCAGCTGAGGAGGAGGAGCAGATGCAGATCTCAGCCTTGCCAGGCACCCGCAGACGCCCTGGACGCCTCCCAGCAGTGCCTCTTTTCACACATGGTGCTGCCAGCTCAGATCATTGGTGACTCGCGGGCCTAACCTGCTTGTGACCCTGACCTGGTCCTGGCGCCGGGTCCTCAGACTCCAGGCCCTTGAGCATAAGGAGCCACCGCCTACAGCTTCTCCCAGCAGCACACATAAATGGCTGCCCTTTGGGCCCACACCCAGAGACCCCTGCACCTTGCGAGCCCCCCACACCCCCCGGCAGACCCAGACCCATGCATACCACCTAACCTCTCCTGTCCTACCCACACCTCCCCCATGCCCCACAGTCCACCCTGGCTATGCACAAATGCGACCCAGTGTCGGGGTGGGGTGTCGACCCGGGGATCCCACCCCATCCCTAGCGGCCAGTGTCCCCATGAAAAGGGGAGATGCTGGAATGGGTGAGGAGGGGACACCATAGCTCCTGGCCTGAAGCAGTGGGAACCACACGGCCGCATATCTGAACCCTTCTTCTCCCTGGTGGGAACCTGGTGGCTTTCGTCAGAGGTGGATAGCAGCACCTCTCGGGTCTTTTCCTTTTTTCTGGGAGTGGGGGGTGTTGGATGCAGAAGATAGGCCCCCTCATTGCTGAGGGAGCCTTGTCTTCTGTGCTCGGTCACACTTTCACCTGAGGAGGTTCCCAGAAGAGCCCTGTAGGGAGGTGAGGGTACTGGTGGTCAAATAGAAGGTGAATATTTGGGAGGAGCACACCTACTCTGACACACATACACCTGTCCTGTCCCCCACCCCACACCACTGTTAACAGTTCTCACAGGGTGATCACATTTCCCAGCTCTGCTAGTGTTCCCGTTCCATCTGGTCTCCTCGTCCTCCCCAAGAATCCACCAAGTCACCCAAAAGCATCTAGGCTGGAAGTAGCGAGTCCATCCATGTATATAGCCTTTAGGACCCCATCAAATTCCCCAACAATGCCCCACCCCAGGTCAGACACCCCTCTGGAGGCACCATGACCCCTTTCTTTGTTTTCTTTCTTGGCTCTGAGGAGCCACCTGTCTGGGAATCCTTCACCCAGCATCCTAGCCTAGGGTTTTAGTGAATGGGGAGTCAAGGCTGGTTGTTCCTAAGGGGAAGGGTCTGGCCCTGGAGAAAGGAAGAGGCAGAGTGGTTCTGTGTTATTAGGGCAATGTTCCCCTTGGGTGGGATCCCCTGGTTCTGACAAGGTAACCGCCATGCTTGAGCTTGTACATTTCCCAGATGAGGAACCAGCTAACTCGGGAGAGACACTGCTGTGAATCTGTATGTGTGTGTGTGTGTGTGTGTGTGTGTGTGTGTGTGTGTGTGTGTGTGTGCCACACCTACTCCAGTGGAGTCTGCTTAGCATGGAAAACCTGCTATCAGATATGAGAATGGGGCTCCACAGAAGCCTACCTCTGAGAGTGGGACTTCAAAGAGGCCTACCTCCTGGAAAGTCTGGCAAGCCCCTGGGAAAGATGTGTTCCTGTTCCTGTTTCTCTTTTCTTCACTGTATAGGAGTGCCCATTAATCTTTTACTGTTCCTGCTGCTTGTTCTACTTACTCATGCTCAACGTTCCCTTATTCAGGGCTCTTTCTTGGAAGTGGTGACGACTCCAATATCCAATGAGTGTCCTGAGAATATGACTAACTCACCAGAGTTAAGTGCTACTCTGAAAGCCCCTCTTATGGAGGCTATTAGATAAGTCATAAGTAAATATAAAAGTATTGGGGGTTTCATGACATCACTTCAGCAGAATGAATTGTTTGTAAGAGATTTACAAGAAGCTGTAGGCACGGCTAGAACAGAAAGAGTGCATGGCTATTGGAGACTTCCCTTTAATCCTGAAGCATATACAATAGACCCATATGGATATCCTGTAGATAAGAAAGATGTAGAAGGATATTTAGACCAAAAGCTAAATAAGATTCCTAAAAGGTTGGTAGATGGAAGGTGGCAATGGCTTATCAGAGGAAAATGGTGGGATCCTCCATTATCTAGAGGACCCCAAAGACTTCCCCCAGGTCCATAGCCTTTTACAGGTGTGTATGATAAGGATGGTAACCGTTGTGTAAACTACTTAGGAGAAAGAACTTCCTATCACTGTCTTCCATTTACTGAGAGACTTGCTAGATCAAGGCCTCCTTGGTGCTTACTATCAAACAAAAAAAAAGGAACAAGGAAGATCTTATGAGAGAGTTAAGGCCTTTATGGAGAAGAGTAAATGATTATGTGAAAGGGTTACAGAGAAGACACTATGAGCCTGAATTTGATATACGGCCATATTTAACTAAGTATACTGAATATCATGATTTTTAGCCACAAATTTGGGACCATCTAAAGAATGGCACAGAAGCACAATTGCTTAGAAAAGATTTGAAATGCATAAAGTGTAATACTAAACAAAAGTCACAATAAAGTACTAGAGTTCATGCCTTTCTATCCAGCACCTTGCCCATATGCTCTGGTTAATGGTTAATAGGTGATAAGCATCTCGAAACCAATTGTATTTCTTAAAAATAGAGGTAAAACCTGGAACAAGTGCCTATTGTCATAGCTCGTCATCCAAAAACAAAATCAGGCGACCAGCTGGTGACCACCCAAGAACGAAGCCTTGCAGCAAGATTGTGTAGCCTTTTGCCCTTTCTCATGGAGACCTTTTCTATAAAAGCTTGTCATCCTCTGCAATAAATCTCACTCAGCATTCACTCCTCTTGTGTGTGAGTTGTCTGTTTGCCATCTCCCCACCTGTTGTAGTTACCTCCACTAGGTGTCCTCCATCATCCCGACAGGGCAGGTCTGCGGCATGTGTGTGTGTTTGTGTGTGTGTGTGTGTGTGTGTGTGTGTGTGTGTGAGAGAGAGAGAGAGAGAGAGAGAGAGAGAGAGAGAGAGAGAGAGAGAGAGAGATCTTCTTTCTCCTTGTGCAGCCTTACTGGGCTCAGGTGAATGATCAGGTGGTAATTTACAGGTGCTGCATGAATGAGTCTTCTGTCACCGGTTTGGATTTGTGTGTGCATGTGTGTGTTTGTGTGTGTGTGTGTGTGTGTGTGTGTGTTGTTAGAGTAGGGAGATGAGAACAATGAAAATATATTTAAGTCACTGTGTCTAAAAAGAGCAAAAGCATTTTATTTGTGTGTATGTGTGTATTTGTTCTGTACAAGCCCAGCCACAATTTTTGTTTTCTCCTTCAAATGTTTCATGGCTCCTTTGGGGAAGGTTTCAGTAGATTTCCTTTCCACTTCTTTCCACCACCCTCTTCCGCTTTCCTGTAGCCCACTGTAGCGGCTGGGCCTGTGTGGGTCTCTCCTAGGAGGCCTGTGTGAACCACAGACCAGAGTGGACACCTGTCCTTCTGTCTTCAGACAGAAGACTCATGAGGTGAGTGTGACCCCAGCCGCACTCTTCCAGCCAGACACTCTGCTCTCTTTCGTGCGCTAATTCAAGGCTTGGGAATGTGTCTGTCAAACATAATTAGGGAATGAGATGGGGGAAGGATGGCAGGGGATGTGAAGCTAGGAGGGTCTGGGAATTGGTGAATGGTATGATATGGCAGATGGTTCACTACAACAGAGGATGAGAGGGGAACCTTACCCAGGGCATTGATGGTGTCCATTGGCATCTGGGCAGGAGGCTCCAGGTCCCCACTGGTGGTGTGGATTCTCTTTTGGGTCAGTGCACTTTTGTACAGTCCTATCTGGAGTCCTGCAGACTCCAATCTATGTCCTACCTGGGCCATTTCCAGTTGGGCAGTGGTAGGCAAGTGCATTCTCGCTACTGGAGCCTGCTCAGTATCAGGACATGGCAGTTAGCTAGCTCTGAATTCCAGTTTCTGTAAACTGCTGTAGGTTGTCTGGAAGGAAAAGGGCCCACTGACTTTGGAACTCTTTAACTTTGATTGGGACAAGTGAAATGCCACCTTTTCCAGGGGTTTTTCTTGAAGTTGGCAGCTTCCACTAACGCCTGGGATTATGGGTCAAATTAGATGGACCATTTCAGCTGCCAAACAATGATGTTCAAAGCAGCACAGTCAGAGTTCCCAAGCCAGATTGTCTCCTTCTATGAACGTCGTGCCCTGACTGCCTTTCTTTGGCAGCTACTGATCAGCCTCTGGCTCTCTCTAGGGTGACCACCACAGTCGAGGATGTCATGGGGAACAGAGATTGTGACCTTGCCATCCCCAGCCTGCCAGCTGTGAGCAGAGATGATTCCAGCACCTGTACTGGACTCTGCGAGATTCAGAGACCAAGGATCCTTTCTCTGCAATATAAAACATGGGGGCCGGATATGGTGGACCATCCTGTCTGGTCCCAGAAGGTGGAGAGGAGTTCTCTTGAGCCAGGCATTCAGCTCACGGCAACCTTGTTCACACCGAGTGGGGAATTGAGTGCCACAAATCTGGTCAGCCACTTGACAGAGATCTTTGAGAAGAAAGGCATCCCAGAGGCCCCAAAATCCATCGAGTACATCGTGGCTCACATCCTTGGAGCCAAAAGAGTTAAGTGCAGTGGCACCAGAAGTGCAGAAAAAGCAAGTAGGGAGAACTGTGGGAGAGCTGCATCAGGCTTTGCCCCACCCAAGATGCTTACCAGAATTGGATGGGACTTTTCTGTGGTATTGTCATAGACAGATGCTCATTTATTTATCCAACAAAGAGTTGCAGTGTGCACCAGGCTCTGGGGGTGGGGGGTGGGGTCATAGGCAATGAAAGGTACCAGGACTGGTTTCACTGCACATGAAGAAACCTTGGTTTGAGCTGGATATGGTGCTTTATACCTGTCATCCTAGGCTGAGATCGGAGGATCGAGGCTTAAGTTCTGGGCAAAAAACCCTGTAAGACTCTTATCTCCAAATATCTACCAAAAAGAAAACGCCAGAAGTGGATGTGTGGCTTAAGCCATAGTCTGTTGGCCTTGAGCAAAAAGACTCAGGGGCAGCACCCAGGCTCCGAGTCCAAGGACCAGGAGTCAGAGAAAGAAAGGAAAGAGAGAGAGAAGAGGGAAGGATGGCATGAGAAAAAGAAGAAAGGAAGGAAGAAGGGAACATGTGAGCCTAGGTTTGGAGTCCCTGGATCAAGGGAGTCAACCATTCACAATCTCTGTGGGGACAATTTCAGAGCCTAAATCCAGTATGTAGGACCAAGCCACTGACCCCTCAGCAACTTCATGACATCCAGGAACTTTGTAGTCACCGACTGCCTAGGGAAGCAGCCTCGGGTAAACCTCATGAACCCGATCTGGGAATGAACAGAAGAAGCAATTCCCAGGTGGCTAGGAAAATAATCCTTAGGAAAACCGCAGGCAGGGAGGTCCTAGAGTAATTGGTGCCCCAGGTCTTAGCATCCCCAGCCCCAACAAGTTTATTTTCTGGTCCAAGAGCTAGGGAGGTTTTGGGGAGAGGGAGTGTCAAGGTGGTGGGGGCAAGGGATAAGCAGGAAGATGAAGAGGGAGCACGATCCCATGTCAGGTGTGTCAGGACATTGGAGCCATGACCTTGCCTGACAACCCAGACCATCAGTGATAGAGCCTTCGACCCAGCCACATGGCTATTAAAAGTCCTGGCACCTTGGGTTCACCATTGACCACTTGGCTGTCATCTGCCACAGGATGTCTGAGCAGTACATCCTTGGGGACTTAGACTTTCCTGGGCTCAATCTGAAGATGACAGAGAAGCGTGAGGCCTGGGTGACTCCATCTTGAGCTAGCAAGCATCTTCTGAGGTATGAGTTATGCAGCTGACCATGAACCCGACCTGGGATTGAACAGAAGAAGCAATTCCCAGGTGGCTAGGAACATAATCCTTAGGAAAACTGCAGGCAAGGAGGTCCTGGAGGACTTGGTGACCCAGCATTCAGCCCACAGGTGGTGTTTGTTTAAGAAAGGAACTCTGCAGTTTAGCATTGTGTGTGTGTGTGTGTGTGTGTGTGTGTGTGTGTGTGTGTGCGCGCGGGTGTGTGCATGTGTGTGTGTGATTGTGTGTGCCAGTCCTAAATTCATGGCCTGGGTGCTATTCTATCCCTGAGCTTTTGTCTTCAAGGCTAGCTCTCTACTACTTGAACCATAGGTCTAGTTCTGGCTTTTTGGGTATGTAATTGGAGAAAATTGTCTCATATAAACTTTCCTGCTTGTACTTGTCATCCTCAGATCTCAGCCTCCTAAGTAGCTAAGATTACAGGGGTGAGCCACCAGCACGTGCCCTCTATCCTACCTCTTACCTATAACCTCGGCTCTCCTCTGAGTCCCAGAACAATGTATCTCATCAGGCTGACTTAATTTTTGCCAGCCTTGGGACTTGAACTCAGGGTGGGCATGTTCCTGAGCTTCTTTTGTTCAATGCTAGCACTCTACTGTTTAAGCCCCAGTGCCACTTTTGGCCTTTTCGTTTCTGTGGTACTGAGGAATCAAACCCAAGGCTTCATGCATGTGTTCTAGGTAAGCCCTATACCACTAAGCCACATTCACAGTCCAAGGCTCACTTCTAACGGGAGTTATGAGGGTGAGATTTATTAGCTTACCCCTTTCGTTGTAGAAATAGCTGACTATTTCATATATTTGTCAAGATTTGGGACCAGCCTGTGACTTGGCAATGTGGAATGATAAATGAGTGATAGCCACCAGGCTCCAGAGGTCTAAGCTCACATCCTACAGAGGGATAGAGAATATGGAGCCAGAACCTTGGACAATTCCTATAGCTTAGAACTGTGGACTCCCTGGAGGCAGTGGCTGGCTTCTAGGGGTCCCGATGGGACACCTCAGCCAGAACATAAGGTTTCAGTTCTTTAAATGACAGAGAAGGATGCTTTGTTCAAGCTGTCGGCTCAGACTTAGTATTCTCTGAGGGCTTGTCCCAGCTTATCCAAGTTGGGGGTCTGGGCATGGGCAACCTGCTGAATGCCCATTATCCATACACAGATACAAGGAGTTATTGCCTCCTATTTTTGGCAGGTCTGTGTTTGTACTACGAGCCTAGGCACTGTCCGTGAGCTCCTTTTGCTCAAGGGTAGCACTCTGCCCTTGAGCCACAGACCCATGCATCGTTTTTCTTTTTCATGTGATCTCTTAGAAAGAAGGGTGTCATGGACTTTCCCGCCCCAGCTGAATTCAAATTGGCATTCTCTATATCTCAGCCTCCTAAGGAGGTAGGATTACAGGCATTAGCCACTGGCACCTTGCTTTCTTTTCTTCTTGTTCTTTTTTTTAAATCGTAACAATTTGAAATCTTCATGGTGTCATTCCAATAGTTTGTATTCAAATTAACTACCCAGGCTAGGAGTTCGAATGCTAGGACTGCCACCCACAAATGAAGGGAGATCCTGACAAACTCATTCCTGTTCATGTGAATGCTAATGGAATGTTATAAAAGTAATAATTAAATGTGCAGTTGATTCATGATTCTATTTTAGAATACCACACAATAATTTTTAGATTTATATCTTACATTGGAGCACCATGGTATGATTAAGGATATTGAATAATTTTTAATTAATGCTTTTATAAGTATTCAACCAGGATACTTCATTAAATGGAGGCATAATTTAATGACTGATAATTGGTAATAATATAAATATAATTTAATATCCTCACAATCCCTTCATCTCTATATATGTATATATACATATATGTATATCAATCTACACATCTATCAACATATATATTGGGGACTAGTGTGGCTTGATCATAGGTCCTCAGAACTTCCTGGCAGCTCAAGCTGGTGTGTTAAGTCTGTGACCCCATTTATGGATTGGGCATTATAGGCAATAAGTTGAAAACCCAGGATGGCCAAAAATTTATTCTTGTATTAAGAATGCAACTTTGACACATTATTTTCCTTCTCTGCAAAAATCCTTGGTCTCAGTATGATGTATAAAATATATCCTATGTGATATGATATAATAAAAGAAATGTTATATGTGTAATAATACTAAATAAATAAGGGTAATAAATGTCAATGCAGTAAACCCATGTATGTAAATAGATCTCATATATGAATATTATTTTCTCTAGTGCTGGGGCTTCAATTCAGGCCCTAGAAACTGGTCTGAATTTCTTGTCTTCAAGAACAGTGAGCCATTTCCCTTCACCCACAGTGTCACAGTGTTACCCAGACCCTGAGTTCAAATCCCATGCCTGAAGGAAAATGGTGCAAATCCAAGTCAGGGACTTATTATTATTATTATTATTGACAAGTACGGGGCTTGAACTCAGGTCTTGGCATCTCTGCTACTGACAGCCCTGGAATCCTAGGATCTGAGTTCAAATCTTGTGGCAGGCAAAAAATATAAAAAATAAAAAGGAGAAGCATAATACAGAGAAGTTCAAGAAGGTAGTTTTAGCTTTTTTTTTTTTTTCCTTTTTATTGTAACTGTCCTGGGTCTAAGTGACAAGGATCAGAAAGTGTACATGATCTTGCATTGCTGATGTTTGGTGGCTATTAAGGAAGCCGTAGCAGAAAACGGCAAATTAGGCCTGGAGGTTGAATCCCAGGACTGCCACTAATGAATGGCGGAGATTCTAAGAAACCCATTCCCATATACACCAATAGGAATGGAATATTATAAAAGTAACAATTAAATTAGTAGTTAGTGTACGATTATATTATAAAATTATACACAACAATTATACTACATTGACTAATTTTCAATTAATACTTTATTATTTATTCAATCATGATACTTAAAAAAGGAAGGAATAATTTAATTGCCAGTAATTGGTAGTAATATTCTATCTGCTGTTATATGGTATACAGACAACTCTTTCTTGTTTTATACATATACATCCATTTATCTGTCTACAAATCTACACATTTATCTGTTCATACACTTGTGACTCCTGGGGCTCAGTGGTAGAGTGCTTGCCTAGTACGTTCAAAGCCCTGGGTTCAATTCCTCACTATCACATGCACAGAAAAATCTGGAAGTCATGCTGTCGCTCAAGCAGTCAAGCACTAGCTTTAAGGATAAAAGCTTAGGGACCTTACTCAAGAACCAGGACTGGCACCAAAAAAAAAAAAAAAAGAAAGAAAATAGAATGTTCTAACTGCAATGATATAAGGATAGGACTGCAAATACCTCATCATAGAGCAAACCGGGAGTCTGATACTGACAGCTGACATCTATCCTGACTTAGCCAGAAGTAAACCACTGCAACCCAGCTCCATGGAACCAGATGCTGCTGGCTCACTTAACCCTGACATCTAAGATACTCGGGGGCTGAGATCTGACACTGGTGTGTTTAAAACCCAGCCCTAGCAGGAAGTCTGCAAAACTCTGAGCTGTGGCTCAAAGTGGTAAAGCTCTAGCCTTGAGCAAAAGATCTTAGAAGAGTACCCCCAAACTTCCAGTTCATTCCCTGTTGCTGACACCCAGCCCCCCAAAAAAAACACCCACCCCTCTAAATCATTAGATGTGAACTTTGTGTGGTTTGTGACGTGTTTCTGAAAGAATGGTGATTCCGGTGAAAGTACCCTAATTCTAATGACAGCGTGTGGGATACAGCTATATGATGAGTCCTTCATGAGGTGTTGCGTGCTGAGTCCTTCACGGGGTTCATTCTTTCATCTGGTCCTTGTAAGAGCTCGACAAGTAAGATGATAGTGCAGATGAGAAACTTGAGGCTCAGATTTGTCCTCATGTCAGGACCAAAATGATGTATGTACTCAAATCTAGTGAGTTGCCTCCTGCAGACAATTGTTTATTTTTCTCGGTCGTGAACCTTGAACTCAGGGCATAGGCACTGACCCTTCCCTGTTGGCTCATGGCTTATGCCCTACCACATGGAGTCAAGGACCCTCTTGCAACAGAGTGTTATGATCTAGGTGTGTGTAGCTGAGATCTGTCACCTTGCCTACTCAAGAAGCTGAGATCTGAGGATCTGGGTTCCAAACTACCCCAGACACAAAGGGTCTCATGAGAATATTGTCTCCTATACACCACTTAGAAAGTTGAAGTGGAAGCTGGGCACCATTTACTCACACCTGTCATCCTAGCTACTCAGGAGCCTGAGAGTTGAGGATCATGGTCCTAAACAGCCTGGGCAGGAAATTTTTGAGATGGACGCTACTCTCCAGCAACCCAACAAAAACCTGAAGAAGTGCTGCAACTCAAATGGTAGAGCATTTGGCTTTGGCTGAAGAGCTCAAGGACAGTGCCCAGGCCTATACTTCAACTCCTCCAACATACAAGAAAAGAAAGAAAGAAACCTGAAGAGGAGGGGTTAGAGTGCTTCGCATGTATGAATCCTTGGGTTTTGATTCCTCAGTAACACATCACTAAAAAGAAGCCTGAAATGGCCCTGTGGCTCAAGTAGTAGAGTGCTATCCTTGTACAGGAGAAACTCAGGTACAGTACTCAGGTCCTGAATTCAAGTTCCAGGACAACTGTGAGTGTGCACGCGCGCACACACACACACACACACACACACACACACACACACACACACATACAAAGATACCAGAAGTGAAGCAGTGACACTAAATTGTGGTAAAGCACTGAGCTTCTATTCTGAGCTCATGGACAGCACCCAGGCCCTGTGTTCAACCCCCAAACCTAGCCATCCAGGGCTCAACTAGGAGAGGTCGAATGTTTCAAAACCTGATGAACTTCACCAGCCCTAGATGATAGGAAGCATTGTGATATTACCCATGTGCTTAGATTTAGCAAGCTTCTGGAAACCTAGGGATGCACCTTTGCCAATTAGGAATCTTTTAATTCGGTTCAGCTCTCTAGTTGTCTGCCAGAAGGATCGTTGGATTAATTGTAGCATGTTATTTCAACACTTGAACATAGTCCTACAAAGACAGGATAAGTGATGGGAACTTCGCTTGCCACAGGAGGTGGCACAAATGAAGGCTTCCTGTCCAAACAGAGCACTGGGGAAAGAGATAGTTTTGGATACAAAGAGGCCTTTTTCTCCTGGACTCCAGGGCCTGCCCACACCCATCCTCACTAATTGGCCCAAATGGAGTTGTTTGTTATACAGGAGTGAGGCCTTTTGTCTGCCTGTTCCAACAATGAGCAGACTTCCTCTAGTAGCCTGGGGTGCTCAGAAACCCTCAGGCTACACTGGGAACAGTGAGGATAACCCTGGAACTTGCACTGTCTTGAAAGCACTCTCTGTGCTATGAAGTCGTTCTATTCAAAGCAAATTTCCTAGCTGAGTGTCTTTCAACATAGGGACTCTGGATCTTCAGCCATAGAAATACATGCATACATACATGGGTAGACATGGAGTTACTGTTTTTTGTTTTTGTTTTTTGCAAGTCTGTGGGTTATAATATGAGGCTAGGCAATGTCCCCGAGCTGCTTTTGCTCAAGGGTAGTGCTCTGCTCTTGAGCCACAGCCCCAGTCATGCTATTTTTGTAATTCCTGTGATCCCTTACAAATAAGAGTGTCCTGGACTTGCCTGTACCTACTGAATTCAAATTGGCATTCTCTACCTCTCAGCCTCCTGAAGAGCTAGGATTACAGACAGGAGCCTCTGACACCCGGCTTTCTTTTCTTCTTGTTGTTCTATTTTTCCTTGTGACAATCTGAATGAAATCTTCACAGTATCATTCTAATGGTTTGCATTTTAATGTAAACTACCCAAGCATGGAGATCGAATGCCAGGACTGCCACCTACAAATGGAAGATCTTGAGAAATCATTCCTATCCATGGGAATGCTTAATGGAATTTATAAAATAACAATTAAATTTACAGTTCATGATTCTCATAGAATGCCACACAAACATTATTGGATTATGTCTTCCATTCTAACATTCTGGTTTGATTCTCCTAATTAAAGAATACTGACTTCTATTACATTAATACTTTAATAAGTATTCAACCATGATACTTCACTAAATGGAGACCTAATTTAATAACTAGTAATTTACAATATATATAATTTAATTTCTTCACATTGTCTCTCCCTCTCTCATACATATAGCAAAATACACATCTATCTATCTATCTATCTATCTATCTATCTATCTATCTATCTATCTATCTATCCATCTATCTATCCATCTATCCATCCATCTATCCATCCATCTATCTATCTATCATCTATCTATCTATCTATCTATCTATCTATCTATCTATCTATCTATCTATCTATCTATCTATCTATCTATCTATCTATCTACCTACCTATCTATCTTTCTATCTATCCATCTAAATCTTTCTATATCTATATCTGTCTATATCTATCAATCAATCTATTTTATATATATATAGCCCAATACTATGGCTTAATCACAGGTCCTCAGAACTGGCTGGCAGCTCAGTTTGCCAAAGGCTTTTGTTGTACAACTGAGCATTCATGAATTGGGCATTGTGGGCTGTGAGTTCAAATCCCAGAATTGCCAAAAGTTTATATGTGGAGTAAGAAGCCAGTTTGACACATTTTTTTCCTTCTCTGTAAAAGTCCTGTGTCTCAGTATAATGTATAATCCATATGCAAATATATCCATGTGATAAGATATAGTAAATGTAAAAAATTTTATATATGTAATACTGCTAAATAAAATAATCAATAAATGAAGAAGGGTAATAAATGTCATATGGAGTAAACACATGTATGTAAAAAGATCTCATTTATGAATATTATTTTTCCAATGATGGGGGTTGAATTCAGGCCCTTGAAACTGGTCTGAAATTCTTATCTTCAAAGACTGTGAGCTTCCCCTACCCCACAGTACCACAGAGTTACTCAGACCCTGAGTTCAAATCCCAGGCCTGCCAAAAAAATGGTGCAAATTCCAAGCCAGGGCCTTGAATTTTTTTGGCCAGGCCCGGGTCTTGTACGCAGCTCGTGGCAACTCTGTCTCAGCCTTGATCACCCTAGGCTGGGGTACAGCCTCTGGCCCCACAGCTCATCCTGAGATCCTAAGACCTGAGTTCAAATCTTGGGAATGGCAAAAAAAGATGAAGGGTTGGGAAGGTGGCTCAATAGTAGAGTGCTTACCTTGCATGCATAAGGCCCTGTGTTCGATACCTCAGCACCACATAAGCAGAAAAAAGCCAGAAGTGCTGCTATGGCTCAAGTGGTAGAACGATAGCCTTGAGATGAAGAGTTGAGGGAGAGCACACAGACTCAGACTTCTGCTCCACAACCGACAAAAAAAACCAAAAAACAAAAAAAACACAGAGGGGTGGGAAAGGAGAAAGATAAAACTTGGATATTCCAGAAGGTGGTTTTATATTGTTTTTTTCCTTTGCATTGTGACCATCCTGGATCTAAATGACAGGACCCGGAAAGTGTTTGTGACTTTGCACTGCTAAAGTTTGGTGGGCTATCAGGGAATCCATAGCCAAAACCAGCAACCTAGGTCCGGGGTTCAAATTCCCGCCATGTACAAATGTCAGGAGACCCTAAGAAATGCATTCCGATAGACATCCATATGAATGGAATGTTGTAAAAGTAACAACTTCACTAGTAGTTAGCATATGATTATATTATAAAATTATACACAATAATCATAGTACACTGACTAATTTTCAATTAATACTTTATTGTGAATTCAAACATGATACCTAAATAAAGGAAGAAATAATTATTGATATTTGGTAAAAAAAAAATAGTATATATAACTTAATAATATGCAGACATCTTTCTCTTGTTTTATACATTATATGTATATATATGTATATATATAAAACAAACCATATCTATTTCTACACTTGTCACTCCTGGGGCTTAGTTGTAGAGTGCTTGCCTAGTATGTATGAAGCCCTAGGTTCATTTCCACACTATCACATGCAAAGAAAAAGCTGGAAGTGGTGCAGTCACTGAAGCACCAAAAACAAGTTAGAAAGTTATGACTGCAACTATAGAATGCCAGGACTTCAAATACCTCATGACAGAGCAAGCTGGGAGAATGAAGCTGATGGCTGCCATCTAAACTGACTTAGCCAGAGGTCAACTGCTGCAAACCAACTCCATGGAACCAGACGCTACTGGCTCACCCCTAGCTGCTCATGGATGAGATTTGACACTGGTGGTTTAAATACTCAGTCCTGGCCAGAAGTCTGCAAGACTCTGAGCTGTGACTCAATGTGGTAAAGCTCTAGCCTTGAGGAAAAGGTCTTAGGACAGTACCCCCAACCTATGAGTTCAATCTCCGAGGCTGAAGACCCTCTTCTCCATTAACCACTCCTCTAAACAATTAGATGTGAACTTTTGTTGTTTGTGGTGTTTTTCTGAAAGAATGGTGATACTGATGAAAGCACCCTAATTCTAATGACAGCTTGTGGGATACAGATATGTGATGAGTCCTTCCTGGGTTGCTGGGTGCTGAGTCCTTCACAGGGTACTGGTTCCTTCATGGGGTGCTGTGGCTGTGTGCCTTGTCCTTCACAGGGTGTATGCACTGAGTCCTTCACGGGGTGTATTCTTTCATCTAGTTCTTGTTAGAGCTCCACAAGTAAGATGACTGTGCAGATGAGAAAGTTGAGGCTCAGATATGTCCACAAGAGAGGGCCAAATTTATGTATGTGCTGAACACTAGTGACTTGTCTCCTGCTGTCAATTGTTTTGGTTTAGTTTTCTCCATCATGAACCATCAACCCAGAGCCTAGGCACTGGCATTCCTCTTGGGCTCATGGCTAGCACTCTACCACGCGGAGCCAAAGACCACCTTGCAGCAAAGTGTCACAGCTTAGGTGTTTTTAGCTGAGGTCTATCATCCTGCCTGCTCAGGAAGCTAAGAATCTGGGTTCCAAACTATCCCAGAAAAAAAGATCCCATGAGACTATTATCTCCTCTTCACCACTTAGAAACTTAAAGTGGAAGCTGGGCACCAGTGACTCGCACCTTTCATCCTAGCTACTCAGGAGCCTGAGAGCTGAGGATCTCAGTACAAATCCAGCCTGGGCAGGAGATTCCTTGAGATGGTTATCTCCAATGAAACACCAGAAAGCCTGAAGGGGCACTGTAGCTCAAGTGGTAGAGTGCTAGACTTGAGCTGAAGAGCTCAGAGACAGCACCCAGGCCCAGACTTCAACTCCTCCAACTTACAAGAAAAGAAAGAAACCTGAAGTGGAGTGCTGGGAATGTGTCTTAGGGGTAGAGTGCTTTGCATGTATGAAACCCTGGGTTTAATCCTCAGTACCACATCCCTAGGAAAAAAAAAGCATGAAGTTACTCTGTGGCTCAAGTTGTAGTGTGCTGTCCTTGTATAGGAGAAACTCAGGTACAGTGCTCAGGTCCTGAGTTCAAGCTCCAGGGCTGGTGTATGCACAAGGACACACACACACACACACACACACACACGCACACACAGACGCACACACACACACAGATACCAGAAATGAATCTGTGACACCAAATGGTAAAGCAAAGAGCCTCTCCTCTGAGGTCGTGGTCAGCACCCTGGCCCTGTGTTCAACCTGAAATCTACCCACCCATGGCCCAACTCGGCGAGGACAAAGGTTTCAATACCTGATGAGCTTCACCAGCCCTAGATGATAGGAAGCGTTGTGATTTTGCACAAGTGCTTAGATTTAACAAGCTCCGGGAAACCTAGGGAGGCATCTTTGCCAGTTAGGAATCTTTTCATAAGTTTCAGCTCCCTAGTTGTCTGCCAGAAGGTCTTTTGAATTAATTGTAGCAGTTTGTTTCATCACTGAAACATAGTCTAACTAAGACAGGATGAGTGCAGGGAACTTGGCCGGCCACGGGAGGTGGCACAAATGAAGGCTTCCTGTCAAAACAGAGCACTGGGAGAGAGAGAGTTTGGAGTACAATGAATCCTTTATCTCCTGACATTCAGAGCCTGCCCACACTCATCCTCACTAATTGCTCAGCATGCATTGTTTGTTACACAGCTGTACAGGAGTGAGGCTTTTTTCTGCCTGTTCCAACAATGAGGCAGACTTCCTCCAGCAGGCTGGGGTGTGCAGAAACCCACAGGCTACACTGGAAAGAGTGAAGGGAGCCCCTGAACATGCACTGTCTTGAAAGCACCCTCTGTGCTATGAAATCATTCTATTCAAAGCAAATTTCCTAGCTAGGTTCCTTTCTTCATAGCGACTCTGGATGTTCACCTATAGAAATACATACATACATACACAGACACACGGTCTTAATGGCTGCTTTTTGTGTGGCAGCTCCTGAAGCTTGAACTGTGAGCCTAGACATTATCCCTGAGCTCCTTTTGCTAAAAGAACCACTTTATTGTGTCTTAAAACATGATTACCCTCGGCTGGGGTGCAGCATTTACACCTACAGATGATCCAGGGATCCTAGCACCTGAGTTTAACTCCCAGCACTGGCAAAAAACTAAACAAACAAAAAAAAACATCAAACCAACAAAAATGGAGGAGGAAAAAAACAGGAAGTTTTACACAGTTTACCTTTGTTTCCTTGGCACTGTGACCATCCTGGGTCTCAATGACTCAGCTTGAAAATTGTACATGACTTTTCATGGCCAAAGTTTGGAGGCTGTCAGTGAAGCCTGAGCCCAACCCAGACACCAAGGCCCTGAGTTCAATCCTGGGACTGCTACCTACCATGACTGAAGATCCTAGGAAATTCATTCCTATTTAAAGGAAGACTAATAGAATGTTTGGCATGTACTAATTGAATTACTAATTAGCTAGTCAATGTAGTATAAGATTGTACACAATAAATATAGGTCATTGATTAATTGAATTAATATTTTATTAAGTCTTCTACCGTGATTAATTAATGGAGGCATAATTTTAGACCAAATAATTGGTAGTAATAAAATATATAAAAATAAGATATAGACATCACTATATACAGAGTTATGCACTAGAATTTACATAAATGTCTATCTCTCTCGGTATACATTTATTTATAGATGAATATACATATGTAAATACACACACACACTGCAATCTAAACATCTATCTGTTTATATATTGGCCACTCCTAGGGCTTGATCTCAGGTCCTCAAATTTGCCTTCCAACTTCACTTACATTAGACTAGTGTGTTAAAATTGACCCATTCAATAAGTGGGTCTTCTAGGCCCGGAGTTCAAATCCCAGAACTGCCAAAAACTTAATCCTGGTGAAAGAAGCTAATTGTCCCACTTGTTTTCATAATCAGTGAAAGTCCTGGGTGTCAAGAATGATGGATAATACATAGGCAAATCTATGTCCTATGTAATAGGATGTAAAATATATTATAAGTGTAATCATACACACTAAAATACATAAGAAATAAGTAAAACACAAAATAAAATCAGTAACTACATGAAACGAAATATGCAGTAAACCTGTGTATGTAAATATAAATCATGTATTTAAAATGTATACGAATATTATTTTTTCCAAGTTCTAGGACTTGAATTCAGGCCATGGGAACAGGCCTGACTTTCTTGTCTTCCAGCACAGTGAGCTTCTCCTTCCCCCACATTGCTGCACATTTACCCAGACCCTGAGTTCAAACCACAGGCCTCGCAGAAAAAATGGTGTGAATTCCAAGCTAAGGAGTGTAAGGTCAGCCCCTGGATGGCAAGCAGACTCCACCCTCCTGGCAGCAAACTCTCCACCCAGTACCTGCGTTACCTAGGCAACTGGGACACCTGGAAGAGGTCACATCTGCATCCGCTGAGGTCACATCTGAATTTGATGTGGCCACACCTTTCCCCGCCCATACCCTAGATAAGGGCTGGCCCAGGCCCAGACTCTCTCTCTTTTTCTCTCTGTTCGTTTCTAGCTCTTGAGCTTGCTCTTGCTCTTCTTTTCTAGCTCTCTTGCTCTTGCTCTTCTTTTCTAGCTCTTTCCTCTCTTTTTCTCTCTCTGTTCGTTTCTAGCTCTTGCTCTTGCTCTTCTTTCCTAGCTCTCTTGCTCTTGCTCTTCTTTTCTAGCTCTCTCTGCTCTAGCTCTTTCCTCTCTCTTTCCCAGCCACGTGGAGTGCCAACCTTGCCTGGTCCCAGCAGGTCTTCTGAATACCTGAATACCACGTGAGTGCTACTGTTCTTACCCCTCTCTCTGCTCTTTTCTAGCTCTTTCCTCTCTTTCCCAGCTCTCTCTCATTGCCAGGCCTTTCAAAACCACGTGGAGTGCCAACCTTGCCTGGTCCCAGCAGGTCTACTGAATAAACCTACCCCTTACCTGAATACCACGTGCGTGCTGGTGCTGTTCTTACTCGGCTACCTCTTTTTAAAAACCTAACATAAATGATGCCGTGACTCGGATAAAGGCTTAAAGTCAGGAAAGCTGGGATTTCTCTGTTTTTTTCCTCTTTTTTCTTTTTTTGTTCTTCCCTTTTTGCTCTGAGGAATACCCACAGTTCTGACAGCCTTTTGCGAACCAGTCTGTCTGCGGCGGAATCAACGCATCGATACCATTGCTGCCTTCACATCCACGTCCACACCACTTCTCTACTCTGGTGAGTGAAACTACTCTACGGCTCTCTGTCACTCAGTCTCTGTCCAGACGTGGCGCCATGCCAGAGAGCTCCTACGGCCTTTAGCTGAAAGGCCGGTCACCTCTGAAGCCGAGGACGCTTGGCTTTGGGGGCTTGGCCATTTCTCTCTAGAGGGCTCTGGGGGAAGTCGGGAAGCCGCTTCTGCCTGATCAGCTCTCCTTCACTCAACAGACTGACTCTACTCATTTAATGGGGTGCTATGAATCACGCCTGAGCCGTGAAACCCCTTTTAAATGTCTCCTGTGCTCCCTGGAAAGCCAGAGAGCCTCATTTTTATGCCATTCTCAGAAGTACAGTTTTTGCTACTGCAATGGTAAATGATCAGAAGTCTGTTTACTTTCGGGCTCTCTTTGCTCTCTCTCTGCCATTCATGGGCAAGTTTTTACCCTTTTTTTTCTACAACTTTTTGGCTTGTGCCTTGAAGAGTGCGACACAGGCTGGGTCCCAGGGACCCCCCTCTAGGTTCCCTCTCAAAGGCTAGCCAATGTAGGCTTAATCTATTCAGGCTTTCTTTGCATTCTTTCAGAAATTCGCCATCTTGAATTCGCCATCTTGGCCACGTGGTGGGTTAAGGGTTTGGCCCCATCTGACCCTTAACCTTCCACTAAGTTTACTACTCCATCTATTCTAAGGTGCCTTGCTAACAAGTTGCTCTTTTCACAGGCCCTGGTAATGGAGGCCCAACCAGCTGATATGCTTTGTTAGCAAAGATGTCTAAACGTTGTCAAAATTTTAGGTTTTAAGTTTTGCCTTTTTTGTTTTGTGTTGTGTATTCTACTACTGACTATGTGGTTCTAAAATACTGGGTATATCTGTGCTAAAATTCTCATCACATCTAATGAGTTTCATCATTTCAGAATATTTGTTGGCAATTCTTGATAAGAACCAGGTAAGCTCTACTTATTCTACTTGATCTCCTTGTTGCCTTAATTGGAAATAATAAAGGGCTTTTGTGGCAAAGATTTCAGTTCAAAACCAGCTCGGGCTAAAAAATCTCTAAGACTCCGTCTCCCAGCTGAACTCTGCAAGTGGTACTATAACTCAAAGTGGTTCAGTGCTAGCCTTGAGCAGAAGTGCTCAGGGACAGTGCCCAGGCCTTGAGTTCAAACCTCCTTGAACACTGGAAGTGCTATTGTAACTCAACGTTGTAGAGTGCTAGCCTTGAGCAGAAGTGCTCAGGGACAGTGCCCAGGCCTTGAGTTCAAACCTCCTTAAATAATAGTGGTACTATAACTCAAAGTGGTTCAGTGATAGCCTTGAGCAGAAATGCTCAGGGACAGTGCCCAGGCCTTGAGTTCAAACCTCCTTAAATACTAGTGGTACTATAACTCAAAGTGGTTCAGTGCTAGCCTTGAGCAGAAGTGCTCAGGGACAGTGCCAGGCCTTGAGTTCAAATCTTGAATACCAACTGGGACAAGCCATCCCTGCAACGAGCACCTAGACTCAGCCAGTCTGGGGAACAAGGGAACGTGGAAAGGAGTAAGAGGAGATAATGTCACATCAGCTACTTTGTGCCTGCCCTTTCAAAATTAACCAGAGCCGGGAGGTCAGTGGAAGTAAGAAGCTTACCCAGCCAATGTATACCTGTCCACCTATTAACTGAACAGGAATTTATGTTCTTGCCTTTGTCACCTGACTTCTCTACCTAGTTGCCAGATGTCAGAAGTAACTAGGGACATTTCTACCAACATTTTCAGCCCCAAGTCCTTCCTCTTGCCATTTATTTGCTCTCTAGTATATTTTTTTTCCAGCCCCTCAATGCTCATGAGACTTCTCCAGACTTCACCTAAGGGCTCAGTACACCAAGGGACAGCTGCTGCTCACTGCCTTCTCTGGGAGGAGACCAAATTCCAGCCTCTTACCCCTATTGTCGACGCTCCTTGTTAGCAGCAAGTAGCCAGAGAGAATCCTCGCCCTATTTCATGATTATTAAAAGGCTGGAATGTAAGGTCTGCCCCTGGATGGCAAGCAGACTCCACCCTCCTGGCAGCAAACTCTCCACCCAGTACCTGCGTTACCTAGGCAACTGGGACACCTGGAAGAGGTCACATCTGCATCCGCTGAGGTCACATCTGAATTTGATGTGGCCACACCTTTCCCCGCCCATACCCTAGATAAGGGCTAGCCCAGGCCCAGACTCTCTCTTTTTCTCTCTGTTCGTTTCTAGCTCTTGAGCTTGCTCTTGCTCTTCTTTTCTAGCTCTCTTGCTCTTGCTCTTCTTTTCTAGCTCTTTCCTCTCTTTTTCTCTCTCTGTTCGTTTCTAGCTCTTGCTCTTGCTCTTCTTTCCTAGCTCTCTTGCTCTTGCTCTTCTTTTCTAGCTCTCTCTGCTCTAGCTCTTTCCTCTCTCTTTCCCAGCCACGTGGAGTGCCAACCTTGCCTGGTCCCAGCAGGTCTTCTGAATACCTGAATACCACGTGATTGCTACTGTTCTTACCCCTCTCTCTGCTCTTTTCTAGCTCTTTCCTCTCTTTCCCAGCTCTCTCTCATTGCCAGGCCTTTCAAAACCACGTGGAGTGCCAACCTTGCCTGGTCCCAGCAGGTCTACTGAATAAACCTACCCCTTACCTGAATACCACGTGCGTGCTGGTGCTGTTCTTACCCGGCTACCTCTTTTTAAAAACCTAACAAGGAGCCTCATATTTTTAAAATATTTTTAATATATTTATTTATTTATATTTTGTCAAGCACAGGGCTTGTACTCAGATCATGGCAACTCTGCCTCAGCTTCAGTCACTCCAGGCTGGGTTGAAGCCACTGGACCCACAGCCAAATCTGGGTTCCTGGGCCCCAAAGACTGACAGGAATAAAAATAAATAAAATGACACAAATAAGGTTTCCCTTATTTGCAATAACTAGTATATGTCTAAGTCACGCAGAAAAGATCAGATAAGTTGATGTTAGGGAAATGAACCCCAAGATAAGTATTCATTTTTTTTTTATTTCATTCAATTGTCTCTAACATATTCTATGTTGCATTGTATGTTCCTCCCCCACGGTATAATCCGTGCTCTCACTGTATTTGATAGTGGTATAATTTGTGGAGGGGAAGGGAAAAAACAAATAGGGATTTAAATAGGGATACAGGTAGACCCATTCAACAATGAGATGTACAAGTCATTATGTCAAAAATGAAGTTTACAACTTTGGTGGGGTGGGGGAGGATCAGGTAGGGGGGGTATGGGAAGAGATGGGAAGGGGAACAAAGAAGGAGACAACAATGCTTGATAAGAAATGTACTCATTATCTTGCCCATGTCATTGTAACCCCTCTGTTGTTGTCTTTACAAAAACAAAACAAAACAAAAACAAATCGGGCAACTTGCAAATGGCTGTCGGTTTTACATTTGTTTTCTTTGCAAGGTGACCATACTGGGTCTGAATGACATGGCTGAAAAGTGTTTGTAACCTGTCATTGCTGAAGGCTGGCAGGATACCAGGGAAGCCATAGGTCAACAAGACCACATAGGCCCTGTGTTTGAAGCCCGGTCCTGACCTCTACCAAAGGAAGGAGATCCTAAGAGTCTGGTTCATATTCATAGAAATACCGATGCAAGGTTATGAATGTCAAGGTTGAATTAGTTGTTCCTGAATGATACTATTATAAAATTAAACAGAGTGATTTTAGGAGGCCGATGGATTTTAATGAATATTTTTTGACACATTAAAAGAATACTATTAATTACATGGTCGCAGTAGTTTTGGGATTGTGGTTGATTTAATTAATATTTCATTAAGGATGAAAACAATAACATTAATTATATGGAGGCATAATAAATACCCCAAAATTGGTAGGAATGTAGTTGATATATATGAAGAATGTATAGACATCTCTGGCACTCTTTAAAGATCTATATTTTTTGTGTACTACCATCTGTATGTCAATCTGTTCTTGTTTTGTCAACCCCTGGGGCTCAATCTCAGGTGCTAGTAACTGCTTATCACCTGTACATGTCCCAGGCTGGTGTGCTGACACTCATCCATTCATGAATTAGGCCTTGTAGGCTGTGAGTTCATATGCCAGCACTCACAAAAATTGAATGATGGAGTAAGAAGCCTATGGTGACATATATTTTCCTTTTCTGTGAAAGGCCTGTGTGTCAGGTGTGAAGTTTCATATATAGCAAAATCAATATCCTATGTAATAAATGTAGTAAATATTTCATGTGTAATAACAGTCAATAAAATAAATGGTTAAGAAATGAATAAAACAAAAAATAAAATGTATAACTACGCTAAGCGCAATATGGAGTCAACATACAGGGCTCGATCTCAGGGTCTCGGAACTGGCCTGTTGGCTGAATTGTCTAGAGGCCGCTGTGCTTGCAGTCACCCATTGATGAACTGAACCTTCTAGGCTCTGAGTTTAGCTCCGAGCACTGCCAAAAATGTAATCTTGGAGTGAGAAGCTGAGCGTGATACATGTTCTTTTTCTTTGAAAGTGCTCGGTGAGGTAGGATGTATAAATTGTATGAAAATCTATATGCTATGTAATAGGTTGTCATAAAGGTAATAAATGTCATAGGTGGAATAATTGTCACCACAATAAGTGAAAAACAGATTGAATTAGTAGTGAATCATTCTGGGATAAAATTAGATGCAATAATTATAGGACTTGGATTAAGTTTAATTAATATTTTATTGAGCATTAACAGAATAAATATTACATGGAGACATAATTAAATACCTAATAATCGGTAGTAATACATGATGCAAAATTTAATTTGTCTCCTTCTATAAAATATATACTTATATGTACGGATGTATGTACATATATGATAAACAATAACAGGGTATTGAGTAATTATTCATTAATGCTTTATTGTTCAATTGGGACACATCATTAAATGGAGACATAGTTGAATACCTAATAATTGGTAGTGATATTATCTATAATTCAATAACATACAGACATCTCTCTTTTTGTGTATATAATACTTATATAAGGAAGCTCTATTTATACCTCCTTCACTCCTGGGGCTCGGTGGTTGAGTGCTGTCCTAGTAAGCACGAAGCCCTGGGTTGGATTCCTCAGTGCCACATAAACAGAAAATCCAGAAGTTCTGATGTTTTTCAATCAATTGAGTGCTAGCCTGGAGCACCAACGCTTAGGGACATTTTCTAAGCCCTTACTCAAGCCCCAGGACTGCCACCAAAACAAGGTAGAATGTTCTAACTGCAACGATATAAGGAGAGGACTTCAAATACATCATCACAGAGCAAGCTAGGAGTCTGGTGCTGACAGCTGCCACCTATCCTGACTTAGCCAGATGTAAACCGCTGCAACCCAGCTGCACCGAACCAGACGCTGCTGGTTTACCCCCATGATCCTGGCTGCTTGGGGTCTTTAAAACCCAGCCCTGGCAGGAAGTCTGTGAGATTCTTGGAAATGTGGCTCAAAGTAGTAGATCTCTAGCCTTGAGCAAATGTTGTTAGTACAGTGTCCCCCTGCATTGAGTTCAATCCCCATGGGTAACCCCCCCAAACAAAAAACACCCCACTAAACCATTAGATGTGAACTTGTGTGATTTGTGAAACGTTCCTCAAAGAATGGTGATACGGATGAAACCACCCTAATTCTAATGAAAATTTGTGGAATAGAGCTATGTGCTGAGCCCTTCATAGGGTGTTCTGTGCTGAGTCTTGCATAGGGAGCTATGTTCTGAGTCTTTCACAGTGTGCAGTGTGTTGAGTCCTGCATTGAGTGCTGTGTGCTGAGTCTTTCACAGGATGCTGTGTGCTGAGTCATGTGAAGAGTGTCATGTGCTGTGTCCTTCTCACGATGTGCTGAGTCCTTTACAGGGTTCAGTGTGCTGATTACTGCATTCGGTGCTGTGTGCTGAGTCATGCAAAGCGTGTCATGTGCTATGTCCTTCACATTGTACATTCATTCATCTGGTCCTTGTAAGAGCTCCACATTTGAGATGATTTTGCAGACAAAAAATGTGACACACACACACACACACACACACACACACACACACACACATATATATATGAATTCTATTCCTCCATAAGAAAAAATGACATTGCCCCATTTGTTAAGAAATGGAAAGACTTGGAAAAATTACATTAAGTGAAGTAAGACAGGCCCAAAGAAACATAGGTCCCATCGTTTCCCTTATTTGCAATCACTAGTACATGCCTGAGACAAGCAGAAAATGTCAGATACATTGCTGTTAGGCAAAATGAACCCCAACATAAGGATTCAAATGTGTTTTCTTTAATGGGATTGTTTCTAACATATTTATAAGATGATTTATTTGTTGCTTTGTAGGTCCCTCCCCCACAGTATAATCCCTGTTTTCACTGTTTCTGATGTTGGTATAATTTGTGGAGGGGAAGGGAAAAAGCAAATCTTTTAAATAAGGATACAGGTGGACCCATTTCCACAATAAGATGTACAATTCATTATGTCTAAAAATGAACTTTACAACTTTGGTGGGGGGGTGGGAGGGGAACGGGATGGAAGGGAAAAAAAGGAGGAGGCAACAATGTTTGATAAGCAATGTACTCAAAACTTTGCCGATGTAATTGTAGCCCCTCTGTATGGTATTTTCACAATAAAGGGAAAAAAAAAAGAAGTTTGATTACAAAAAGAATACGTAGGTTCAGATGTGTCCCCATGACAGAGACAAAATTATGTATTACTGAAGACTGATGAGTTGTTTCATGCAGACAATTGTTTTGTTCTGTTTTATTCTCAGTCATGAACCATGAACTCGGGACCTAGGTGCTGACCCTTACCTCTGGGCTCACGGATAGCCCACCACCACGTGGAGTCAGGGATCCCCTTGCCGCAGAGTGTCACAGCATAGGGGTCTATAGCTGAGGGTCTGTCATCCTGCCAACTCAGGAAGCTGAGATCTGAAGATCTGGGTTCAAAACTATCCCAAACACAAGAGGTCCCATGAGACTATTATCTCCAATTGACCACTAAGAAACCTTAAGTGGAAGCTTGGTGCTTGTGTCTCATGCCTGTCACCCTAGCTGCTCAGGATGATGAGATCTGAGGATCGTGGTTCAAAGCTAGTCTGGGCAGGAAAGTCCTTGAGACACTTAACTCCAATGTACCACCAGGAAACCAGAAGTGGCGCTGTGGCTAAAGTGGTAGAGCACAAGACTAGAGCTGAAGAGCTCAGGGACAACACCCAGGTCCAGACTTTAACTTCTACAACAGACAACAACAACAACAACAAGAAAAAGACAGAAACAAACTAACAAACCTGAAGTAGAGGGCTGGGAATGTGCCTTAGGGGTAGAGTGCTTTGCATGTATGAAACCCTGGGCTTGATTTCTCAGTACCACATCACTAGAAAAAAGCATGAAGTGGCTTTGTGGCACAAGTGGGCAACAGATATCCTTTCACAAAAGAAACTAGGTATACTGCTCAGGTCCTGAGTTCAATCTCCAAGACTGGTGTATGCACACATGGACACGGACACACACACACGCATGCACACACACACACACACACACACACACACACACACACACACAGAGCAGAAGTGAAGCTATGACACCACATGGTAAAGCACTGGACCCATGTCCCAACTAGAAGAGGTCAAAGGTTTCAAAACCTGATGAGCTTCACCAGCCCTAGATGACAGGAAGCTTTGTGATATCTGACATGTGTTTGGATTTCCCAAGCTTCGAGAAACCTAGGAGAGGCATCATAGGCCCATTAGGTTCAGTGCCCTAGTTGTCTGCCAGAAGGACTCCTGAATTAGATTGAGTGGTGTATCTGAACACCGGAATATAGTCTCACAAAGGCAGGATAAGGGCAGGGAACTTGGTCTGCCAAGGGAGGTGGCACAAATGAAGGCTTCCTGTCAAAACAGAGCACTGGGGAGAGAGAGAGCTTGGGGTACAAAGAGGCCTTTTTCTCCTGACCTTCAGAGCCTGCCCACACTCATCCTCACTAGTTGGCCCAGATGGAGTTGCTTATTACACAGCTGTACAGGAGAGTGGCCGTTAATCTGCCTGTCCAGACAATGAGAGAGACTTCTTCCAACAGTCCTAGGATGCAGACAAACCCTCAGGCTACATTGGGAACAATGAGGGGAGCCCTGGAACATGCAATGCCTTGAAAGCCCTCTCTGTGCTATGAAATCATTGTATTGAATACAAATTTCCTAGCTTGGTGCCATTCATAATAGCTACTCTAGAGATTCACCTATAGGAATACATCCATCCATACACAAAGACATGGAGCAACACGGTCTCATGTTTTTTTTGGGGGGTGCAGGTCCTGGGGTTGGACGTTTACCCTAGCCATTGTCCCTGAGCTCCTTTTGCTCAGAGGTAGCGCATTAAAACTGGGTCACAGCCCCATTTCTGGGTTTTTCTCTGACCTCATAGATATAACAGTGTCATGAACTTTCCTACACTGCCTGGATTGAAACTAAGATTCTCTCCATCTTAGCCTCTTGAGGCACTGCAATTACAGTCAGCAGCCACTGGCACCTGCCTTTCTTTTCTTCTTCATTTTTTACTCTGGACAATCTGACTTCTTAACAGGGTCATTCCAATGGTTTGAATTTATAAGTAAACTATCCAATGTTCTTTATAGCAGCTTTCTCTGAGAATGATTTTCTCTCTTCATTTTCCCCTCTGGTCACAGGTTTGAAGACAAATGTGAGAAATGAGTGTCACAGGATTTGGGAGCAATTGTCCACAGGACATGCAAGTTCTGTCACTTAGCATTGAGCTGCAGTGAATTTACTGTCTCAGGATGAGAGGACTGAAAGCTGGGGAGATCTTCATACTGTCTGCATTGCTCCTTTTGTCTATAAAATGACCTAATATTTATTAATGTTTTTTGTCTACAACGTTAAGTATAGAACACACTAGAAGCATCTTCTTGTTTCTGTTTTTCTCTAGTACCTCTCGAGATTTAGACTAAAGGTTTGTGTGGAGCGACTCCGTGGCGAATCCCTAAGGAAAGCCACTTAAATCCTCCTCAGGAGATCGCCGTTCAAAGCCAGCATGAGCAGGAAAGTCTGTGAGGCTCTCATCTCCAATAAGCCACCAGGAAACCAGAAGTGGAGCAGTGGCCAAGAGGGTAAAGCTCCAGCTCTGAGAGAGAAAGCCGAGCAGGAGATACAGGTCAGAACTTTCAGGAAAGCCTGGGAGGTGCTTATGTCCAATTATCGACCACGTGTCTGGAAGTGGAGCTTTGGCGGTGGTAGAGCCTCAGCCTTGAGCAAAACAGCTGAAGAATGCATTGGGCCCTGTGTTTAAGCCCTGGGGTGCTCAAAAAAATTCAAAAAGAGAAGGCCAAGTTATGTATCAGTACCCTACCTACTCATGTGTGTATATTACTTCCCTGAGTGCAAACAGACCATATGCAATGCTTCTGCTTTTACTTACTGATTTATTTTTCAGATATGGTCATTGAGCACACTTCATCATTCTCCTCATTTCTGGCCCATCGCTTTTCTCTTCCTGGGTTTCAGTCCTGCATCCTTAAATGATGCACACTTAAGCTCTCAGCAGCCTTTATTTATATTTTATTATGAGGCCAATGCAGGAACAGTCACAAATCAGGCAGGGGAAGAGAAGGTCAGGGTTCATAGTTATAACATGTATTCAGAAAAATAAACTTGGGGACGAAAAATGGTAGCCTACTTATGTAAAATCTACCATTAAGAAAAAGATTAGGGGGCTGGGAATATGGATTAGTGAGAGAGTGTTTGCCTAGCATGCAAGAAGTCCTGGGTTTGATTCCTCAGTAGCACATACACAGAAAAAGCCAGAATTGGTGCTGTGATTAAGTAACAGACTGCTAGAGACAGTGCCCAGGCCTTGAGTTCAGCCGAAGAACTGGCAAAGAGAAACCAGGTAGCTAGGTAAGAAGAAAGAAAGAAAGAAAGAAAGAAAGAAAGAAAGAAAGAAAGAAAGAAAGAAAGAAAGAAAGAAAGAAAGAAAGAAAGAAAGAAAGAAAGAAAGAAAGAAAGAAAGAAAGAAAGGAAAGAAAGAAAGAAAGGAAAGGAAGGAAGGAAAGGAAGGAAAGAAGGAAGGAAGGAAGAAAGAAAGAAAGAAAGAAAGAGAGAGAGAGAAAGAAAGAAAGAAAGGAAAGAAAGAAAGAAAGAAAGAAAGAAAGAAAGAAAGAAAGAAAGAAAGAAAGAAAGAAAGAAAGAAAGAAAGAAAGAAAGAAAGAAAGAAAAAAAGAAAGAAAGAAAGATGAATCTGGTCTTCGATGTCAGTAGGAAAGAAGGGAACACGTCCCAGTCATGAGGCCTTCTGCAGTGTGCCAGTCCACCAGCATCGCCTTCACATAACCACAGAGCAGGAAGACTGTCTCTGTCCCACTTCTCAGGCAGTGGAGGGCCCCAGAATCAAGAAGTCAGAGCCAGGTTCTAAGGTGCTTAGAGGCAGAAGAGAAAGGGCCCTGCCTCTCCTTGGACTAGGGATTGACATTAATGATGTGGAGAATGAAGGAAGGAGAATGGACTGGCAGAGGTAGAAGAATGGCCTTCAAATCTGACAGATGGAGTGTAAAAAACCAGGTCCCTAAGACCAGAGAGCAGGCTTTTTCTATTCTGTTCCTCCCCTCTCCCCAAGGAGAATGGACTGGCAGAGGTAGAAGAATTGCCTTCAAATCTAACAGATGGAGGGTAAAGAACCTGGTCCCTAAGACCAGAGAGCAGGCTTTTTCTATTCTGTTCCTCCCCTGTCCCCAACTAAACTGGCTCTCTATTGGTAACCTTAAGATAGCCTGAGGCTCCCTTCACCTGAGGGAGGAAGGTTAATTAGTCATTGTTTGTAGAGGCTGAGAAAAGCCTGACCCTGTTGTAACTCTAACAAATGTTTCAGGTTTCCCCCAATTGCTGGTTGTGCCAGGAATTAATGAAGTGATTTTGCAGCTCACTTCCTTGTTTAGTGTTTACATTCTGCCTCCTAATCCTGCAGGCCTAGGTCTCTGCACCTTGGTTTTTTTAATCAGTTTTCAAATGCAGAGTTACATTGGAGTTCTTCCTGCTAACAGGGCTAGGTCTTGGATCCTGAGAACTTCATTTATACCCAATATGGGTCAATTATGTTTCTTTCCTGCTTCTATAGCTTGAGAAGAACATTTAGAGTGCAAGTAACTTCTCAACACCAAGCGAAACCCAGGAAGTTCTTGAACATGTGACCTTTCAGAAGTCCACTGGAGGACAAAAGATGATTACAATCTTCACGTGAGTGGCTAGGCAGATGGATCTGCTACACTTGAACCTTGAACTCGGCCTGCTCTCCTAGTCCATGTTCTTCTTTGGTGCTTGTCCTGCTAGCTGCTCAGGAGCTTCCAAGATAGAAATAGATTGATCAAACCCAAAGGGAGTTGCTGGATTTTTCCTTCTTTTTCTCTCCTTTGCTTTAAATGTTTTGCAGGAATTTTGGGCTTGAATTGTGGATCTAGGCTCTGTCCCTGGGCTCCTTTGGCTCAAGGCTAACACTCTGCCATGAGTCCCTTTCTGCTTTGTCTGTGGTGAAGTGGAGTGTCATAGACTTTCCTGCCCTGGCTGGCTTCACCCTGAGATCCTCAGACCTCAGCCTCCTAAGCTAGGGTGACAAGCGTGAGCTTCTGGTGCTCTGCTAGGTTCAGAACTGTAATGACATTGAAAAGACAAGTCAACTCCTCATCACAAAGGGCTTGGGGAGCATATTAAGCCTTTCAACATAGGACCTTTCAGAATGCTGTAGCACACAAGGTTATGCTAGAGTCAGGCTGGTCTCATGGATCTGTACTAGAACATTGAGCTCTGACTTCAATTCTGGTGTACACCAGCATTCATTTTCCAGAAAATGTTCTCATAATTAACAAATAGGAAAAGTACTTTGATTAACCCTCACTTTTTTTCCAGTTGTGTGTCTAGAACTCAAGCCTGGACACTATCCCTAAACCCTTCAGCTCAAGGTGAACACTCTACCACTTGAGCCACAACACCACGTGGCGTCTTTTGGTGGTTCATTGGAGATAAGAGTCTAACAGGCTTTCCTTGCCTAGGCTTTCTTTGAACTGTGGTCTTGAGATCTCAGCCTCGTGAGAAGCTAGGGTTCTATGTGTGAGCCACAGGCATCTGGCCTATTGCTTTTGCCAGTGCTGGGGCTTGAATGTAGGGCCTGTGTGCTGTCTCTGAGCTTTTTTTCTCAAGGCTAGCACTCCACCCCTTGAGCCATTCCACAGCTTCTGGCTTTTTCTGAGTATGTGGCACTGAGGATTCAAACCCTGGCATTCATGCATGCTGATCAAGCTCTCTACCTCTAAGCCACATTCCCAGCTTCACTCTTACTATTTTATCCCTCAACTTGCCTATCCTCAAAAGAAGGCCTCTGAGTATAAATAATCTAAAGCAATCCCTATAGGAAGTTTTCCAAAGATGAATAAGGCAAAGCTCATACTTGGGACAGACTCTAAACATGTGATGACTGTGACAAATGCCTCGGTTTAATTATGTATCATGTTTCAACACTTAATAAATTATTAATGAAAAATGATTCAATGTCCTAAATTTTGTGTATAATTTTATAATAGATGTACAAAACATAATACATATTATGTATATAATAATACTAAATATATTAAACAATGAATAATGAATAAAATAAAAAATAAAATATATTAAAAAATCAATGACACTAATCATAATATGTAGTAAACATACATATGTAAGCATATATCATATATTACATATGTATATAAATATTTTTCCATTGTAGGGCCTTACTGCAGGCCCTGGGAACTCTAGCCTGAATCTCTTTTCCTCAAGGACAGTGAACTTTGCCTTCACCGTGGTGCAAAAGAGTTACCAGAGGCTGGGAAGGGATGTGAATGGTAAGCAAAGGAGGAGGCTGCAATGCTTGAAAAGAAATGTACTCATTATCTTGCCCATGTAATTGTAACCCCTCTGTACAGTATGTTCACAAAAAAATAAAAATAAAAATAAAAAAAAGTTACCAGAAATGTGAGATCAGATCCCAGCAATAGCAGAAATATTGGCCCCATTTCCAAGACAGAGACTTACTTTTTTTTAATGAAAGTAGTAATGTTTATTCAGTTCCATACTGAACTATTATTTTTTAAAAAGCAGTGTAGAATTTTGTACAGCTTTTCAAAAATCTTTCCCTTACCCCCAAAGTGCTTCTCTGAGAACCACATTGTTTATTTTTGTATGATGTTTATTGTAAAAAATGATGTACAGGGGGTTTCAGTTATATGAGCAAAGTAATGAGTACATTTCCTATTGAGCATTGTTTCCTCCTCCTTTGTTTTCCCGCTACTAACCCTTTCTTCCCATCTCCACAACTACCTCCCCCTGCCAAGATCAGTGACTTAATGTTTTAGTTTTGGCTTGGAACAGGGATTGAACTCAAGTAGTGGTGACTCTGCACCTTCCCTCACATTGGTATGGATTTACCAAGACCCTGAGTTCAAATCCCAGGTTAGGAAATAAAACTGGCAGAAATTCCAAACCAGGGAGCTTTATTTCTTTAATTTAGTTAAATTATTTATTTATTTATTTATTCTTTTTTGCCAACCACAGGGCTTGAACTCAGATCATGGCAACACTGCCTAAGCTTTGATATCCCTAGGCTGGGCTGCAGCCTCTGGACCCATAGCTAATCCTGGGATCCCAGGTCAAGAGGGCTTGCAGGAAGAAAAAACAAAGTGGGACTGTGCAAAAAGTAGTGAATTGCAGAGGGCTGGGGGTGGTTATAATTTTTTTCTTTCCAGGGTTATCATCCTGGTTCTGAATGACACAGATGAAAAGTGGACCTGACCTTCCATTGCTGAAGGCTGGCAGGCTATCAGGGCATCCAAGTGTCCACCCATCAACATAGGCCCCAGGTTTAAATCCCTGTCCTGACACCTACTAGTTGGGGAGATCCCAAGAAACTCGTTTTATGCATAGGAATACTGATTGAAAGAGTAATTCGTGCATTGGTTTAGTCTAAAATTGGATTCAATAATCCTAGGATGCTGATTGATCTTAACTAATAGTTTATTAAGTATGAAAAGAATAATATTCCTTCAATGGAAGTATAATAAACATCTAAGAGTTGGTAGGAACGTAGTAGATGCCATTCATTAATAGATAGGCGGCTCTGGCATTTTTTCCAATATGCATTTATTTGTATATCACCGTTTGCCTATCCATGTATCACTGTTTTGGCCAAACATGGGGCTCGATCTCAGCACCTGGGAACCACCTAACAGATTCATTGGTGAGAGGCTGCCTGGCTCACATTCACCCATTCATGAATTGGGCCTGGTAGGCCCTGAGTTCAGATCTAGCACTTCCAAAAGTTTAATCTTGGATTAAAAAGCTGAGTGTGACCCATGTTTTTCTTTTCTGGGAGAGTCCTGCATTTCAGGCATGATGGAGAACACATCAAAAAATCTAGATGCTATGTGATAGGATATAAAGAATATAATAAATGTTATAGGTGTCATCAGAGTCAATATAATAAACGGTAAATTAATGAATAAAACAAGAAATAAAATGAATAACCATACAAAACATGGTATGGACTGAATATCTATATGGAAGTATAAACCCTACCACACCAAACATGATATGGACTGAACATCTGTATGGAAGTATAAATGCTATCTTTAAAATGTCTATAAGGAATATGTTTTCCAGGCCTGAGGCTTGAATTCAGCCACCATACTAAGACGGTATGGAGGGAGATCCTGAGACACTAGTTTCTGGACCTAGGAAGAGTCATGGAATGCGATTGATGTCATCCTTGAATCAGTAGTTCATGCATGATGGGAGTAGGAAATGATAGGCAAGAATCATGGGGTATTGCTTTTTTGCAATGAAGATTTGATGAAGCATGACAATAATCATCAGTCATGAAATGGAGGCATCAGGAAAGATCCAAGAATCGGTAGTCACACAGTAGATTCAATTCCATCACAGGTGGCCATCTCTCCTACTGTATACAAATATGTACTTATTAGCATACTACTTTCAGCTTATGAATGGATGACTGCTGTGCATCTTCCCTCCACCCCCCCCCCCCCACCTGAGGGCTGGATCTCAGTTCCTGGGAACAGGCTAGATCCTTAGTGGCTCACAGGCTGTTGTGCTCACGTGGACCCATTCACCTAGTGGGCCTGCTAGACCCTGAGTTCAGACCCCAGCACTGCCAAAAGATTCATCCGGATATCAGAAGCCAATCGCTGCACCTGTTTTCCTTTCTTGTGCAAGTTTTGGGTATCAGCTAGGATGGAGAATGCATGGGCCTGTGGCCATGGGAATTGGTTGTCATCCATGTCAGCCCAATGGTGCCTGTCATCATATACTCAAGAAAATACCCACAACATCCATGAATAGCATAAAAAATAGAGAATAGCTACACTAAATGATTGATGCAGTCCACACACAGATGTGAATATACAGCCCATATTTCAATGATGCATTGATGTCTATTGTGGCCTCCCTGGGTCTCGATCTCAGTTCCTGGGAACAGCCCAGTTCCTTTGTGGCTCACAGGCTGGTGTGCTCAAGTGGAACCATTAACCAGTTTGGCCTCCTAGGCCCCAAGTTCAAATCCCAGCACTGCCAACAATTCACCCTGGTGTGAGAAGCCAGTCTTTGCACCTTTTTTTCTGTGCTGTGCATGTTCTGGGTCTCAGCTAGAATGGAGAATGCATAGGCAACTCTCTACTTATGGGAATAGGTTGTCATCCCGGTCAACACAGTTATATTTGGCATCCTATACTCAAGAAAATACGCAACACATCAATGAATAAGGGAAAATAATGAGAATGACTACACAGAACGCAACGTGCATGCCCACCCATGTATGGAAATAGACGTCTTCTGTTTAAATTGGGAATTTATGACTATATTGCCCCCCACCCTGTGAGGCTCGATCTCAGGTCCTGGGAATGGTCAAGCTCCTTATTGGCTCACAGGCTGGTGTGCTCACCATGTCCCATTCACAAATTGGGCCTGCTAGGCCTTGAGTTCAAATCCCAGCACTGCCAAAAGATTCACCCTGATGTCAGAAGCCAATTGATCCATCTGTTTTCCTGTCCTGTGAAAGTCCTGGGTCTCAGCGCAGATGGAGAATACTATATTGACAACCCTATAGTCATGGGAGTAGATTGTGATCCATGTCAGCACAGTTATATCTGTCATCATACTCAATAAAATACACAATACATCCATGAATAAGACAGAAAATAAAAAGAATAACTACACTGAGCACAAAGTTGCATACCACACCTGTAGGTAAAGAGAGATCCTATGTTTAAAATAGGTGGGCTTGTTATTTTGTCCAATGCTGGGGCTTCAAATCAGGCCCGGGAACAGGCCTGACATTCTAGTGTTCAAGGATGGTGAGCTTCCCCTTCAACCACAGTTCAACATAGCTACCCAGACCTGAATTCACATTCCAGCACTGACAAAAGTTTCATCCTGATGTCACAAGCCAATCGTTGCAAATGTTTTCCTCTCCTGTGAAAGTCCTGGGTCTCAACTAGGATGGAGAATGAATGCATAGGCAACCCTATAAACATGGGAACAGGTTGTCTTCCATGTCAACATGCCTGTCACCAATAAAATACGTAATACCTCTATGAGTTAGGAACAAAATAAGGAGAAGAAGTGCTCTGAATGCAAGAGGCTGCCCACACATGTATGTAAATATAGATGCTATGTTTAAATTATGAATTTATTACTATCTGGTCCTACCTGGGACTCGATGTAAGGTCCTGGGTATGCCCTATCTCCATTGCTCACAGACCTGTGTCATCACCTTGGCTCTTTCCTCAATTGGGCATGCTAGGCTCTGAGTTCAAATCCCAACACAGCCAAAACATGAATCCTGAGGTGAGAAGCCAATAGATTCACCTATTTTCCTGTCTTGCAAATGTCCTGGGTCTCAGCTAGGATGGAGAATGCATAGGAAACCCTACAGACATGGCAATAGGTTGTCATCCGTGTAAACACTGTTATATCTGCCACCATACTCAGTAAAATGCACAATACCTCCATGGATAAGACACAAAATTAGAAAGTAGACCAAACACGAGATGCTGTCCACACATATATGTAAATATAGATCCTATGTTTAAATAATGAATTTATAACTATCGTGGCCCACCCTGGGGATCAATGTCATATCTTGGGAATGGCCTACCTCCTTAGTTGCTCACAGGATGGTGTGTTCACATTGACCTATTTGCCAATTAGTCCTCTTAGACCCTCAGTTCAGCTTCCAGCACTACCCACAATTGGATCATGGAGTAAGAAGCTGAGTGTGAAACTTGTTTTCCTTTTCTCAGAGTGCTGGGTGTCAGGCATGATGGAGAACAAGTCTACAAATCTAGATGCAATGTGAGAGCATGTCATCAATGTAATAAACGGAATGGGTGTCATCATAGTCAGTAAAATCAATAGTAAATAAATGAATACAACAATAAATACAAGGAACAACCACACCAAACATGTATGGACTGAACACCTAAAGTTAAGTACAAATCCTATCTTTATAATCTATATAAATAGTACCTTTTCCAAGGCTGGCGCTTGAATTCAAGCCTAGTGAACAGGCCTGAAGTTCTTATCTTAAATTATGGTTAGCTTCCCCTTCATCCACAGTGCTGGGGATTTACCCAGATCCTGAGTTCAAATCCAAAGCCTGGCAGAATAAATGGTGGGAATTGCAAGCCAGGGAGCTAATTTTTTTATTTTCCCCAGAGTGGGGCTTGAACTCAGGTCGTGGCAACTCTGCCTCAGCCTCCATCACCCTACGCTGAGGTGCAGCCACTGGACTCACACCTGATCCTGGGATCCTAGATCCCTAGGCCTTGCAGGGAAAAAAATTCACAGGAAAAATGTAGCAAGATGGCCTTTTTATGTTTTCTTCCTTTGTGGAGGTGACCCTCCTGGGTCCGAATGACACTGTTGCCAAGGGTATTTTACCTTGCATTGCTGAAAGCTGACGGACTATCTGGGAAGCCATAGGACCATGTGGCAACATAGGCCTTGATTTCAAATCCCCGTCCTGACATGTACCAATGGCAGTAGATACTAAGAGACTCGCTCCCATCCATAGGAATGTTATCAATGTCACGGTTGAATGACTTGATCATGAATGATGCTCCTATAAAATTAGACAGAATGAATTCAGGAGGCTGATTGATTTAATTTAATATTTATAAAGCATTAAAAGAATACTATTACAGGAGCACAATAATTTCAGGGCACTGATTTCATTAATAGTTTATTAAGGATGAAAACCATAACACTAATTAAATGGAGACATAATAAATACCCAAGAATTGGTAGGAATGTAGTCTATATAACTGAATAATGTATAGACATCTCTGGCACTCTATAAACATATATATTTATTAGTGTACTGCCATCTACATGTCAATCTGTTCATATTTTGTCAACCCCTGGGGCTCAATCTCAGGTCCTGGGAACTGCCTGTCAGCCCCAGGATGGAATGTTGACACTCACACATTCAGGAATTTGGCCTTGTAGGCCACGAGTTCAGATGCCAGCATTGACAAACAATGAATCATGGAGTAAAAAGTGGATGGTGACACGTTTTCCTTTTCTGTGAAAGTCCTGGGTGTCAGGTATGAAGTGGAATACATATTCAGACCTATAACCTATGTAATCAATGTTCTATGTGTCATAATAGTCAATAAAATAAATGGTCAATTCAAGAAAACAAAAAAAGAATAACTATACTGAGTGTAATATGGAGTGAACATATGTATATGAATATAAATCATATGTTTAAAATGTACATGTATAGGATGCTTTTTAGTGCTGGGGATCCAATTCAGATCTAAGGAACAGACTTGAATTTCTTGACTTCAAGGAGGTGAGCTTCCCCTTCTCACACAGTGCAATAGAATTACTCAATGAGTTCAAATCCCAATTCTGGCAGAAAAAATTGCACCTTTATACTATGTGAGGTCTAATTCTTAGGTATTTCATTCTGCCTTCATTTAATGAATGTGATTGTTTAAATGCTTAATGAAGTATTAACTAAAATCGATCAGTGTCCTAGGATATAATTGTGTATAATTTGATCCTAGAATCATTCAAGAACTACTTATTCAATCTTGATATTGATCACATTCCATTGGTAATCATATGGATAAGAATGAGTTTCTTAGGTTCTCCTGCCATTTTGAAGTGGCAGGACTAGGATTCCAACTGTGGGCTTCAGCTCCCACCACTTCAACCCGAGGATAGGGAACTCACCGGTCTGTGCCAGAACATCAGCAAGACCAATGATTAGGCAGTCACCAGTGGCTCTCAGCATTCCTACTTGATACAAGGCTGTGATAGAAGGATCATGGTCAAAGTTACCCTAGGCAGGAAAGTCCTTGAGACCTCTGTCCAACTCCAGTGGCAACCATGTCAGAAGTAGAGCTGTGTGGCTCCAGTGGTAGATGGCTAGTCTTAAGCAAAAGCAGCTCACAGACTGGGTCAGATCCTGAGTTTAAGGTCCGGGACTGGCAACAAAAACAATCTGTGCAGCCATCTGGCTAAAGCAGATCACCCTCTTGTCCCCAACTGAATTGGACAGAGTTCCCTGGGAAAAGGGCTGGGGGAGCCACTGTCATCTTGACTCTGGCCATTCTGCCTGCATCACAGGATTCCAGCCACACCCCCATTTTTTCATGGTTCTTTCTCACCAATGGAATATAAGAATGGAGGTCACGCCCAAATTTCATGATGCCTGGTAGCACTGGGATTCCCTCTGATGGTTGACACCACTACCAAGAGTTGAGGAAGGTAGAGGTGGCTGAATGGTAAGCAAGAGATTCAAGGCTTAGGAGGAGAGGCCTTGCTCAGCCCTGCCACGCACCTGCCCAAGCCCCAGTCCACTTCTGCATTTCGCACAGTGCTCTATTTCAAACTTGGACCCATGGCACCTCTTGGAGTCCTCAGGCGATGACACACCACAGGCAGGCTTGTGACCCCGACCTGTTTCAGGCCCCCCTGTCCTCTGCTCCAGGACCAAGTATTTGCCATGCTATTGCCTTAGCTACTCGAAGCCACCCAAAGCTGCTGCCAACAGCTTCTCCCAGCAGCACATGTGAGTGGACTCCTCCTGGGCCCATACCCTGTGACCCCCTCACCATGCGATCCCCCCCCTCCCGACGAGACCCTGCCTTCCCCGTGCCCTACAGTGTGGCCAGGGCTCTGCCACAAATGTGTCCCAGGGGTGGGGGTGGGAGTGGGTGTTGACCCTGGGATCCCACCCCCATTCCTAGCCACCAGTGTCCCAGGAAACAGGGAGATGCAGGGATGGGTGAGGAGAGGGCTCCACAGAACCCCTGGCCTGGAGCGGTGGGAGCCACACAGCCATGCATCTGCACCCTTCCTCTCCCTGGTGGGAACCTGGTGGCTTTATTCAGAGGTGGGGAGCAGCACCTCCACGCTTGCCTTCTCGGGTCTTTTCCTTTTTTCTAGGAGTTGAGCATGTTGGATGCAGAAGATAGGTCTCTCTTGCTGTGTGAGCCCTTGTCCTCTGTGCTCGGTCACCCTTTCACCTGAAGAGAGGGTCCCAGAAGAGCCCAGTAGGGAAGTGAGGGTACTGGGGGTCAGAGCAGAATGTGAATATCTGGGAGGAACCTCCACACACACATACACATACTCCCAGCCTTTTCCCTCCCTCACTTTCAACAGTTCTCACAGAGTGATCACATTTCCCAGCTCTGCCAGCTTCTGTTGGTGCTCCCAGTCCATCTGGTCTCCTTGTCCTTCCCAAGAATGCGCCATGTGGCCCTGAAGCATGTAGGCTGGAAGTAGGGAGTAAGTCCATGTATGTAGCCTTTAGGACCCCATCCATATCCACAACACCCCCCCCCCCACCTCGGGTCAGACACACCTCTGGGGTCAGCATTACCCCCTGCTTGTTTCCTCTCCTGGCTCTGAGGAGCCACTTGTCTCAGGACACCTTCACCCAGCATCCTGGCTTAGGGTTTTGGTGAATGGGGAGTCAAGGGTCTGGCCCTGGAGAACGTGATAGGCAGGGTGGTGCTGCATCATTAGAGTGGTGCTCCCCTTGGGTGGGAGCCCCTGATACCTCCAAGGGAACCCCCGTGCTCCAGCTTGTACATTGTTCCAGATGAGGAACCAACAAACTCTGGAGAGGCACTACTTAGAATCTGTATGTGTGTGTGTGTGTGTGTGTGTGTGTGTGTGTGTGTGTGCATGAGAGAGGGAGAGAGAGAGAGAGAGAGATCATCTTCCTCTTTGTACAGCCTGACTGTGCTCAGGTGAGTGATCATTTGGAAAATTGCAGGTGCTACGTGGACGAGTCTTCTGTCACTAGTCTGGATTTGTGTGTGGTGTGTGTGTGTGTGTGTGTGTGTGTGTGTGTGTGTGTGTGTGTGTGTGTGCATGCATGTAGAAGTGGGTTGTAATAAGGAGGCTGAGTCCTTGGGTAACTTCTGCCTGCTATATTTGGGGGATGCATGGGCTTTGTGGCTGAGGTCTGGTGGCCTGGAAGTGTGAGACACTTGAAGGGGACTCAGCAACATTAAATTACAAGACCAAGGGACCTGTGTGCCCTGGAGCCCTCTACTCCTTTGGGCCTGGTTGGTGGCAGTGGGAGCATGGGAGGACCTGGGGGTGGGGCTTGCAGAGGTTGGCTTCCCAGCGGGACAGAGATCATGGCCAGCACTTAGTAAGGATGTGAGCCCTGCTAGTATGGAGTGCACCAGCATAAGTCAGATTCCGGGTTTTCTCATCATGGCGTCTGATGGGTGAGGCCAAACCTATTTTAAATCTTGTGCTGTGATCTCCAGATCTCAGCTTCCTGAGTAGCTAAGATTATACACATGAGCCTCTGGCACCGGAACTCTGGTTCTTTTTGGTGTATTAAGGTTTGAACGCAAGGCCTTCGGCTTGCCAGCCAGGTCTCCGAACATGCAAGCCAAGCATTTCTGTCTTGGGCATTTCCAAGATAGAGACTCAATATGTGCTCAGGCTGGGCTGGATCGTGGTCCTCATATCTGTGACAGGCATGAGCCACCAGGCCCGGTTCTCCTAAGTTAGGATGGTATACATATAGCGTCATGCTCAGTCATCGGTTTAGATGATTGTCCCAAACTCTTATTCTACAGCAGCTGTAGAGCTCTGGGTTGGGCCTCCACCATTGTACCTCAGTCTCCTCCCAAGACAGTTGTGAGGAAACAAGGGATCAATACAGGGGGATTTCTAGAGCAGGGCCAGGCACAGAGGGAGCTGCTGTCAGATACGGTTCTTGGCAATTCTGTGGGCATATGACAGGAAGATAACCCGGAAAGGGCTCAGATAGGGTCTTTTATTAGTCGTGTGACATATATGGGATTATGAAACAAAATATGGTTCTCTTTCATCCTTACCCTATTCCCACGAAGAAGGAGATCCTTCACTGTGTTCAGTTTTGTAGCTGGGGAAAGTGAGGGACAGAGAAGCCAGGTGACCAACTCATGACCTCCAGTTGACAGGAAGCTCAGCCTGACTTCTCTGCCATGGTCCCTAGGAGAATGTGTGATATTCAGTCCACTTCTTGTGGTGGGAAGTCCACTTCTTGTCAGTCGTGGGGCTTGAACTCTAGGTCTGGGTGCTGTCCCCCAGCTCCTCACCTCAAGACTAGCACTCTACCACTTGAGCCACAGTGCCACTTCCAGTTTTCTGGTGGTTCTTTGCAGATAAGAGTCTCATGGACGTTCTTGCCTGGGCTGGCTATGAACCACGTTCACCATATCTCAGCCTCTTGTTTTAGTTAGGATTATAATCCTGAGCCACCAGCAACCAGCTTAAGTGTAATTCTCTCTCTCTCTCACAGGAACTGGTTGAATGGGTGCTGGAAGAGGTGGCCCATTGTCCCCATTAGGCTGGAACCCAAGGTGGCCCTCTCATTCTGGAGGTGAGCTGTGGGTCAGGAACTGTCTTGCTCAGCCTGTTGAACCAGCCCCATGAGGTAATCCCATCTGTGCCCTGGCTAGACCGTGACAGTTATTCATTGTCTATCCAATCTTATTGGACTTAGTATTGTTTTCTATGTTCTTTTCTAGCAACTGGCCAAAATTATGATACATAGTTACAGAATGAAAATGGAATGCCATCTTAAGAAAGTCATTTAGAGCTCTGGGAATGTGGCTTTATGGTATGGTGATTGCCTACCATGCATGGAAACCTGGGTTCAATTCCTCAGTACCATATAAACAGAAAAAGAAACACTGGAAATGGTACTGTGTCTCAAGTGGTAGAGTGCTACCCATGAGAGAAAAAAAAGCTTAGGAATAATTCCCTAGCCCTGAGTTTAAGACCCAGGACTATAGAACTGGCAAAAAAACAACCTGAAAAAACAACAAAAAATATTTAGTTAGTAAATGAAAAGTAAATAATCCATACTTGGAATATATAATTGCTCCTTCCATACTAATACCTGACAATACTCCCTAATTCATGTACTTTACCTATATTAGAATGCTGTGTTGAAAAAAAAAGTTTTGTTCATTAGGTCACAGCAACTAATGCCAGGAAGATTAATTCTGGAAATTCAAAGATTCCAGGCTTTGAGTGGTCACTGCTAATCACAATGAGAACAGTAGTCTAAGCGAGATTTGGAAATCTTTTTGGTCAGTCATGGCACCAAAAAGGCACAGGCAAATTTTCAGTTGGGACAAGAGAAGGAATAACTCCAGATGGAAGGAACAATTGATAGTAACTAACGTACCAGAAACCATTCTAGGGAACAATTTTTGGTTATTGAAGAACTAGTTATCAACTAGGCTTATTCCTCATTGTCTTTAGCATTCTAAATCTCTTAGGCTAGTTCTTAATCTCTGTGTGATAAATGTATCACCTCCTATGCTGTTCATTCATACCTGATCTGTTTTGCTTTCTAAAAATCTGTCTTTCCTGATAGTAAATACACCTACACAGATGGCAGAGGATGCTAATGTAAGGGTCCCATAGCTCATGAGTCATTAAGGTAACAAAATGGAATAGGAGAACTTATTGCTACCTCAATTTTTCTGAAAAGCTGTAATGTCATCATTAGATTCAAACTCCCATTCTAGTGTCACTAAGTGCAATAAATGGAATATGAGCTGGGTGCTGGTGGATTAAGCCTGTAATCCTAGCTACTCAGGAGGTTGAGACCACAGGATTGCGGTTCAAAGCCAGCCTGCTCAGGAAAGTCCATGAGACTCTTATATTCAATTAACCACCAAAACCCAAGAAGTGGTGCTGCAGCTAAAATGGTAGCACGTTGAGCTCGAGCTGAATACCTGAGGGACAGAGCCCAGGATCAGAGTTCAAGCCCCACGACCAACAAAAAGTGCAAATATGATTTAAGTTTCCCCAAAAGGAAGGACAAGGTCAATAGTAATCTCCCGAAGCAAAAAAAATAATTCCAAAATGCTTCAGTGCACCTACTTTTGCTGAGTTATTTAAGTTATGGCATCTGGGCTGGACATATTCTTTTCTTTTAAAAATTGTCAAATATTAGTTTTATAATAAACTTCATCTACTATTTCTTGGTTCAAAACAGAAGTCTTGATATAGTTGATGTCACTTGGCTTTATTTTTTGCCAGTCATGGTGCCTGAACTCTTGGCCTGTGCACTGTCCCTAAGCTCTTCAACTCAAGGCAAGTGCTCTACCACTTGAGCCACAGCACCATTTCCGTCTTTTTCTGCTTATGTAGTGCTTAGGAATCGAACCCAGGACCTCATGCATGCATGGCAAGCATTCTACTACTGAGCCACCTTCCCAGCCCATCACTTGGCTTTCTTACTATCTCAGTTCAAAGCAAACCCAGGCAGGAGAGTCTGTCAACCTCTTATGTCTAATTAACGACCAAAAAGGCCAGAAGTGGAGTTTTGGCTCAAGCGGTAGGGTACTAACTCTGGGGGGCAAGTGGGCAGGAAGACATCTATTCAAGGACACAGTTCAGCCTCTGGGATCAAGCCCCAGAACCAGCACAAATCGAATAAACAAGCAAACAAAAAAAACCCAGGTATTTCTTTGGGACCCTTCTTAAAGGAGTACTGGTATGAGAAGAGCCTGATATTGCTGATTATACTCACTGGATCCTGCTTTTTTGGAATATTTATTGCTATGGAGAACTCAGGACCAGACTAAAGGAATGGATAACTGAATCCTACAACAAGAGAATCATTCAGGAGTGAAATATCCATCCATAAAGCACTTTAAAATCTCCATGTTTTTTTTTTCTTTGCAGTAGAACACTTAAAACAACGTTATTTCTTTTTGTTCTATGCTGGCCTTCAAATGGCATATTATTTCCTTTTGTAGTTCTCTCAACCAGTACTTTACAGACAAGTTTTATATGAGTAAAAAACACACTCGAAAAGTCAGGGACAGAGTTTCCTTCAAGCCTTGGATCCTTTTCTTGTACAGTAAAAAGGAAAGCCCAAGTTAACTTGAACTTTGTCACATCTCTAGGTTCAATTCCTCTCCTGGGATCAGTTTCCACATGCAGTAATCATTACTTCCAGTAACAATCTATGGTGCTGCTTGAGGTATAATGAATGTTTGCTGACTTCATTGAAATAGAACAAGGATATCTTTGGACATCATGTAACAGTGTTTCAGAGACAACTTAGTAAAGAGAAAATATGAAATTTAAATTACTTATAAATTATCCATGAGTACATTGAGTTCAACGTTCGTAAGTGCTCTGTAAATTAAGGTGAATTTTAAATGGGAACAGGATTCTCAGATCATTTTTCTGTGAGTATATGTGCTGTGCATTATTTTCCAAAAGTACAAGAGTTAACAGTAAGAGAAACAAAAGCAATAATAGGAGAATGAGGAGTTCTGTGATTAAGGGTTCAATACAATATAGAAGATTCTAAAAATAAGACAACATTGAAACAATATTGCTAAGTCCAGTATGTAGATTTATAGAAGTGATATAGAGAAAGCATTTCTTCTAAGTGGAGCATGAAGTATGAGGCCACTCCCTTTCTAAATCACACTTTCTAATCATGCAAATTTGTAAAATGTAGAATAGAAGAATGATTCTGGTTCCATGCTAGGCAGATATAAGAGAATGGACATAACTGGAAAAAAAGTCCATCTTGAGAGAACAGGATTATACAAGCAATGAACCTGGTGGAAAAGATCATATTTCTTTTTATTTCCTTTTCATATATATGCATGCATATATATATATATGTATATATATATATATATATACACATATATATTGTTGTTGGTCATGGCACTTGAACCCTGGGCACTGTCCCTCTGCTCTTCAGCTCCAGGCTAGTGCTTTACCACTTGAGCCACAGTGGCTACTTCCAGTTTTCTGGTAGTTAATTGGAGAAAAGTCTCCGGGACTTTCCTACCCGGGCTGGCTTTGAACCTCAATCCTCAGATCTCACCGCCAACCAGCTTAAGATCACATTTCTAACAGTGTACACTCAGTATATGTAATGTGTATGTTCATCTATCTTTATATGAATTCTAGAGTTAAAAATCTAGGCTAGAGATTAGACTTCACACTCACAAAAATGTTTGTACTTTAAAAGCTGATACTTCTGGAAAAATAAAACCTAAGAGTGTAAAGAAGTCTGAGAAGTTCAGTTTGTATCCAGCCTGGGAAGAACAGTGTTTGAGACACTATCAATAATTAACCAGCCAAAGCTGCATTGGGAGAACGGTTCAAGTGATGGAATACCAGTCATGAGCAAGATTGGTGAATAAGAGCTTGTGGCTTTTGCATACATACATACCAACAAACACATACACACAGAGGCACTTATATGTGCACACACAACTACACAAATGAAACAATTCTCAGAATATGTAGAAAAGTTAGAAAACAATAGAAAATATGTCCGGAGTAAGACTAGAATCAAGAGATAAATTTTAATATTAAAAAGACCTCAAGTGAACTTTCTTCAAAAAAGTTTGACACTATTACATAGGTAGGGACCAGAGATAGTAAGAAAGTCAAGTAATCATTATTAAAGGGATCAGATCCATGGAGGAATGAATCAGAGACCCCTGCAGGTGCATCTGGAAATGTTCATATTCTGTGTCAAATGTTAGAACATCTTTGAAAATAGTATATAAACAGTCTGAGCAGTCAATTGATAAGATCATCAGAGAAGTTCAGAATTGCTTGTGTGTTTCTAGATTAAATAAACCAACAAACTATGGCAGGGCAATATGATACAAGCCTGGAAATCTAGCACTCAGACTAAGACAGGAGATTAGAGAGTGGAATTACATAGTGAAACATTCCCTGGACCAGGGAGTATAATTAAGTAAAACAAACCAAATTACAAGAAAGGAATACACAGTTGGAAGTTTGGTCTAATTTTGTCTTGTTTTGAGAAGTCGTTTCCTATTGAAATGCAACTCATATATAATCCTCAATTGTGTTTTAATTGCTCTCTTCATTACAGAACATTCCTAGATGCAAAATAGCTCATGATTCCCATCCAAATTTTGAAAAATAAGTAAGCGTCATTCTGTTGGATGCCAAAGAAATGATGAACGTTTACAAATGTTAAGCCTGGAGAAATAGCAAACTTAGTCTAATGTAGAACTTTGTGGACCTTGATAAACGAGAATTTAGATTCAAAATAAATAGTTTTTTTTTGTTTGTAATTCCATATTCTATAGGATACTACAAAATTCTTTTTAAGTAGAGGTTTTAATTGACAAATTCACAAAAGATTCTGTCATTCTATTTGCATAGAATATTCTTTCAAGAGAGTTACAATTAGAACTTAATTTATAGATAATTCCAACAGTTCATGTATAAAATAATAATGTGAATAATCTAGACAGAGTTGCCAACAAATGGATGACATCAATTTATGAATTTAGAAAAAGAGCATTTTTTGAGGGTTTGGTATAGCATGGTATGAAGAGAATAATTATCTGACATCTTCTTTCTTCTACTTATATGTAACACAGGAAGCAATTTCCTTAGTTACGGCCTCTGTATACAACGAGAAAAAATGCTAGGTTTGGGTTGATTTTTATTTTTGTTTTTGTTTTATTGGTTTGTCCTAGAGCTTGTACTCTGGGACTGGACACTGTCTCTGAGCTCAAGGCTCCTGCCTTACCCCTGAAACCTCAGTGCCACTTGTGCCTGTATTTTTCTGAGAAGTGTATTGGAGATAAGTATCTAAGGAACCTTCCTGCCTGGATGGGCTTTGAACCATAATCATCTGATCTTAGTATCCTGAATATCTATGATAGTTAAAAAAGTATAAATATAAATAATATTTGCAAGTGTTCTGATCTCAAGAATACCACTGGGGGAAAACTGATGCAACAGAGTTTATTGTGGTGTTCTTTGAAGAATGAGGAGGGCATCACAATACCAAAGGTGTAGTATTTTTTCACAGTAGAGAAAAGCTATTCATGACGTAAATAATGAGAATTTTAAAGTGCAACTTACAAGTTGGAAACTGTTGGGCTAGGATGACTTTATGGCATAAAGCTTGAGATTGCTTATTTTTGGAGAATTATTACGATGCTTCATAGTTTTATCCTCTACCAGAATGTGGCTATTTTTCTGTTGACTTCTAAATCTGTAATACCCCATTGGAAACTGCATCTATTGCAGAATTACATAACATTAAAACAAGTACTGTTTTGAATCTCTCAGGTATGGAATGTTCAGAATTTGAAAATGAGTAGTTACTAGTCATAGGAATTTTGAAGAACACATATATTCTGTCCTAACAACTTATTTAATTTTAAAAGTTATGGGTTTCCATAGAATTAACTGTTTTCGGTTTTCTGTGTGTGAAAGTATTAAATTTATTTTTTTCAAGATAAGCAAGGATATTGGGAAAATATTGTCCAGTTGGATAACATTCAAGTTGATGACCTTCTGATAAAGAAAGGGTAATTAAATCAAATTAGATGCCAAACAGTATTGATTTAAAAAATTATTATATAAAGAATATTAACTATAGCAATAGAGTGAAATTTTATTTTATGCAGCTTATTTTTTAATTTAATTCTATTGTCAAAGTAATGTACAGTCGGGTTACAGTAATTGTAAGGTAGTGAAAACATAACTTTTCAATCTTGTTAAACCCTCCCTCATTTTTCTCAGCTTTCCTTCACCTCAGTACCCCTTACAAGTTGTAGTGTATATTTCCAACATATTGTCTTGTGAGTATTGCTATTGTATTGGTTTGCTCTTTGTCATTTGTGTCACGATTGTGATGTTCCTCTTCCCTTCCCTAATGAAGGTAAATGTATACGCAACACAGGGTACCAAAATCAAATACAGCAAGTGATAAACCATAGGGGAAACATCTAAAGAAAATAGAAGTCACATAATACATTAAAAACAACAACTGCAAATAAAAATCTCTGAGTCCATATCTTGGAGTTCATTTTTATTATGTGGTCATATATATATATATATATATATATATATATATATATATATATATATATATATATGCATAACAAAGCCACTGGAAAATAATAGTTGCATGGTCACTATATCGTGAAAACAACATGTTAACTGTTTTTGATGGTAAAGGTGGAAATAAGATTGGTGAATTCGCGGTTCTGCTAAAGGAATTTCAAAAATGTTTTAAAATTATGACAGGTAAATTTTAAATGTTCAAACTTTTTAACAACGTGGCCTATTATGAAAATTAAAAATTACCTGGGAAATTAGGCTCTCATGCAAAGAAATGCATGGAGACTTAATGGAGAGGGAGCAATGTGAGTGAAGATGGTTCATTTTCACACTAAACAAACAAACCTCAGAAACCTTTCTATAAATCCTGTAGGTTCCCTTGAGAATTGTTCTTACCCAGGAAATCTACTCTTACTGTGTGAAACAAGGTTGTAGTGGAATTTAAATTCAAAGTTCTTAAAAAAAAGACATCAAAATTTGTGAATTGACTTTAATTACCAAACAGTAATTCTCTGAAAAAGATAATTTGGGTCCACATATTTAGGGAGAAAGTGCCCTCAACAATGAAAGAAGGTATTGGGTTTACACTTTTCTGTTTGTAGTACTTTCCACAATGTCTTTGCACTTGAAGCACTGAACCACAGAAAAAAATCTGATTGGATACTTGAAACCAATGATTTCACATTTCTTAGTAGCTCACAAAATATAATATCCTTATTAACATGAGATAGTGAAGACTTCACTTATTAAATAAGCCAAAAAGTTTTGGGTTCAGAAAAGAAATGAGCAAATGGAAAAGGTAAAAAAAAAAAAAAAAAAAAAAAAACAACAGTGTTGTGGGCTGGAAAGGTGGCTCAGTGGTATAGCACTTGCCTTGAGCTGAAGAGCTGAGGGACAGCGTCCAGGCCCAGAGTTCTGGCCCCGTGACTGTAACTCCCCCCCCCCAAATAAAAAGAAAGAAAAGAAAACAGTGTTTTTAGAACACTGGGTTTCATTCCTCAGCACCACATAAGCAAAAAGAAAAATGCCGGAAGTGGCACTGTGGCTCAATTGTACAGCGCTAGCCTTGAGCTGAAGAGCTGAGGAACAGCACCCAGGCCCAGAGTTCCACGCCTGCAACCGTACCACTCCCCTCAAAAAAAAAGAAAGAAAAGAAAACAGTGTTCTTATAAACACTAGCTAAGCAAATTGGCTCCAGCAGTGGAGGGAGGCCAAAACTTTTTGATAGAGATTGTCTTAATATTTTTGCTACCTAAAGTGATTTTACAGAGCCTATTTGGCTCACTACAATGCAGAATAGATTGAATGAAAACCTGAAAATAAATTCCACATCCAAATGAGGCAACTTAAAAGAGTTTTAAAGGAGAAACCATGAAGATGTAGCAGTGGAGGAGGCCTTATAGTCCTTCAGCTTCACTAGACTTGAAGCCAAGAACCTGTGATTAATTGGAAATCAGACAAGAGCTAAGAGGAGGACATAGAAGTAGGACATAGAAGCATTGTCCTTTTTATCAGACACTGTCATCCAAGCTTTGGGTGATTTAATTCTATTCTTCTCCATACATCTTGTTGAGCAAAAGCAAGATGAAGAGAAAAAAATAATCTATTGAAATAATTTTGCAAAGAATAATTTCACTGTTCCTGATATGGTATCTAAAGAGAGTCTTAAGAGAGAAGATAAAAGTGGAGGATTCTTTGGTTTCCTCTAAGTATCTTGTTAGCAAAATATATCTTTGAGGTTAGAAGTGATTGAATCAAAAACATAGGGCCCATGGTTTCCCTTATTTGCAATATCTAGTATAGGTATGAGTCAAGCGGAAAAAGTCAGATAATGTGATGTTAGGAAAACGAACCCTCAAATATGTATTTTAATGTTTTTGTTTCTTTCATGCATGTGTTTCTAACGCATTTATAAGATTATTTCTTTGTTGCTTTGTATGTCCCTCCCCCACAGTGTAACCCCCGCTTTCACTATATTTGATGTCAGTATAACATGTGGAGGAGATGGGGACAAACAAGTCGTTTAAGGATTCAGGTGGACCTGTTGCAACAATGAGAAGTACAAAATGTCATGTCAAAACCAGCTTTACAAGGTCGGTGGGGGGGGGTATGATTGGGTGGGAGGGAGGGGGGAGGCTGGGAAGGGAGGTGAAGGGTAAACAAAGGAGGAGGCTGCAATGCTTGGTAAGAAATGTATGCATTATCCTGCCCATGTAATTGTAACCCCTCTGTACAGTATGTTCTCAAGTAAAATAAAATAAAATTTAAAAAAAAAAAATAAACCCTGAGTTTAACATGCATGTATATGTGTATGTACATGTGCACATGTGTATATGTGTATAGGTTTGCATGTGCTGTTGCAATGTTGCTTGCCAATGTGGACAGGGTGAGTCCGCAAAGAGTTAACTGGGTTGCAATGTTTTTATTTATCAGTGTTCAGTCATGTCATTTCAGTGGAACCACCCTTTTGTGTATTTTATTTGTCAAAAAACATCTTCATAATAAAAGCATTTACAGCATTAAGTTACATAAAAGAGACTGCTTTCAGCACTTATTATATGTTAGGTAAGAAGATAAAGACATAATTAGGTAGTAAGTTATTTCTGTAAGATGACTATCGGTACAAAATATGTATTTGCCCTCTTAAATTGATTATACTTTTAAGATATACAATTGTAGTGAGTTTGACCAACAAACATACAGTTATTACTCTTTGGTTATTACTGTGAAACACAAGGTGGATAAACTCTTTCCAGATTTCTGTTGAAAAAAATCTTTCTTTGTAAGATCATATCTATTCTCACTAAGAGATAACCTCATATTTATTATATTTGAATATCCCATCATATTGACTGAAAATCAGTATTGTGGATATGCTTGTTAGATATTCCTTTCAAAAACAAACAAACAAAAAGCATGTGTCATCTCCAGATTGTGGATGTATTTGAAGTTGTTTTGTACATGCAAAGAGATCTTCACTAATGGCCCTTTTGTGGGAGTAACTGTGGGAACATTAACAAACAAGGCTTTTCGAATATGTTTTCCAATATAAATAACATCCCAAAGGGAGTCTTGCAATTTCTGAAAAGACTTTGGATATTTTATTATTATTTCAGTTCATTAACTATACAGCTAAAGACATTTCTGAAATAAAGATTGTTAAGATATGAAAACGTAAGTGGACATATAGGCTTTTTAAGCATCATTTTATGAAAAGCCAGTTTTTATGAATCTAAATGAAATAGAATAAAAGAATGTAAGTGAATTGCGTAAGCTAATTATTTATATAACTTTTTTTTCTATTAACACAGTCCTTTGAATGTAGATGATGCAGATAAATTTTTTCCTTTGTGTCTCTGTACTTCAGTTATTTTTAGAATCTTTGTAGTTATAAGATTGAATTTTTAGTATAAATAAAGGTCTTTTAAAAAGATTAGGATTAATCTTGTGTTTTGTGTCCTAATGCCAAGAAAATGGCTTATTTTCAAGAGTTAATAGTTTCTAATTCAAACTGCAGTATCATAAGAATTTTTTTAAACGCAGTAGTATTTATGTCTTTTTAAACCATTTATATTTACAAGTTGGAGAGTCTTTAATTCATGCTTAGGTCTTGGTGTCTGTGATTTTTAACCTCTTTTTCCTAACAATGATAGGTCAGACTGCATTTTTGGGTATATGAAAAGTAAAATACTTACCTAGTGTCTAAGGTGATTTTTTATACGTCTTGCTTTAATAGCATTTTAAAGTAGTACATTTCTCTCAAAATGTTGGTTATAAAAAGCAATCAAAATACTTATAATGGTAAACAATTTAGGTGAGCTACAATGTGGAAATCACTTGTCCATAAGACCTTCAGTCAGTTTCCATCAGGAATTGGGCAGGTCATTCTTTCAGTAAGACTATATTAAACAGAGATAGGGTTACTAGGCAGTGCATGTTGAGCCATGGGATAGAATATGGTTTCTACTATTTTGAGTTAGAGAGCAAGAATGTTATAGTTTAGCAATTCCTTTCACCAAGGAGGTATAAATTAATTAAGAACTTGGAATTTTCATATTACAGTTATCTATTTTCTAACAAATATAAAGTGAAATATTATTAGAGTGTACAAAGCGAAATATTATTAGAGTGTACACAATAATTCTAGGAAATTTTCCTAGAATTAGTAGATTAAGTGCTGGTATTTTAGTCATTAAATAGAATGAAGTACAGTGGAGATGGGCATCAGGCAAACACTTACCATGTGTGCAATGTTGTACTACTAATTCCAACTCTGAAAACTTCAATATCATCATCTGAGCATTAAAAATGGAAGTAGTTCCACTTTATGGGATTATTGTGAGGATTAAATTAGATACCATAGGTAAATACTTGGAAAAACAATCAATCAGCATTTGATTCTACCTGTTATTTTATCATGTGATGAATTCTAACATTTTTAATGTGATTTTTATATTTTTTATCTTTATGATATGCAGTTTGGAGTATTAATATTATGTTGGTCAGTTTCCTGTCATTATGAGGAAAAGACCTGCAAAGAAAGTTTCTGAGAAGGAAACTGTTATATTGACTCATGGTTTGAGAGAATGCAGTTTAAGACCAGATGTTTCCATGGTTTTTAGTTATATTTTTATTAACTTAAATAGATATATAATGGAATTTCCATGCAACAAATCAGACTATAAGTACAGTGGATCTTTTTTTGTTTCTAACATATTTATTTATTTATCTTAAATTTTTATTTATTTTTTATTGTGAAAATACTGTACAGAGGGGTTACAATTAAATGGGCAAGATAATGAGTACGTTTCTTATCAAGCATTGTAGCCTCCTCTTTGTTTCCCCTTCACATCTCTTCCCAGCCTCCGTCCCCCCACCAAAGTTGTAAAGTTCGTTTTCGACATGACAACGGGTCCACCTGTAACCTTATTTAAATGACTTGTTTTCCCCTTCCCCTCCACAAATTATACCAACATCAAATACAGTGAAATCAGAAGTTATACAGAGGGGGAGGGACATACAAAGCAACAAAGAAATAATCTTACAAATGCGTTAGGAACAAATTCATGAAAGAAAAAAAAACATTTGAATAGACATCTTAGGATTCATTTTCCTAACATTACCTTATCTGAACTTTTCTGCTTGACTCATACATATACTAGATATTGAAAATAGGGAAACCATGGGATCTATGTTTCCTTGTCCTTGGCTTACTTCTCTTAATATAAGTTTTTCCATTCCATTTCCTAACAAATGGGGTAATATCATTCTTTCTGATGGAGGCATAGAATTCCATTGTGTATATATACCACATTTTCTTGATCCATTCATCTACTGATTGGCATCTGGATTGGTTCCATATCTTAGCAAGAGTAAATAATGCAGCAATAAACATAGTTGTGCTGGTAGCTTTAGTGTGGTCTTATTTGTAAACATTTGGGTAAATGCCCAAAAGTGGGATTGCTGGGTCATAAGGGAGCTCTATGTGGAGTCTTTTGAGGAACCTCCATACTACTTTCCAAAGTGGTTGAACAAGTTTACACTCACACCAACAATGAAGTAAGATTCCCTTCTGTCCACATCCCCTCCAGCATCTGTTGTTATTAGAGTTCTTGATTTTTGCCAATCTAACTAGTGTGAGATGGTATCTTAATGTTGTTTTGATTTGCATTTCTATTATGGCGAGGGAGATTGAGCATTTCTTCATGTGTCTATTGGCCATCCTTCTTTCTTCTTCAGAGAAGTTTCTCTTTAAGTCTTTAGCCGATTAATTTATTGAGCAGTTGTTTCCTTGAGGATTTGTTCTTGGGGGATTTAATATTTAGAGTTCCAAGTATATTTTAGATATGAGACCCTTGGCCGTTTTATGGCTAGTGAAGATCTGTCAATCCGTGGGCTTTCTATTGATCTTGCTAGCTATGTCCTTTGCCATTCAGAAGCTCTGCAACTTCCTGCAATCCCATTTGTCCAACCTTTCTTTAATTTGTTGTGTTTCTGGATCTCTATTAAGAAAAATTCGGCCTGCGCCAAGGAGACCCAGGGTTTCTCCTTCTCCATCCTGTAATATTTTCAGAGTGTCTGTTTTGACTCCGAGGTCTTTGATGCATTTGGAGTTGATTCGGGTGCAGGGTGATATATAAGGATCTAGCTTTAGTTTTCTACAAGTAGTCAAACAATTTTTCCAGCACCATTTACTGAAGAGGCTGTCTTTCTTCCATTCTATTTTTTTAGCTCCCTTATCGAAGATTAGATGGCTATATGTCTGTAGTTTCATTTCTGGGAATTCAATTCTATTCCATTGTTCCTTAGGTCTATCCTTGTGCCAGTACCAAGCTGTTTTGATTACTATGGCTTTATAGCATTGTTTGAAATTTGGTATTGATATTCCTCCAGCAGTATTCTTTTTGTTGAAGAGTGTTTTTGCTATTCAGAGTCTTTTGTTGTTCCATATGAATTTTTGGATTGCCTCTTCTATTTCCTTGATGAATGAGTTTGAATTTTGATAGGTATCGCGTTGAATTTGTAGATAGCCTTGGGAAGTATTGCCATTTTCACGATGTTGATCCTTCTGATCCAGGAGCATGGGAGTTTTTGCCATTTTCTAAGTTCTGTTTTGATTTCCTTTTTCAAGTTTTTAACGTTTTCATCATAGAGGACCTTCACTTCTTTGGTTAATTCCTAGGTATTTTATTTTTTGTTGGGCTATTACAAATGGAGTTGCTTTCCTAATTTCAGCCACACTTTTCGCATCGTTGGTATACAGAAAAGCCATTGATTTTTGAGGGTTAATTTTATACCCTGCTATTTTGCCAAAGTTTTGAATCAGCTTGCGTAATTTGGGAGTGGAGTCTATGGGATTCTTTAAATACAATATCATATCATCTGCAAAGAGGGAGAGTTTTATTTATTCTTTCCCTCTTTGGATTCCCTTTATGTTTGCATCTTGTCTTATTGCTGTAGCTAGGCATTCTAATGCTAGATTGAAGAGGAGTTGAGGGAGTGGGTATCCTTGTCTTGTTCCTAAGTTAAAAGTAAATGGCTTTAGTTTTTCACCATTAAGTATAATGCTGGCTGTAGATTAGTCATATACAGCCTTTATTGTATTGAGGAATGTACCATGGATTCCTAAATTTTCCAAAACCTTCCTCATAAATGGGTGTTGGTTCTTGTCAAATGCTTTTTTTCCATCTATTGAGATAACCATGTGGATCTTATCCTTGCTCCTGTTGATGTGATGAATAATATTAATTGATTTGCGTATAATGAACTAGCTTTGCATTCCTGAAATGAATCTTGTTTGATCATGATATATGATTTTTTGGATGAATTGTTGAAGTCGATTGGCCAAAATTTTGTTGAGAGGTTTTGCATCAATGTTCATCAAAGAAATGGGTCTATAGTTGTCTTTCTTTGATGAATCCCTGCCTGGTTTTGGATGAGGGTTATGATGGCTTCATAGAATGTTTTCGGTAGTAAACTTTCTCTTTCAATTTCATTGAAGAGTTGGAGGAGTATTTGTGTGAGCTCTGCTTTGCAGGCCTTGTAGAATTCCGCTGTAAAAACCATCTGGTCTTGGACTTTTCTCAAATAGGAGGTCTCTTATTGCTGTTTCTGTTTCAATGCTTGATAAGGGCCTATTAAGGTAGTTTAACTTTTCTTGGTTTAGTTTTGGCATGTCAATATTTGCTAGGAAAAGGTCCATTTCTGTAAGTTCTCAAACTTATTAGCATAAAGGTTTGAGAAGTATTCCCTCATAATGTTCTGAATCTTGGTTGTTTCCAAGATGATGTTTCCATTCTCATCTCTGAGTTTATTTATTTTTTCTGATAAGATTTGCTAAGAGTCTGTCAATTTTGTTAATTTTTTCAAAGAACTAACACTTTGTCTTGTTGATTCTTTCTATAGTTTTTTTATTCTAATTCATTTAATTCTTATTTAATTTTAATTATTTCTTTCCGTCTACTGGATTGGGTTTTTTCTTGCTGCACTTTTTCAAGGAGGTTCAGATGACTCATTAAATTGTTGGTTTCAGATCTCTCCAATTTGTTGATGTAGGAACTCAGAGCTATAAACTTGCCTCTGAGTACTGCCTTTGCTATGTCCCAGAGGAGCTGGTAATTTGTGTGCTCGTTTTTGTTGACTAGCATGAGCATTTGAATTTCCTTTCTAATCTCTTTCTAATCCTGATTCTAATCTCTTTCTAATAGTGATTCAGCACTGTGTTGTTCAGCCTCCATATGTTACCGGACTTTCTTTAGTGGCTTTTGTTGTTGAGTTTTAATGTTATTCGTTTGTGGTCAGAGAGAATGCAAGGTATATATTCAATGTTTCTTAATTTGGACAAGTTTGATTTGTGGCCTAAAATGTGGTGTATTTTAGAAAATATTCCATGTGCTGCTGAGAAAAACGTGTATTCTGATGCTGCTGGGTGAAATATTCGGTAGATGTCTGTTAAATCTAGTTGATCTATGCAGTTATTTAGATTTGCGGTTTCTCTGTTGAGTTTCTGCCGAGTTGATCTATCTAGTGGGGAGAGTGGTATATTAAAATCCCCAACAATTAATGTCTTTGGGTCAATATGGTATTTGAGGGAAAGTAGTGTTTCTTGGATAAATTTGGGTGCTCCATTGTTTGGCGAATAGATATTTAGAATTGTAATATCCTCCTGAAGGAGAAATCCCTTAATTAATATGTAGCGACCTTCTTTATCTCTTCTCACAAACTTTAATTTGAAGTCTATTTTATCTGATATTAGTATTGCAACTCCCGCCTGTTTATGGGGGCCATTTGCTTGGTAGATTTTGTTCCAGCCTTTAACATTGAAAATGTGTTTATTTTTATGGGCAAGATGTGACCCTTGAAGGCAGCAGAGAGAAGGATCTTGCTTTTTAATCGAACTAGAGAGTCTATGTCGCTTAATTGGAGCATTAAGTCCATTGATGTTTTGAGATAGGACTATGAGTTACTTGGGAGTTCCTGTCTGTGATCCACCTTCTTTGGGGATGCGAAAACTGGGTTCTTCCTATAGTTCTTGGATTCTCAGTTTGGGTGAAATTTCTTGTCCTTTATTGTGGTCTTGTTGGTTTTCTATGTGTAGGTCATCTTTAAGCATCTTTTGTACGGCTGGTTTGGTGGAGATTTATTGTTTCAATTTTCTTTGCTATGACAAGTTTTTATTTGGCTTTCAATTATGAAGGAGACTTAGCTGGGTACAGTATTCTTGGTTGATAATTGTCTTTAGGGCATGGCATACATCATTCCACACTCTTCTTGCTTTGATTTTCTCTGCTGAGAAATCTGAGGTGATCCTAATTAGTTTCCCTTTATAGGTGATTAATCCTTTCTCCTTGACAGCTTTAAGGATCTTTTCCTTGGTGTGAATTGATCCTGTGTGGATTTTAATGTGATGGTGGGATGTCCTACCCTGGTCTGGTCTATTTGGAGTTCTAAAAGCTTCTTGTATCTGAATAGGGCTATCTTTTTGCATGTTTGGGAAGTTCTCTGCTAGAATCCTGTTTAACACATTTCCTAGACCATTAACTTCTGTTTCTAGGTGCTCCTCTACACCCATTATCCTTAGTTTAGGCCTTTTCGTGGTGTCTTCCAAGTGTTGGATAGATCTATCATATTTCTTGGACTTGTCTTGGATGGTTGTATGTTCTTTCTCTATAATATCTAGGCTGTCTTCAATTCCCGAGATTCGATCTTCTGCATGGCCTAACCTGCTGTCTAGACTTTCTAACTTGTTTTTAATTTCTTTTCCTTCTAATTGCTCAGCTTTGCTGACTCCAAATTCTTGGTTGAAACTTTGTTTTAGATCTTGTATTAGTTTTTTACTTCCTTAATTTGGTGTTCAGTGTTTATTCTCAAATCACTTAGTTGATTGTTTATGGTTTCCTTGGTCTCCCATTCCTTCTGTTAGGTTCCATTCAGCAATCCCTTTGTGGTCTTCCTGACTTTCTTTTGCTCTTTGTTAATGGATTCCATGAATGCCTTTAGTGATCTTTGTGTTTTCTCTTCCTGCTCTCTCAATTCCTGTGTTACTCTTTGCTTAGCTTCCTCAAGTTGATGCCATTCCTGTAGTTCTCTTTGAGTGTTCTCAGCCTGCTCACGCCATTCTGCCTTTCTCTTTGAGTATTCTCAAGCTCTCTGAAAACAAAATATTCAGAGAAGATCGTGGATATAATGAGAGAACGGGATATCAATGAGATGTGAAAAACTTAAAAATAAAAATACTTGAAATATTATCTAGGTATAAAGAGGCAGTACTGCTATTAAGGAATTTAAGTCTAAGAGATTTTGAATTGAGTAATAAATTTGTGGAATAAGTGTGTACACAATTGGGGATACGGTCTAATAATCGACTATGGGTGTATCTGAGGATGTGCAGAACAACAATTAAGTTACATAAAGAAGAAAGAAAGAGAAGAAAAGGTGAAAAGGATAAGAAAGAAAGAAAAAAAGATCAGAAGTTCACTAGAGCTAAACAAAAAACAAAAATAATTTTAAAAAGAATAAAAGAAAGAAAAACGCACACACACATACACCTCTAAAATAAAAATTATAAGAGGAAAAAAAGTTCCTAGGTAAAAATTAAAAATTTTAAAAAAGTTTTAGAAAAAATTTTTTTATAACAGGTACAAAAATAAAGGAAAAAAAGTTCTTTGATTTTTTTTAGGAGAGTGGGAACAATCTGTATCTCCCTTATGTCGTTAACCAGCCTCTTCTAGGAGTCTCTGGTCTGCTTGTGTTGTTTGGTTTTCCTGTGTCTTGTTTGGTTTCTTGTCAGTTTGTGTGAACAGGCAGAAAAATGCTCTGCTTTACCCAGGATTTTGCGATCCTCCTCCTAGGTTAGTTCATTGGGAGGGAGATCTGCTTTGAGTATCACAAAAGAGGGAGATGGCTTTTTCCTCAAGTTTAGAGATGCTGTGATAAGGCTAGTTTCTGGGTAAAGTTGAGGCCTTTTAGCAAACAGAAGCTTTTCCTGGGGGCTAGTTTGTGAGAAACTCACAGAGCCCAGCCCGGAGCCACTCTCAGGGTTTATGTTTACTGAATTTCAATTGATTGTCAAGGCTGCTAAAAGGAGGGGCAGCCTCTCTCTCTGATTACCCAGTGAAGAAAGCCACTCCTCGGGCTGGCGCTTGAGCTGGGTGACTTTTCCCTGGGTGGAGCTGAGTCTGGCAGGTCAGCTTAGGTTCTTATGACCTGCTAAATGACTCTAATTTTCTTTCAAGGCCTGAGTTGGAGCTAGCAGCTCATCCAAGCTTTGTCAGTATCCAAGATAGAAATTTCCAGTCTTGGGGTGGGGGGGGGGGAATGGCCTTCCCTCCTCTGCTCCCTTAGAAGGAGTGAAGACGTTAGGCTTCTACTCATGCCGAGTGTTGGTTCCTGGTTCGTCTCTGGTCTGCGAACTGCAGGATGAAGATGTCTGCTCCTTTTCGGTTCTTGCTGGTGTTGAGTAGAATCTGCTCGCCCGCCGCATCTGGCTCCTTCTTCCCAGAATCTCTGTTTTGCAGGTATGGAGGCTACGGCTGCCGATGCCACCACTGCCGCCACAGCGGCAGCTGCTGGCAAGTGCTCAGATCTGTCTCCTTGCGTGGATTTTCCCTCTCTGGCCTAACACTCTGTCCTGTGATGGCACACTTGGTGTGATTCTCTGGCTTAGGACTGTTCACTGGAACTCTAAAACTGCTTTCTATGCGAGAGCTTTTTTAGCCTCCAGCTTCACCTCCGCCATCTTCCCGGACCTTGTTTTAAGTACACTGGATCTTTACTTAACTTTCCCACACCCTTCCAAACGTCACCCCACTTTCATTTTTTCTAGTTTCATACTATCTGCATTGTATATTGTGCCTTCACTCTCTTCCTCCATAAATCTCTTTATTCCTTCCCTTTGACTTCCCCTCACATCTTCCAAGTGATAGTTTCCTTGTATTCATTTTGTTGGATTAAAAGTTCAATTTTACAAGAAATTACCCCTTTAAATACTACTCTAAAAATAGCATGCTTTGGTTAATACTGTTGTGCAAACTTGCATAAAATTCTAGCTTCCAAATATGCAACAGACCATGGGTCCTTTGTGTGTCTTCCTCTCTCTTCGTTTACTTAATATATTATTAAATCCATCCGTTTCTTTGCAAATAATGTAATGGTATTCATAAGGGATGGGTGCAATCCAATTGTGTATATATGCCACACTTTCTCCAACCATCCCTTCTCCAAAGGGCATCTGGACTGTTTCCATAACTTGGCTATGGTGAACAGTGCTGCAGTGAACATGATTGTGAATGTGATTTTACTGTAACCTTTTGGAAGAATTCATCATTATCTTTCTGGGAACAATCCTCTAGCCAGTTTTCCAGAATAAGCACATCCCTCCCTTCATCTCCATCACAAAGTTTTGCAAGTCCTCAAAAACACATTACCCGCTACAGGTCTCAATAAGTTAAAACCACACCGTGCCCATATTCTTTCAATATATTTTTTATTGAGAACCTTCTATGTACTTTCCAAATGTGGGAATGAGGAACATGATAATAGAGTAAAATAAGAAAATTGCAATTTAATTAGCTATTATCATATTTAAAATCATTGTCAGCTCTAACTCATAGCCTCGCTTATTATTATTTTTATCTTTATTGGATTCTTCATCTATCCCCTAAATTATAACAGGTAAGTTAAATACAAAAGCAAAAAGTGTGGTTTAATTTTGAAACTCATATGTGAGGATGCACTATATGGGCAAATAAATGGATTGGAATTAATAGCCATTATCCATATTTTTAAAGTAAATATGGTTTTTCCAAACTGATTATATCAATTCATATTCCATTTAAGAAGAAACATGTGACAATTCCTTTGTTTTGCTCCTTATTAACTTTTATTTCCATTTTATTTTACAACGAAGGATCATTGTTCATAAATCTACTGTAGATACAAAAATACATTAAAATATTTCTATGTGTATGCATTGATATATACATAAACACATCTATTACACAGGTTATAATGATAATTTATAACTTCTGTGACTGTAAAATTTACTAAATTATTTAAAAAAACATCAACAGCTTATGCCTGGAATCCTGATTACTTGGGAGGCTGAGATATGAAGAACATGGGTTGAAGCCATCCTGGACAAGAAAGCCCATGAGCCTTTTATCTCCAAACAACCAACAAGAAATCAGAATTGGAACTGTGACTCAAAATAGTAGAGGGGTAGCCTTGAGAGAAAAAGCTCAGGGACATCAACCAGCTCTTAGTTAAAGAACTACAATCTACCCCCAAAAATCTAATTTACACCTGTACAAGTAGAATATTTCCATCGCCCAAATGCACATCCATGTTCATTTGCAAGTTAACTCTGTTAACGTCTGGAGTACAAGGAACTGGCTTATTTGAAAAACACCACGTGCCAGGGATTGTTTTGTTTCCTGCCACTTTGAGGCACCACCTGGTCCCCCCAGTTTGTCGGGCCCTGCACATGCTTCAGCTGCTCCAGCAGCTGGGTCTGCCTCTGCAGGTGCTGCTGCAGGGCCTCCTTCTCAGAGCTCAGCCACTTATTGGAGGCTATGTGCTACTCACAGGTGGCTTTGAGCTCCTGCACCTGGGCCAGAGACTGCTCCTGCTGCTCCATCAGTTCCCAAGCCAATTGGTTCTCTCTCTCTCAGGTACCTCTCTCCATTCCTCTATTGTCTCCTCTGGGCAGTCCCGCCTTTCCAACAGATGCTTTTTCACCTGCTGCTCTGAGCCCAGGATGCTGGGTCTCAGTCATCTCCTGCAAATCTTTGGCCTTCTACTCCAGTCTCGGCAATTGTTCCTGCTGCTCCGCATTCTGGAGATGGAGCTTCTGGTTTTCCTGGATCTGGATGTGAAGTTGTTCCTTCAGGTTTTTCAACTCCATCTGCATGTGGTAGGCCTGGGCCTACTTCTGCAGCTCCATCTGAGATGGTCCCATGGGGGACCATGGCTCTGCGAGCTTCCTTCTCAGTTCCTCTAGCTCATTCTCTAGGTCCAGAACCTGCCTTGCCCCTCATTTCTTCTCCTCTATAAGTTGGTTCACCTGCTCAGTCAGCCACTGGGACTCCTCCTTCCACACTCAATGCTCAAGTCCTCTCTGTAGGTGTCTCTCTCCAGATTCGCTGTGGTCACCTGCCAGAACAGGTTGTCCAGTAATCTCTTCAGTAACTCACGCCCCACCAGCACTTGTTGGAAATTACAGATTCTCTTCTTCATGTTGCTTTTCTGTGTCCAGAGCACTTCCAGCTTCTCCTGCAAGTCTGTGTTCACTTCCTCCAGGTAATTGAAACTTCTGGTCTTTTCCTCAAGCTGAAAGGTAATGTCATTCAGCTGTTCAAAGAACATTTTGGTCTCCTTCTGTGCAGCAATGACTGCTGAAGCTGCCATCTCCAGCTCTGACACGTGCCTGTGGCCTGTAGGCAGCTGCTGAGAGCTTCGTGCTCCATTTCTCTGTCATTGGCCACCTGCTGCACATAAGCTGGTGCAGACTGTAAATCGCTTTCTGCCAAAGCCGACCACTGTATGGGTGGCTTGTAGATCTCTAGCTCTGTTTTTGGTGCTTCATGCACCTTGGCTATCTTCTCCCTGTCTTTCTCCAATGGATCCTGCAATCTTTTCCTGCTTCAGTGGTTGGATCTTGGCACAGAGCATCTGGTATCTTCTTTGCTGCAGTCCCGGGTGGGCACCACGTGTCGCTAGCACCTCCTTGGTTCTAGCAGATGCTTGGTGGTATGGGGACCCTTGACACTCTGCACCCTGGTGGCTATGATTGTGTCCAAAGGCAGGGGAGGCCCGCGGTCAGCATCACATTTGGCCAGACCCTCCGTTGAATCACGCTCCCCAGTGGTGTTTGTCTTAGAGATCCCTCCCTTTATCATGTTCTTCGTTTTCTTAAATGTGGCAGGTCTGTTGGGAGGATTCTTCTGATGGTGTTCTGGCAGTAGTTTCTTGCCTGCAGCTCTCTCAAGGAGTCACGTTGTTTCAGTCATCTGAGCACTGGGATGGGAAAGATGGGCTGTCCGTGTTCCCAGGATCTGGGAAATCCTCTCTTCTCCCCCTCACTGACTAGGACATCAATTCCCCTGTTCTAGTCCAAAGTTGCCTCTAGACTCTTGCTCAACACTCAGCCACCTCTACCTTCCTCAATTGCTAGAAATGGTGTCAACCAACAGAGGGAATCCCGGTGCTACCAGGGAGCACAGAATGTGGGTGTGTCCACCATTCTTGTATCCCATTTGTCAGAAAGAACCAGGAAAGAATGGAGCTGTGGCCAGAATACTGTGATGCAGGCAGCATGGGCGCAGTCAAATGACAGCAGCTCCTCCAGCCGCTTTCCCAGGGAATTCTGTCCAATTCAGTTGGGGACAAGAGGGTGACCTGCTTTAGCCAGATGGCTGAACAGATTGTTGTGTATTTCTGTTTGTTGCCAGTCCCGGACCTTAAACTCAGGAACTGGGCCTGGTCTGTGAACTGCTTTTGCTCAAGGCTAGCCCTCTACCACTGGAGCCACACTGCTCTACTTCTGACTTTGTTGGCTCTGAAGTTGGACAGGGCTCTTAACACTTTCCTGCCTAGGGTGACTTTGACCATAATCCTCTTTCACAGACTTGGAAGTATCATGGAGGACTGCTGAGAACCACTGGTGCCTGCCTAATCATTGGTCTTGCTGATATTCTGGCACACACCGGTGAGTTCTCTATCCTCTGGTTGAAGTGGTGGGAGCTGGAGCCTGCAGTTCACATTCTTGTCCTGCCACCTCCAAATGGCAGGAGATCCTAAGAAACTCAATCTTTTTTTTTTAATTTAATTTAATTTTTTTTTGTGAACATACTGTACAGAGGGGTTACAATTACATGGGCAGGATAATGCATACATTTCTTACCAAGCATTGCAGCCTCCTCCTTTGTTTACCCTTCACATCCCTTCCCTACCTCCCCCCTACCTCCCCACCACCCAATTCTCCCCCCCTCCCCCTGCCCCCCCCCCGCAACAACGTTGTAAAGCTCGTTTTCGACATAACCTTGTACTTCTAATTGTTGCAACAGGTCCACCTGTATCCTTAAACGACTTGTTTTTCCCCATCTCCTCCACAATTTATACTGACATCAAATATAGTGATAGCAGGGATTATACTGTGGGGGAGGGACATACAAAGCAACAAAGAGATAATCTTATAAATGCATTAGAAACAAATGCATGAAATAAAAAAAGCATTAAAATACGTATCTAAGGGTTCATTTTCCTAACATCACATTATCTGACCTTTTCCGCTTGACTCATACATATACTAGATATTGCAAATAAGGGAAACCATGAGACCTATGTTTCTTTGGGCCTGGCTTACTTCACTTAATATAATTTTTTCCAAGTTTTTCCATTTCCTAACAAATGGGGCAGTGTCATTCTTTCTGATGGAGGCATAGAATTCCATTGTGTATATATACCACATTTTCTTGATCCAGTCATCTACTGAGGGGCATCTGGGTTGGTTCCATATCTTAGCTATGGTAAATAATGCTGCAATAACCATAGTTGTGCTGGAAGCTTTAGTGTGGTCTTTTTTGTAAACATTAGGGTAAATGCCCAAAAGTGGGATTGCTGGGTCGTAGGGGAGCTCTATGTGAAGTCTTTTCAGGAACCTCCATACTGCTTTCCAAAGTGGTTGAACAAGTTTAGACTCCCACCAACAATGAAGTAAGGTTCCCTTCTGTCCACATCCCCTCCAACATCTGTTGTTGTTAGAGTTCTTGATTATAGCCATTCTAACTGGGGTAAGGTGGTATCTCAATGTTGTTTTGATTTGCATTTCTTTTATGGCTAGGGAGGTTGAGCATTTCTTCATGTGTCTATTGGCCATCCTTCTTTCTTCTTCAGAGAAGTAAGAAACTCAATCTTTTCCATATGAATACCTATCCATATGAATACCAATGGAATGTGATGTATGTCATGATTGAATGGGAAGTTCTTGAAGGATTCTAGGGCAAAATTATACACAATTTTATTATAGGACACTGAATGATTTTATTCAATACTTAATGAAGCATTTAAACAATCACATTCATTAAATGGAGGCATAATGAAATACCTAAGAATTGGCGTCACATAGTTTAGAGATGCCAATTTTTTCTGCCAGGACTGGAATTGGAACTCATGGTCTGGGTAACTCTGTTCCACGGTGTGGGAAGCTCACCTTCTTGAAATCAAGAAATTCAAGTCTTTTCTTTAGACCTGATATCGATCCTCAGTACTAGAAAACATCCTATTCATGTACATTTTAAATATATGATTTATATTTACATACATAGGTTGACTCCATATCACATTCTGTGAAGTTATTCATTTTATTTTTGTTTAATTCATGTATTGACCGTTTATTTTATGGTACATAGAACATTGATTACATTGATTACATAAGATATAGGTCTGCATATGTATTCCACTTTATACCTAACACCCAGGACTTTCACAGAAAAGGAAAAAATGTGTCACCATCAGCTTCTTATGCCATGATTCATTGTTTGCGAGTGCTGGCATCTGAACTCACGGACTACAGAGCCAAATTCATGAATGGGTGAGTGTCTGCATGCCATCCTGGGGCAGTTCCCAGGACCTGAGTTCGAGCCCCAGGGGTTGACAAAACAAGAACAGATTGTCACACAGATGGTAGCATGCTAATAAATATGTATATGTCTTTATAGAGTGCCAGATATGTCTATCCATTATTCAGTTTTATAGACTACATTCCTACAAATTCTGGGGTATTTATTATGCCTCCATGTAATTAATGTTATTATTTTCATCCTTAATAAATCTTTAAGTAAATCAGTGTCCTGAAATTATTGTGTCCCTCTAAGATATAGTATTCTTTTAATGCCTCATAAGATATTAAATAAAACCAATCAGCCTAATGAAATCATGTTGCCTAATTTTATACTAATATCATTCACATGTAACTCATTGAACTCTGACATTGATAGCATTCCATCGTTATTCCTATGGATGGGAACTAGTCATTTTGGATCTCTCTCCATCTGGAAGTGAAATGTGTGTGATTCGAAATCTAGGCCTATGTTGCCGTGTGGGACTATGGCTTCCCCAATAGCCTGCAATTAAAAAAATATTTAGCTCCCTGGTTTGTAATTCGTGCCATTTTTTTCTGCCAGGCCTGGGATTTGAACTCAGAGTCTGAGTAAATATGCAGCATTGTTGGGAAAGGAGACTCTGACCATGCTTGAAGACAAGAAAGTCAGGCCTGTTCCCTAGGCTTGAATTCAAGCCTCAATCTTCGAAAACATACTCCTTATATATATTTTAAAGATAGGATTTATACTTCCATACAGATATTCAGTCCATATTGTGTTTGGTGTGGTTATTCATTTTATTTCTTGCTTTATTCATTTATTTACCATTTTATTATTGACTCTGATAACACTTCTATCATTTATTACATTGTTTACATCATATCACACAGCATCAAGATTTGTAGATATGTTCTCCATCATGCCTGACACACAGGAATTTCCCAGAAAAGGAAAACATGTGTCACACTTGGCTTCTTACTCCAAGATTAAATTTTTGGAAGTGCTGGGATCTGAACTCAGGGCCTAGCAGGCCCAATTCATGCTTGGATAAGATTGAGCACAGCATCCTCTAGCCAATAAAGCTGTCAGGTGGTTCCCAGGTGCTGAGATCCAGCCCCAGGTTTGGCCCAATCAGTGATACATGGATAGACAGATGGTGGTATACAATTAAATATATATTGGTAAATAGCGCTAGAGCCATCTTTCTATGATTGAATGACACCTACTACGTTCTTACCAACTCTTAGGCATTTATTATACCACCATTGAAGGAATATTATTCTTTTCATGCATATAATATTAATTATAATGAATCAACGCCCTAAGATTATTGCATAAAATTTCAGACTAGATCAATGTACAAACTACTCTTTCAATTTTTATTCTTATGCATAGGAATGAGTCTCTTGTGATCTGCTGCCAATTGTAGGTGTCAGGACTGGGATTTGAAACCCGGGCCTATGTTGATAGGTTGGCTAATGGTTCCCTGATAGCACGCCAACCTTCAGCTGAGTCAGAGTTGCCATGACCTGAATTCAAGCCCCGTGGTTGGAAAAATAAAGAATAAATTAAAAATTAACTAATTATTGATCTAAGTTAAAAAGAAATAAAACTCTTTGGTTTGGAATTTCTGTCAGTTTTCTTCGCTATCCTGGGAAGGGTCTTGGTAAATTTGTAGCCATGTGAGGGAAGGTGCAGAGTTGCCAGTACTTGAGTTCAAACCCTGTGTCAAGCCAAAAAAAAAAAAATTAAGTTACTGTGTTCGGCAGGGGGAGTAGTTGTGGAGATGGGAGGGAAGGGATGATAGAGGGAAAACAAAGGTGGAGGCAACAATACTCAATAGAAAATGTACTCATTACCTTGTTCATGTAACTGTGATCCCTGTGTACAATGATTTTACAATTAAAAACGCACAAAAAAAGAAACAATGTAGTGCTCAGAGAAGCACTTTGGGGTAAGGGAAGGATGTGTGTATAGCTGTACAAAATTCTACACCGCTTTTTTTTAATGTTCTGTACGGAACTGAATGAACATAACTGCATTCATTAAAAAATTAAGCCACTGTCTTGGAAATGGGGCTAGTATTTCTGCCATTGCTGTGATTTGATCTCACCGTCCAGGTAACTCATTTGCACCAAGGGTGAAAGCGAAGTTCACTGTCCTTGAGGAGAAGAAATTCAGGCTAGTGTTCCCAGGGCCCAAATGAAGGGCCTACAATGGAAAAAATATTTCTATACATGTGTAATATAGGATATATACTTACATATGTATGTTTATTACATATTATGATTTTTATTATTGATTTTATATTTTATTTTTTATTTGATTCATTTATTTATTATATTTAGTATTATTATACACATAATATTTAGTGCATGTTTTACATCTATTATAAAATTATTCACAATAATTTAGGACATTGACTCATTTACATTAATACTTTATTAAGTGTTGAAACATGATACTTTGACATACATATCACAGTCTTCACATGTTTAGAGTCTCTCCCACAGATGAGCTTTTTCTTCTGTATCTTTGGACACCTTCCTATGGGGATTTCCTTAGATGATTTGCAATCAGAGGCCTTTTCTTGAGGTTAGGCAAGTTGAGGGATAAAATTGTAAGGGTGGGGCTAGAAATGTGACTTAGTGGTAAAAAGCTTGCTCAGCATGCATGAATGTCATGGTTTGAATCCTCAGTGCCACATACTCAGAAAAACCCAGAAGCTTTGGAGTGGCTTGACTGGTAGAGCTCAAGTCTTGAGAAAAAGAAGCTCAGAGACAGTACCCAGGCCTTAAGATCAAGCCCCAGGACATTCTGTCAAAAACAATAGGCCAGTTGATGATGGCTCACATCTTGAAACCTAGCTTCTCAGGAGAGTGAGAGCTGAAAACCACAGTTCAAAGAAAGGCTTGTAAAGGAAAGCCTGTTAGACTCTTTTCTCCAATGAACCACCAAAAGACCCCTCGTGGCACTGTGGCTCAAGTAGAACTGTTTGCCTTGAGCTGAAGGGCTCAGGGACCGTGCCAGGCTTGAGTTCAAGACATACACCTGGAAAAAATGAAGGTTAATCAAAATACTTTTCCTATTTGCTAATTAAGAGAATATTCTCTGGAAAATGAACACAGATGTATACTAGAATTGGAGTCAGAGCTCAAGGTTCAAGTTTAGCAAATCCATATGCCCAGCCTCTCTGACTCTAGCATTAAAACCTTGTGTGCAACAAGATTCTGAAAGGTACAATGTTGAAAGTGTTAATATGCTCCCCAAGCCCTTTGTGATAAGTAGGTGACTTGTATTGACAGTGTCATTACAGTTCTGAAACTAACAGAGCACCAGTAGCTCATGCCCATCAACCTAGTTTAGGAGACTGAGGTCTCAGGATTACAGGGTGAAGCCATCCGGAGTAGAAAAGTCTGTAACACTCTGACTTCCACTTCTGGAAGGTTAGATGTTCAAGAGCTTGCTGAGCTTTCCTTGGTAATGAGAAGTTACTTGCACTCTAAATATTCTTAGAGTTCTTGAGCTATAGAAGCAGGAAAGAAACATTATTGACCCATCCTGGGTTCAAATGAAGTTCTCAGGATCCAAGCCCTAGCCCTCTTAGCAGAAAGAACTCCATTGTAACACTGTATTTAAAGGACAGAAAACAGTTGCAAAAGCCATGCTAGGTGAAGAGACCCAGGCCTGCAGGATTAGGAGGCAGAATGTACACACTCAACAGGGAAGTAAGCTGCAATACCACTTCATTAATTCCAGTCACAGCCAGCAATGGCAGGTGGGGAGGAGAGGGGAAACTTGAAACACTTGTTAGAGTTACACCAAGGTCAGGCTTTTCTCAGCCTCTTCAAACAATGACTAATTAACCTTCCTCCCTCAGATGAAGGGAGCCTCAAGCTATTTTTTGGTTACCAATAGAGAGCCAGTTTAGTGTGTATGTGTGTGTGTGGGGGGGGGGGGAGGAATAGAGTTGCAAACCCTGATCTCCGGTCTTAAGGAGTGGGTTTTTCACTCTCCATCTGTTAGATTTGAATGCCTTTCTTCTACCTTGGCGAGTCCATTCTCCTCCTTTCATTCTGCATGTCATTAATGCCAATCCCTGGTCCAAGGAGAGGCAGGGCTGTTTCTCTTCTGCCTCCAAGCACCTTAGTTAAAACCTGGCTCTTCCCTCTTGGCTCTGAGGCTCTCAGCTGCCTGAGAAGTGGGACAGAGACAGTCTTCCTGCTCTGTGGTTGTGTGAAGGCGATGCTGGTATCCTGGCACGCTGCAGAAGGCCTCATGACTGCTAATTATTCCCTTGTTCCCTCCTGACATCCAAGACCAGTTTCAGCTATCATCTTTGTATACATCCATCAATCTATCTATCTATCTATCTATCTATCTATCTATCTATCTATCTATCTATCTATCTATCTATCTATCTATCTATCTATCTATCTATCTATCTATCTATCTATCTATCTATCTATCTATCTATCTATCTATCCATCCATCCGTCTGTCTATCTATCTATCCATCCGTCCGTCCGTCTGTCTGTCTGTCTGTCTGTCTGTCTGTCTGTCTGTCTATCTATCTATCTTTCTACCTACCTACCTACTTACCTACCTACCTACCAACCTACATACCTACCTACCTATCTACCTACCTACCTACCTACCTATCTCTTTGCCAGTTCTTTGGTTGAACTCAAGGCCTGGGCACTGTCTCTAGCACTCTAATACTTGAGACACAGCACCAATTCTGGCTTTTTCTGTGTATGTACTACTGAGGAATCAAACCCAGGACTTCTTGCATGCTAAGCAAACACTCTCTCACTAATCCATATTCCCAACCCCCTCATCTTTTTCTTAATGGTAGTTTTTAAATAAGTATAATTCCATTTTAAGTCCCCAAGTTAATTTTTCTGAATACCTGTTATAACTATGAACCTTGATCTTCTCTTCCCCTGCCTGATTTGTGATTATTCATGCCTTGGCCTCATAATAAAATGCAAAAAACCCTGCTGAGAGCCTAAGTGTGCATCATATAAGGACACAGGCCTGGAACCCTGGAAGAGAAAAGTGATGGGCCTGAAATGAAGAGAATGATGCAGTATTTGCTATGAGCATATCTGAAAAATAAATCAGTAAATAAAAGCAGAAGCATTGCATATATCTGTTTGCACTCAGGGAGCTAATACACACATAAGTAGGTAAGGCACTGATACATAACTTGGCGTTATCACTTCGATTTTTTGGGGTCATCCCAGAGCTTAAACTCTGGGCCCTTTGCCTTTCTTTGTTGTTTTACTCAAGGCTCAGGCCCTACCACTGCCACAGCTCCACTTCCAGCCATCTGGTGGATAATTGGACATAAGTGCCTCCCAGGCTTTCCTGCTTATTCTGGCATGTATCTCCTGCTCGGCTTTCTCTCTCAAAGCTGGAACACTACCCTCTGGACCACTGCTCCACTTCTGGTATTCTGGTGGTTTAGTGGAGAAAAGAAGCTCACAGACTTCCTTCTCAGGCTGGCTTTGGATGGCGATCTCCTGAGGGGGATTCAAGCGGCTTTCCTCAGGGATTTGTCTGGGAACCGCTCCACACAAACCTTTAGTCTAAATCTTGAGAAGTACTAAAGAAAAACAGAAAAAAGAAGATGCTTCTAGTGTGTTCTAGATACTTAAGGTTGGACAAAAACACTCATAATTATTAGGTCATTGGAGGAGCTATGCAGACTGTATGAGGATCGCTCAAGCTTTCGAGCCACTCATCCTGAGACAGTAATTTCACTGCAGCTCAATGCTAAGGGACAGAACTGGCATGTCCTGTGGACATTTGCTCCCAAATCCTGGGACACTTATTTCTCACTTTTGGCTGCAAACCTGCCACCAGTGGAGAAGATGAGGAGACAAAATCGTTCTCAGATAAAGCAGATACAAAGAACATTGGGTAGTTAACTTATAAATTCAAAGCATTGAAATGACCCTGTTAAGAAGTCAAATTCTCCAGAGTAAAAAATGAAGAAGGAAAGAAAGGGAGGTGCCAGTGGCTGCTGACTGTAATCCCAGGTCCTGAGGAGGCCTGAGGAGGATTAGTTTTAATCCAGCCAGCATTGGAAAGTCCATGACACTGTTATTTCTAAGAGATTGCAGAAAAGCCCAGATCTGGGGCTGTGACTGAAGGTTAATGCAATATCTTTGAGCAAAAGCAGCTCAGGGAAAATGACTAGGCTCATAATCCAACCCCAGGACCTGCCCCTCAACAAGGGCCTGTACCTCCACGTCTTTGTGTATGTATGGATGTTTTCCTTTATGTGAAGCTCCAGAGTAGTTATGATGAACGGCACCAAACTAGGAAATTTGTTTTTAATACAATGATTTCATAGCACAGAGAGTGCTTTCAAAACAGTGCATGTTCAGGGGCTCCCCTCACTGTTCCCAGTATAGCCTGAGGGTTTCTCCCCACCCCATTCTGTGGGAAGAAGTCTCACCCATTGTCTGAACAGGCAGACAAAAAGCTTCACTTCTGTACAGCTGTGTAGTAAACAACTCCATCTGGGCCAATTACTGAAGATGAGTGTGTGTGGGCTCTGAAGGCCAGGAGAAAAAGGCCTCTTTGTACTCCAAGCTATCTCTCTCCCCAGTTCTCTGTTTTGACAGGATGCCTTCATTTGTGCCACCTCCCTTGGCAGGCCAAGTTCCCTGCACTTATCCTGTCTTTGTGAGACTATATTCCGGTGTTCAGATACAGTGTTCAATATAATTCAGGAGTCCTTCTGGCAGACAACTAGGGCACTGAACCTAATGAAATGTTTCATTGCCGGCGATGATGGTCCTATGATGCCTCTCCTCGGTTTCCAGGAGCTTGGGAAATCCAAGCACATGTCAGATATCACAAACTTCCTGTCATCTAGGCCTGGTGAAGCTCATCAGGGTTTAAAACCTTTGACCTCTCCTAGTTGGGCCCTGGGTGGCTAGGTTTTGGAGTTGAACACAGGGCCTGGGTGCTGAAATGTGTTCAGTGCAGAAGCCCAGTGTTTTACCATTCTTTGTCACAGTTTCACTTCTAGGGTGTGTGTGTGTGTGTGTGTGTGTGTGTGTGTGTGTGTGTGTGTGTGTCCCTGTGTGTGTGTCCCTGTGTGTGTGTCCCTGTGTGTGAGTGGATACACCAGTCCTGGAGCTTGAACTCAGAACTTTACCTAGTTTTTCTTGTACAACTATAGCCTTCTCCCACTTAACCCACAGAGCCACTTCTGGCTATTTTCTAGCGAGGTGGTCCTGAGAAATCAAGCCTGGGGTTTCACATATGCAAAGCACTCTATCCATAAGGCACATTCCCAGCCCTCTACTTCAGGTTTGTTAATTTGTGTCTGTCTTTTGTTGTTGTTTTCGGTTGTAGGAGTTGAAGTCTGGGCCTGGTTACTGTCCCTGTGCTCTTCAGCTTATGTCTGGTGCTCTACCAATTGAGACTCAGAGCCACTTCAAGTTTTCTGGTGGTCCATTGGAGCTAAGTGTCTCAAGGATGTTCCTGCTCAGGCTAGCTTTGAACCATGATCCTCAGCTCTCATCCTCCTGAGTACCTAGAATGACAGGCATGAGTCAAAAGTACCAAGCTTCCACTTCAGGTTTCTTAGTGGTCAATTGGAGATAATAGTCTCATGGGACCTTTTGTGTTTGGGATAGTTTGAAAGCCAGATCCTCAGATATCAGCTTCCTGAGAAGGCAGGATGACAGATCTCAGCTATAGATCCCTAGGTCATGGCACTCTCCTGCAACTGGGTCCATGGCTCCACGTGGTGGAGTGCAAGAGGTAAGGGTCATTGCCTAGGCCCTGACTGAGACAAAACAGAACAAAACAATTGTCTGCAGGAGACAACTCACTGGTCTTCAGTAATACATAATTTTGTCCCTGCCATGGAGATATATCTGAGCCTCAAAATTCTTGTCTGCATAATCATCTCAGGGTGTAGCTCTTACAAGGACCCAATGAAAGAATGCATCGTGAGAAGGACACAGCACATGACACTCTTCGCATGTCTCAGCACACAGCATCCTGTGAAAGACTCAGCACACAGCACTCAATGCAGGACTCAACACACTGCACACTGTGAAAGACTCAGCACATAGCTCCCTGTGCAAAACTCAGCACAGAGCACCCTATGAAGAACTCAACACATAGCTCTATTCCACACGCTGTCATTAGAATTAGAGTGCTTTCATCAGTATCACCATTCTTTGAGGAACATTTCACAAACCACACAAGTTCACATCTAATGGTTTAGTGGGGTGTTTTTATTTGAGGGGGTTACCCATGGGGCTTGAACTGAAAGCATGGGGATACTGTTCTATTAACATTTGTTCAGAGCTAGGAAGGCGGCTCAGTGTTAGAGTGCGTGCCTTGCATGCCTGAGGCCCTGGGTTCAATTCCTCAGCACCATATAAGCAAAAATAAAAAATCCAGAAGTGGCGCTGTGGCTCAAGTGGTAGAGCACTTGTCTTGAGCTGAAGAGCTGAGGGACAGTGCCCAGCCCCAAGTTAAGGCCCCACGACCGGACCCCCCCACCAAAAAAAAAACAAAAACATTTGCTCAAGGCTAGAGTTCAACCACTTGGAGCCACACTTCGAAGAGTATCACAGACTTCCTGCCAGGACTTGTTTTTAAAGCCCGAGCAGCTAGGTTGATGGTGGGTAAGCCAGCAGCATCTGGTTCCGTGCAGCCGGGTTGTTGCAGTTTACATCTGGCTAAGTCAGGTTAAGTGGCAGCTGTTAGCACTAGACTCCTAGTTTGCTCTGTGATGAGGTATTTGAAGTCCTGTCCTTCTGTTAATGCAGTTAGAACCTTTTACCTTATTTGGCGGCAGTCCTGGGGCTTGAGTAACGGCTTAGACACTGTCCCTAAGCGTTTGTGCTCCAGGCTAGCACTCAATTTATTGAAAGACAGCAGAACTTCTGGATTTTCTGTTTATGTGGCACTGAAGAATTCAACCCAGGGCTTCGTGCTTACTAGGCAAGCACTCAACCACTGAACCCCAGGAGTGAACGAGGTATAAATAAATACAGATGTCTGTATATAGATATTATATGTACCAAAAGAGAGATGGCTGTATACTATTAAATTATAGATGATATTACAACCAATTATTAGGTATTCAATTATGTCTCCATTTAATGATGTGTCCCAGTTGAACAATTAATAAAGCATTAATGAATAATTACTCAATATTCTGTTATTGTTTATCATATATGTACATAATCCATACATACAGAATGAGACAGATGTTTGTATATAATTCAATTACATATACATCATATGTTACTACCAATTATTAGGTATTTTATTATGTCTCAATGCAATTTTTATTCTGAAAATGCTTAGTAAAATATTAAGCTTAATCCTTGTCCTATAATTATTGCACCTAATTTTATTCTAGAATGATTCACTAATTCAATCCGTTTATCATTTATTTTTGTGACAATTATTCCACCTATGACATTTATTACCTTTATGACATCCTATTACATACCATATAGATTTACATACGAATTATACATCCTATCTATCACCGATTATTTTCAAAGAAAAAGAAAACATGTGTCACGCTCGGTTTCTCACTCCACGATACATTTTTGGCAGTTCTGAGATCTAAACTCAGGGCCTAGAAGGCTCAAATCTTGAATGGGTGACTTCCAGCACAGGAGCCTCTAGCCAATTCAGCTGCCAGGCAGTTGCCAGACCCTGAGATCGAGTCCTGTATGTTGACTCCATATTGCGCTTAGAATAGTTATTCATTTTATTTTTTGTTTCATTCATTTATTAACCATTTATTTTATTGACCGTTATTACACAGAGAATATTTATTACATTTATTACATAGCATACAGATTTGCCTACGTATGAAACTTCACAACTGACACCCAGGACGTTCATAGAAAAAGAAAACATGTGTCACCATAGGCTTCTTACTCCATCATTCAATTTTTGTGAGTGCTGGTATATGAACTCACAGCCTACAAGGCTCAATTCATGAATGGGTGAGTGTCAGCACACCAGCCTGGGGCATATGAAGCTGACAAACAGATCCCAGCACCTGAGATTGAGCCCCAGGTTTTGACAAAACAAGAACAGATTGGCATGCAGATGGTAGTACACAAAAAATATAGATCTTTAAAGAGTGCCAGAGATGTCTACACATTCTTCATTTATATAAACTACATTCCTACCAATTCTTGGGTATTTATCATGCCTCCATATAATTAATATTATTGTTTACATCCTTAATGAAATATTAATTAAATCAACCACAGTCCCAAAACTATTGCAACCATGTAATTAATAGTATTCTTTTAATGTGTCAAAAAATATTCATTAAAATCCATCGGCCTCCTAAAATCACTCTGTTTAATTTTATAGTAGTGTCATTCAGGAACAACTAATTCAACCTTGATATCCATAAACTTCCATCGGTATTCCTATGAATAGGAAGGATACTCTTAGGATCTTCTCCATTGGTAGGGGTCAGGACCGGGCTTCAAACACAGGGCCTATGTTGCCGTGTTGGCCTATGTCTTCCCTGGTAGCCCTCCAGCCTTCAGCAATGCCAGATTACAAACTTTTCAGCCATGTTATTCAGACCCAGTATGATCCCCTTGAAAAGAAAACAAATGTAAGACTTGCAGACGTCTTCAAGTTGCTGGGGTTTTTGCTGTGTCGTTTTATTTATTTATTTTTTCCTGTCAGCCTTTGATGGCCAAGATCGCAGGTTTGGCTGTGGGTCCAGTGACTTCAACACCGCCTAGAGTGATCAAAGCTAAGGGAGAGTTGCCACGCCCTATATTCAAGCCCTGTGAGTGACAAAATAAAAATATATACATATATACATACATACATATATGCATGCATGCATACATGCATACATATGTACATACATTACAAATATTTAAAAATTATGAGGCTCCTTGTCTTGGAATTCACACCATTTTTTCTGCCAGGCCTGGGGTTTGAACTCAGGGCTGGGTAAATCCGCAGCATTGTTGGGGAAGGGAAAGTTCACCATGCTAGAAGACAAGAAAGTCAGGCCTGTTCCCAGGGGCTGAATTCAAGGCCTAGCATTTGAAAAAATAATATTCGTATTCATTTTAAATACATGATTTATATTTACATACACATGTTTACTGCATATTGCAGTTAGTGTAATTATTCATTTTATTTTGTGTTTTATTTATTTCTTATGTATTTTAGAGAGTATGATTACATGTATAACATTTTTTACATCCTATTACATAGGACATAGATATGCCTATGTATTATACATCGTTCCTGAGACCCAGGACTTTCACTGATAAGAAATATAAGTGGGACAATTGGCTTCTTCCACCAGGATAAAGTTTTTGGCAGTTCTGTGATTTGAACTCTGGGCCTAGAAGGCTCACTTCATGAATGGATCAATGCTAGCACACCAGTGAAGTTGTTGGGCAAATTTGAGGAACTCAGATCAAGCCCTAGGAGTGGTCAATATATAAACAGTTAGATGTGTAGATTACAGTGTGTGTGTGTATTTACATATTTATATGTGTCTATAAATAAATTTATATAGCGAGACAGATAGACATTTATGTAGATTCTAGTGTTTAACTCTATATAAAGAGTGATGTGCATATCTTATTTTTATATATTCTATTACTACCAATTATTTGGTCTAAAATTATGCCTTCATTAATTAATCACGGAAGGAGACTTAATAAAGTATAAATTAAATTAATCAATGACCTATATTTATTGCATACAATCTTATACTAGAATGACTAGCTAATTAGTAATCAATTAGTACATGCCACACATTCTAATATTGTTCCTATAGAGAGGAACAAGTTTTCTAGAATCTTCAGCCTTGTTTAGTTGGCAGTCCTAGGATGGAACTCAGGGCCTAGGTGTCTTGGTTGGGCTCAGGTTTCACTGACAGCCCACCAGCCTTTAGCCATGCAAGGTCATGTACAATTTTCAAGCCAAGTCATTGAGACCCAGGATGGTTACAGTGCAAAGGAAACAAAGGTAAAACTGTTGTGTAAAATTTCCTGGTTTTTCCTCCCCATCTTAGTTAGTTTGTTTGTTTTTATGCCAGAGTTGGGAATTGAACTCGGGTCCTAGGATCCCTGAATCATCTGTGGGTGTAAAAGCTGCACTCCAGCCTAGGGTAATCAAGGCTGAGGCAGAGTTGTAACGACCTGAGTTCAAGCCCCATGCCTGCCACTCACAAAAGTTAAGGTCCTGGCTAGGAATTTGGGCCATTTTATCTGCCATACCTGGGATTTGAACTCAGGGACTGGGTAACTCTATTGTGCTCTGGGTTAAGTGGAAGCTAACCTCTTGGAAGAAAAAAAAATCAAGAGTATTTCCCAGGGTGTGAATTCCAGCCCCAGAACCGGCAAAAATTATATTTATATACACATATAGTATATATCATATATATGTATTTGCATAGATATTACATATTGTACTTAGGACACAATATTTCCACAGAAAGGAAAACAGGTCAACACTGGCTTATTACTCCACCTATTGCCTTCAGCACGGCTGGGATTTGAACTCAGGGCTTGGAATGTCCAATTCATCAAGGGGTCAGTGTAAGCACAGCAGCCTCAAACAAATTCACTGCCAGGAAGTTCCCAGGACCTGAGTTCTAGCCCCAGGAATGGCCAATATATAAATAAATAGGTATGTAAATTGCTGAAGTGGAGTGCTGGGAATGTGTCTTAAGAGCAAAGTGCTTTGCATGTCTGAATCCCTGGGTTTGATTACTTAGTACCACATCACTAAAAAAAAGCCTGAAGTGGCTGTGTGGCTCAAGTGATAGAGTGCTATCCTTGTATAGCACTCTATATATACGTATATATAGAGAGAGAGAGAAAGAGAGAGAGATGTATGTGTATATTCCACTGCATATAAATATATAAATATATTTATAGAATGTGAGATGTCTATATATAATTAAATTACATTTAATATATTAGTAATAATTATTAGCTATTAAATTATGCCTCCATTTAATGATGTATCATAAATTAAGGCACAATAAAGTGCTTCCTTGTGTAAAAGGAGCTCAGGGTCAATGTGTAAACTCTTAGTTGAAGCCCCAGGACCTGCAACAAAAAAAAGAGCCATTAACTCCATGTTTTTGTGTTTGTATGCATGTATTTCTATTGGTGAACATTCAGAGTCGTTATGAAGAAAGGCACCCAGCCAAGAAATTTGCTTTTAATAGAATGATGCCATACCATAGAGAGTGCTTTTAAGACAGTGCATATTCGTAGTAAAAATAAATTAAGAACCTGGATTGGAATTTGCATCATTTTTCTGACAGGCCTGGGATTTGAACGTGTGTGTGTATGTGTGTGTGTGTGTGTGTGTGTGTGTGTGTGTGTGTGTGTGTGATTGTCAGGGATACCAACCTCTCAAGGACTCAGAACATAGAACCCTTTGGGATGAAAACATACAGCATATTTTTTAAAAAAAAATAACACAAAGAGCCCTGTGTAATGGACTCAGCACAATGTGCCTTTTTAAAGACTCAGCACATAGCAACCTTTGGGATCCTCATGGTAATCTAATGACCAATAAGATTAGACATGCCATTTTGACATCACTAAACTTAATTATCATATTATGACATCATATGTCATAATGACATTATAGACATATTGTGAATGCTTATTCTGTGATTTCATTCTATTTCAAGTGAGCAATATTGGAGGATATCAGAAATCCATTGTGACCTCAGTCATTGTGACATGAAAATCCCTTTGTGACATCACAGTGCCATTATGATATCATTAACCTGTTGTGACATCACAAACCTCTCCTGTACATTGCGACCTAATCACCAATGTGACATCACAAAGCCATTGTGATATCACACGGCTGTTGTGACTTTACAATCACCTTGAGACCCCCCCAAACCCATTATGACATCTTAACCAACTTTGAAAAAACAATTTCTTGGGCTGGGAAGGTGGCTCAGTGGTAGAGCACTTGCCTTGCATGCCTGAGGCCCTGGGTTTGATTCCTCAGCACCACATAAGCAAAAAGAAAAAAGCCGGAAGTGGTGCTGTGGCTCAAGTGGTAGAGCACTAGCCTTGAGCTGAAAAGCTGAGGGACAGCGCCCAGGCCCAGAGTTCATGCCCACTACCAGACACCCCCCACCAAAAAAAGAAAAAACAATCGCTTTTTTGACATCACAGTCCCTTTGTGTATCTATATCCTCATTGTGAAATGTCAATTGTGATCAGATATGCCATTGTAATATCACAAAGCATTTACAATATAATCATTGTTGTGATATCTCATTATCATTATGACAACATCAGCCCATTGTGACATCACATATCTGCAATGACATCATGCCACTATGACATCACATTGTCATTGTGACATCATATATACATTATGAATGCTTATTATGTGATTTCATTATATTTCAAATGTGGCATGTCGGTTCATATCAAAAACTCATTTTGACTTTATAACCATTGTGTCATCACAATCCCTTTGTGACATAATATTGCCATTGTGATATCTTTAAACAGCTGTGACAACTCAAACATGTCCTGTCCTCATAAGTTTTGTGACATGTTGTCACTGTATTATGTTGGGCCCATTGAGAGCTCACTCTTTTTTTGACCTCATATTATTTCAGTTACGACAAGAAATATTAGAAAGATACTGTGACATCATAAATATTGTGACATCACACTGCTAGATGTAATGACCAGTTTGTCACATTGTCACATCACAAATGTATTCTCAATTCATCACATTTGTGCCAACAAATGCCTTTGGAATACTCACAATCCCATTCTAAAATTATATACTCATTGTGAGTTAATCACAATTGAGGTCTGTAATGCCATTTTCACATCACAAACTACTGCGACATCACAAAACTCTTGAACTCATCACTATTATGGCATCACAAACTAATTGTGACATAACTCTCATATGATATTATAATTTGACATCATATTGCAATTGTGATATTACTGTACCATCATGCTTTCACAAACCTATTATGACCTCATGACATCTTAGAACATTCATGGCCTTTGGGACATCAAGCTCTTTCTGTGAATGTGTATCATTGTAAACTGGTAGCAATTGAAATTTGAAATAAGATGTGATATTACAAACTAGTTTTGATATCACTAACCCATTTTTATATCATAACATTTTGACAACCAAAAACTGTTAGAAAATTTAGCACTTCTGACAAAAAAACATGGCCTTTGTGTCATCACAGTTCATTTGTGTATGCCATTGTGATTTCATTCTTGTATTCTCACAATAATCTAATGGCAATTAAGATCCGACATGCCATTGTGACATCACAAACTCTTTGTGACATCATTGCCATTGTGACATCAGACTCTTGTTATGACACCATGGTGACATCACAAAGCTACAGTGACATCATAGCATTATGACATCACATTGCCATTTTGCTGTCATAGACACATTGTGAATGTATATCCTCTGATTTCATTCTATTTCAAATGTGGTATATCAGTTGATATCAGAAACACATTGTGAGCTCATAACCATTGTAACTTTATAAACCCTGTGTGATGTCATAACCAGTGTGATATCACATTGTTGTGATGACATCTTTAGCTTATGGTGACATCACAAAATGACAATGACATTATAGCATTTGCCATTATGTCATTGTGACATCACAGTCACATTATGAATGCCTAATCTGTGATTTCATTGTATTTGAAATGTGGCATGTGGGTTGATATCAGAAACTCATTGTGATGTCATAACCATTGTCACATCAAAATCCCTTTGTGACGTCGATTGGGCAATGTGACATCACAATGGCAATGTGATGCTACTAAGGCATCGTGATATCAGAATGGTCATGAACTCACAATGGGTTTCTGATGTCAACTGACATGCCACATTAGAAATAGAGCCAAATAAAATAATAGGCAAACACAACGTGTCTATGACATCAGACTGACAATGTGATATTACAGTGCTATGATGTCATTGTGGTTTTACATGTCAAAATGAGCTGATGGTGTCATAATGGCAACATGATGTCACAATTATGATGAGGTCAGAAAGGATTTGTTATGTTTCAATGGTATGTCTGATGTCACTTGTCATTAGTTCCCCATGAGGATACGGATAGAAAAATGTTCTGTTTTCACAGAGGCCATGTGTATTTTCAAAGGTGGTAAGAGGTAATAATAGGTTTGGGATGGCACAATGTGATCCATAATGTCAAAATGGAAATGAGATGTCCCATTGGGTTTTTGATGTCACAGTGGTGATGAGGTCACAATGGTTTTGTGATGGCACAGTTTGTTTTTAATATCAGTATGATATATCCAATTTCAATTACTCATAATTCAATATGAGGATACCAGGTGATAGAAGAAGCTTCACAGTATGAGGTCATACTATGTGAAAACCCAATGGGACAGTGATTTCACAATGACAATGTGATGTCTCAACATCATGTTATAATAATGTTTTGAGGTCACAATTGGTGATACCATACTAATGAGGGGTCACAATAGATTTGAGATGTCCCAAGGGGTTGGTGATTTCACAATGGCATGTGGGATCTCAATTGTCATTAACTCACCATGAGTATATGAGTTTGGGAAGGGATTCTGATGTCACCAATGTATATGTAGTAAGAAATGTGAAGAACTAACAGGTCTGAGATGTCCAAAGTGACACAATGGTTATGATGTTCAGCAATGTGATATCATGATGTTACACTGGATTTTAGATATCTCATGTCATATCTGAAATATGAGATTGAACACAGATTTTTCAACTCACAAAGGGCCTATGATATCACAATGGCATGTCACAAAAGTTAAGAGGACATGAGAGGTATTTGATGTCACAGTGGGTTAGTGATGTAACAAAGACAATGTGCTGTGACAAGAGATTTGATGTCACAAAGGTTATGAGTTCACAATGGGTTCCTGATATCAACCCACATGACACATTTGAAAGAGAATTAAATCAAAGAATAGGCATTCACAATGGGACTATGGCATTAAAATGACAATGTGATAACAAGGGAGCAATGTTTGATAGGATATGTACTCATTACCTTGCTCATGTAACTGTAATCCCTCTGTACACTATACTTACAATAAAAAAAACACATACAGAAGAAAAAAATATAAAAATGGTATGGTGTCATTGGGGTTTGGTGATGCCACAATGAGATGATGGTGTAATGACGATAATGTGATTTCACAGTCATAATGATTGTTCAAAGTTTTGTGATGATACAATGTTATATGTGATCCCAGTTTTCATTAGTTCACTATGAATATATGGGTACAGAAAGGGTCTGTAATGCCACAGAGGTCATGTGTTTTTTTGAAGATGCTAAGAGTTCACCATAGCTTTGTGATGTCACAATGTGATTGTGAAGGCACAACAGCAATGAGATGTCACAATGGGTTTGTGATGTCACAGTGGTGATGAGGTCAAATGAGTTTGTGATGTCACTATGAGTTTGTAATATCACGATGACATGTTCACTTTCAATTTCTACTAGTTCACAATCAGGATACAATTTCAAAGAAAAGCTCCAAAGATCATGAGTTTTTAGTCATAACGTGTGATATGCTGACATTAGGATATTTTTGGCCTTTAGTAAGCTTATAATGATTTCAAATTTATAATAATTCAGGTATGACATATGATTTTAGAAATTGACTCTGACATCATGAACATTGTGACATCAAATTAATAGATATCAAGACCATGGTGTCACATTGTGAACTCACAAATCTATTAGGACTTCATCATATTTGTGCCAACACATGACTTTGGAGACAACAGTCTCTTTGTGAACTCATCTTCATTGTGAATGAATGACATTTGAGACCCGGCATGCCATTGTGACATTTCCAACCAATTGTGACAGCACAACATATTATAGTAGAAACACATTGTGTTCTAATAGCCATTGTGGTAGCACAATCCCTTCGTGACCCCACATTTCCATAGTGATATCACTAACCCAATGTGAGATTCCAATCCTCTCATATCTAATCCAGGTATGAAATGTGATATCCGAATCCAGTGTAACATCTTGATCATGGTGATATCACACTGATAGAGTTATGAGCATTTTGTCACATTCTGACAAAACACACCTGTTAGGATTCCACTTTTGTGAAAATGCATGCCTTTGGATACATCACAGTCCCTTGGTGAGCTCATGTACTCATTGTGAGTTAATGACAATTGAGATCACGTGTCATTTTAATATAACCAACCCATTGTGACATCACACACCACTTGTAAATTCATCACCAGTGTGGCCTCACCAATTGTGATATCAAAATATTTTTAAGTCATCATACTGCAACATCACATTGCCATTGTGATATCACCGTTCCATTGTTTTTTCAAAATCTAGTATGTCTTCATTGCATTCTAGAAATTTCATTGCCTTTCATGCTTCAGTCTTCTGTGAACTCATATCCTCATTGTGAAATAGTAGCAACTGAAATTGGACATGTGATTATGAGATGTGACTTCACAAAACTATTTGATTTCATCACCAATGTGACATCACAACCCCATTGGGAACTTTCATTGCTATTTGACATCAGTATCACATTGTGATATCCCAAACCTATTAGGACCTTTTAGCAACTTTGATAAAACACATGACCTTTGTGACACCACAATCCCTTTGTGTAACTATACCCTCATTATGAACTGATAATTGATATCAAACATGCCATTGTAACATCACGAACCCTTTTTGACATCACCAGTGTGACATAACATTCTCATTATGACAGCATCAACTATTTTTGACATCACAAACCTAAAATGACAAGATAGCATTATGAGATCACATTTTCATTGTGATGTTATAGACAGATTGTGAATGTCTGTTTTCAATCTTTTCTTTGTGGGTCGTGGGGCTTGAAATCTGGGCTTGGGTGCTGTCCTTGCTCTTCAGCTCTAGGCGAACACTCTATGGCTTGAGCCACAGCACCACTTCTGGTTTTCTAGTAGTTTTTATTGGATATAAGAGTCTCATGGACTTCCCTGCCTGAGCTGCCTTTGAACTGTGATCCTCATATCTAAGCCTCCTGAGTAGCTAGGATTACAGGCATGAGTCACCGGCACCCAGCTTTGTCATTCTATTTCAAATTTGACATGTGTGTTGATATCAGAAACATAATGTGACCTAATAACCATTGTAACATCATAAATCAGCAGTGACATCAAATTGTCATCAGCTCATTGTGACATCACCAAATGATAATGGCATCATAGCATTATAAATCATAGTGACATTGTTACATCATAGATGTAGCAGTGTGAACGCCTATTCTATGAATTCATTCTATTTCAAAAAACCATTTTGACCATATAACCATTGTGATATCACAATTCTTTTTGTTCTCGCATTGCCATTGTGGTATCATTAAACTGCTGCTATGCCATCACAAACCAATCCTGTCTTTATATGTTTTGTGACATGCTGCCATTGTCATATATATTAGGCCCTTTGTGAGCTCATAATCTGTTTTCAGTCTCATGTTTCTGGTATGACATGTGATATCAGAAATCCACTGTGACATCATACTGCCAGATGTCATGACCATTGTGTAACATTGTGACATCACAAAACTATTAGAACGGCATTACATTTGTGACAACACATGCTTTCAGAGACTTTACAGCCCCTTTTGAACTCATATATTCATTGCCAATTAATGACAATTGAGATCTGCCATGCCACTCTGACATCATGAACCCATTGTGAAACTTATTGTGACCACATCACAAGAATGGCATCAACAACAAATTGTAGTATCAAAGCATTATTTTGACATGATATTGTGGTATTGACATTGTGATATCACTGTCCCATTGTTTTTACAAGCCTATTATGCTACATTACATCGTAGAAAATTCATGGCCTTTGAGACTTTAAGCTCTTTCTATGAACTCGTGTACTTATGACCTCTAAGGCAAGGAGAAAAACCACCGAGTCACATTTATTATAATAAACTAATTTACACTAGAAAAGGGACTGTGATTACCTTATCCTGGACTGGATATGTCCAAAAGCAGCCTCGACCACCAAACCTCAGACCTCCAAAGGGCAGCCCCACCATTTCTTAATTGGTCTGCAAACCAACAGCCAAAAAATTATGATCTCCAAAGCTCCAAACCTTAATGGGCAAGGCTTTTTACTTTTCCATTCCTCCCTCCTTCACTACAGACCTGTCCTTCCTTCTTGGTCTTTCCCTTTTTCCCTTCCACCACTTCCTTCTTCTCTTCAGGCCTCTCCACTCTCCATAGGCCTGCCCTACTCTGCCTCAGTGACCACTTTCCCACCTTCTGCTCTCCCTCAAATTCTTCTCTTCTCAGGTTTTTCCCTTCCTGCTGTCTCATCACTTTCTTCCATCTGGGTAGCTCCCATTTTTATGTCCCCTTTGAGTGCTCTGAAAATGCAACCAATATATAGGTTGTACCCCTTCTCATTCCAACGGGTCTCCTGCCTAACAGTTTCAACCATCACTTCCCAAACTGCCCAATGCTCAATCATTTCTTGTCAGCTCACCATGTAAGGCTTGACACCTCCACCTTTGGCGGCATTCACCACTCTCTCTGGTGGGCCAGGCCAAGAATTTACAATGATTATCAACTCCACAGATAATTCTGGCCCCACTAGTTATTACAGTATACTCATAGTGAATTAGAAGACATTGATATTGTATATGTCATTGTTATATTTCAAACTTGATGAGACATCACTATCCCATTGTGACCTCATCACTGCGGTGACATCACAAATTCATTGTGATATCACATTGCCTTTGTGCCACCATGATCACATTGTGACATCCCAAAACTATTATAACCTCAGAAGCTTTGAAGAAAGCATGGCCTTTGTGACATCACAGGCCCTTTGTGTACCCATATCATTTTGAGCTAATGACAATTGAGGCCAGACATGCCATTGCATTAACATTTCAAAACCTTTGTGACATCATCACCAGTGTAACATCACATTGTCATTATAACAACATCAGCCAATCGTCTCATCATAAAAATGACATGATAGCATTATGACATCACATGTTGATTGTGATGTCACAAATACATTGGAATACCTATTCTGTGATTTCATTCTATTTCAAATGTGGCAGGAGAGTTGAACAGAAATACATTGTGACCATATAACCATTTTGATATCACAATACCTTGATGACACCACATTGCCATTATGATATCACTAACCCACTGTGACATCACAAAACTGTCCTATCCTCATGAATTTTTGACATGCTGCCAGTATGATATCTTTGGCCTCTCTGAGTTCATAAATTGTTTAACTCATAATACTTCAGGTATAACCTGTGATATCAGAAATCCACTGTGACATCATGACCACTGTGACATCACACTGCCAGATATCATGACCACTGAGTCACATTGTGACATCACAAACCTGTTACAACTCATTACATTTGTGCCAACATATTCCTTTGGATGCATCATTAACCCTTGTGAAATACTTCATTGTCAATTAGAGATCTGGCATGAGATTGTGATATCAACATCTCATTGTGAAATAAAAACCTATGTGACCTCTTCACCTGTATGTCATCACCAAATATTTGTGACTTCAAAAAATTATTATCTCATGTAATGGTAACATCACCTTGCCAATGGGATTTTCACCATTGCATTTTTCACCAACCTATTATTTCATCGTATTTTACAAAATTCATGGCCTTTCTGACCACTAGCTCCTAATGTGAACTTGTATCTTCATTGTGATCTAGTAGAATGAAATTCGATATATAATGGTGATATTACAAATTCATTGTGACATCACTATCCAAGTGTGACCTTATCACCACAGTAACATCACAAACCCATTGTGACACCACATTGCCACAGTGATATCATGATCACCTTGTGACATCCCAAACCTGTTGTGGCCTCTTAGCACATTTGAAAAAGCACATGGTGTTTGTGACATCACAGTCCCTTTGGGTAACCATATCCTCAGTGTGAACGGACAACTGAAATCAGACATGCCAGTGTACCATTACAAACGCTTTGGAACATCATCTACAGAGTGAGACCACATTGTTGTTTTGATACCATCAGCCCATTGTGACATCCCAAAATGACAATGACATCATAGCATTATGACATCACATTTTCATTGTGAGGTCATAGGGACAATGTGATTGCTTATTATGTGATTTCATTCTATCTCAAATGTGGCATACAGGTTGATTTCAGAAATCCATTGTGACCACATCACCATTGTGACATTACAATCCCTTTGTGACCTCATATTGACTTTGTGATATTATTAATGCAATGTAACAACACAAACCTGTCTTGTTCTTATAAATTTTGTTACAAGCGACAACCTTTACTTGGGCTGCATGCCCAGAGCTAAATGGAGCCTTAACTATGAACCCTCAGACCTCCAAAGATCAACCCAGCCATTTGTTAACTGGTCTTCAAACAACCAACCCCCCAAAATAATGATCTCTAATGCTCCACACTTCAAAGGACAAGGCTTTTTCTTGTTCCTCATCCTCCTGCCCTCCAGACCTGTCCCACCTTTCTGGTCTTTTCATTTTTTTCCTTCTACCATTCCCTTCTTCTCTTCAGGCTGCTCTACTCTTGACAGGCTTGTTCATGTGGCCAGTTGCCATCCTTCCCTTCTGCTCTCCCTCAATTTCCTCTCCTCCCAGGTCTTTACCTTCCTTCAGTCTCATTACTTCTTTCCTACCAGGCCTTTCCCCTTTTTCTCTCTCCTTCTGTTGCTCTGAACATGCAGCTTATACATAGGCTGTACCTGTATGGCATCACCAACTAATTGTGACATCAAAACCTTTTGTGATGTCACAATGGACACAATGATCATGACATCTGTCAGTGTGATGTCACAATGGTCATGATGTCACAGTTGATTTCTGGTATCTCATGTCATACATGAAATATGAGGAAACAAATTATGAGGGCAAAAAGGTCTAAGATATCACAATGTCAGCATGTCACAAAAGATAGGACAAGAGAGGTTTCTGATGTCACATTGTGTTAGTGATATCACAATGGTACTGTGATGGTACAAAGTGATTGATGTCAAAATGTTTATGTAGGCACAAAAATGAGTTTCTAATAGCAACTCTCATGCCACATTTGAAATACAATGAAATCACAGAATAGGCATTCACCATGTGTCTATGATGTCACAATGAGGATTGTTGTCATCATGCAATATATCATTGAGTTTGGTGATGTCACATGAACTGATGTTATAATGAAAAAGTGATGTCACACTTGAGGATGTCACAAACACTTTTTGATTTTATAGTGGAATGTGTGATCTCAATTTTCATTAGTTAACAACAAGGATATGGGTACACAAATGGACTGTGATGTTGAAAAGGGCATGTGATTTTTCAAAGGAGCTAAGAGGTCATAATAGATTTGCTATGTCACAATGGAATCATGATGTCACAATGACAATGTTGTCACAATAGTGATCTAGGTATTGAGGTGCTTACCAATTATTGCCAGGTTCTGTTAGCAGGGATAAGGCAGTGGCTAGAAAGCCAAATCATCAATCTAAGGTGAGAGATATGGTATAGTTCCCCAGTGAGTACCCTGATGCTTTTCTGAAACTTTTGCCAGAAGCCTATAGGATCTATAGGCCTTTGTTACCCAGACAGCCCCAGATATTAGAAGAAAGCTTCAAAAGTCAAAAGGTTTTGAGGGAAATGTGTATTCTAAGTTGGAAGTGGTTGCCCAGTGGGTGTTTGATAACAGAGATACCCTGGAAAAAAGGGGTCTAAAAAGGGTGTTTGAGTTTTAGTAGGAGTATCAGAATAGGGATCAAGAAACCCTTGGCAAAGACAGTACAATTCATTTGCAAATGGCAATAGAGAACCTCTAGACTAAATCAGTGTATTTATTGCAAGCAAAATGGACTTTGGGAAAAGGAATGTCCAAAGAAGAGAAAGATAGAAAATGACAAGTTAAGTAATCACATTAACCATCTGGAGCTTGGGGTGCTGAATTCCAACTATGTTCAACTTAAAAAGCAGCCCTCTGAAGTTAAGAAGTAATGTGGCCAAAAAATTCATATACTTCTATCTCAAAACACAGGCTTATAAAAGACTGAATCTCCAATATGTGCCCATCAAACCCCACCAAGACGTTAAATGCACATAGAAGAGCACACTGGAGAAAACACAGAGAATTATTTGACGTGAAGAAAAGATTTGGAGATATAAATTAGGAACTTGTGACAGTTAAAAATGAGTAGAAAATCCTCAAAAGGAATCTAGAAAACACTCAAAATCAAATGAAATTCAAGTACATTATCCTGCGTGAGCATGAGGCAAATTAGGGGAACACAGGTCAGAGGCTGACAGAAGCAGAGGACAGCAATGCTGCTATCCTTGCTAACCACAAGTGAGGCCAAGAAGAGATCCTGATGCTGGATTAAGAAATCATGGCCATGAAAAAGGAGCTGGACCTGATATAAGAATGTATTAGGCAGGGCTGGGAAGTGTCTCAGTGTTAGAGCACTTACATTGCATGCATGAGTCCCTGGGTTCGATTCCTCAACACTACATAAGCAAAAAGAAAAAAGCTGGAAGTGGCGCTGTGACTCAAGTGGTAGAGCACTAGTCTTGAGCTGAAGAGCTGAGGGACAGCGCCCAGGCCCAGAGTTCTGGCCCCACGCCGGACCCCCAAGAAAAAGAATGTATTAGGCTGAAGTACATGTGGATTGTAAGCTTTGAAGAGTGTCACCAGAAATTCAAAGCAACAGAGAAAGAAGGAAAGGGTAGTTAGCAGAGAAGATGGGAAATTGCTGTGTCATAGAAGATGAGGCCAAGAAAAGTGAAAAAGAAAATATCAGGCTCAAGAAAGAGAATGTTACTATACAGAAAGAGTTAAAGGACTACATGCTCTGATAAAGAATGCTGGGGAAAGGGAAAGAGCATTAGGAAGGAAAACAGTAGAGCTAAACAAACAGTTGGAAAATCTGTCACAAAAATACACTGCAGTGGAAAACTAGAAAGAGAAACTACTAGAATAAAAGGCCAAAAAGACTGCTGAGATCTTCACCATAAATGTAATGCAGAAGCATCTTGTCCCAATGGAACAGGTGGAAGTGGGAAAAATACCTCTCAATACCATCTCTATGAACTTAAGGGAGAGCTAAAGACCAAGCAAGGGTGTTGTGAGAAGGAGCAGCAGCTGGCCAGTCAAATGAACTCTCCTGTGACCTGCCAAAACACTTGCAGGTTAAGGAGCACAATCAGAAGGAGAGTGGTATCATGAAAGCAAGTTTGAGAGAAAAGGAGGAGAATAAAATGGACGAAGTCTTCAAGGTTCATATTACTGTACAGGAGTTAAAGAAACTAGAGACCCTAAGATACAGGGAAACATCTGAGCTGATCATGTAGTTTCAGAGACTACTCTAAAGCTACTAGTCTTTAAGATTAAAGGAAGAAGCAAAAGCAGTGAACACTGAACTTGTTAAAAAAAGCATACAGGCTCAAGCTTTCTGTCAGTTTACGTGTAGATATTGGCACCCTGGTAAATTGCCCCAGGCCACTGACTAAAACTGTTCGAAAAGCAGTGGAGCCTCAGCCTGAGAATCCTTTGTAATGCATGTACATAATTTCCAACAGGTAACTGCTGAAAAGCTGGAACCTATGGAAAGAATTGATATGTGAGGAACCTCAGTGAATTTGGGAAAGTAGACTCCACAGAGGTAAAGCTTGGAAAGTATGGGTATTGGTATCTGTTAGTAATAGTGGACACTTTTTCAGGCTGAGCTGAGGTGTGTAATAATCCCTTGATTTGGCTAACCCTCAGCTGTTGGGTCCAAAGATGGCCCTGCATTCATGGTGCAAGTTCTCAATTATTAACTAACACCCTAGGAATAAATTGGAAGTTTCAATCCATTTATAGACCTCAAGGCACTAGAAAGAGTGAATATGACCTTAAAGGAAACTTAAACTAAATTAAATACAGAGACTTGAAATGGCTAGGTGAGCCTCCTCCACTTTGCTCTCCTTTGAGCAAGATGTAGCCCCTATGTTAAAGGATTTAATCCTTTTGAAATACTTTAGGGTAGACCACCTTCTTTGTTTCCGAAACTTGGGATGACTGTATTAACAGAAATGTCTAACTACAATCTGCAGGCTTTACAATATATTCTTTTTTTGGGGGGGGGGTCCAGTTGTGGGCCCTGAACTCTGGGCCTGGGCACTGTCCCTCAGCTCTTCAGCTCAATTCTAGCACTCTAACACTTGAGCCACAGCGCCACTTCTGGCTTTTTTCTTTTTGCTTATGTGGTGCTGAGGAATCAAACCCAGGGCCTCAGGCATGCAAGGCAAGCGCTCTACCACTGAGCCACCTTTCCAGCCCCTACAACATATTCTTTTATGTACTTATCTTTTTGTAATCAAGGCCCACCGGCCGCCTAAGAAAACCTCCACCTGAAGGGGAGGGGCCAAGGTGGTGATGGAACAGCAGGGAAACACCACAGCTCTCTCCAACCAAATATAGAGTTTGGATTTCAATGCTCTGTTTCCCCAAGTGACCCCCAAAAATGCGATTACTCAAAGAGATAGATGAAGTGAAAAAGAAAAGGGAAAAACCTACACAGACAGTAAAGTTGGAAGACCCTTCTCCCACAACTTGTTGGATATAGGACTCCGCACTAAGCAGCTTAAGTGCTGGGGCTTCATACCAGGCTGCTTAGCTGGCCAGGCTCTGGACCCTCCGAGGACCACACACTCATAAGCATCCCAAGGCTCCCAAAAGACTCCCAAGAGGTGGGGCCAACCTAGAGAATACAAACAGAAATCTCAGAAGGCAGAGCCAGCATGAAAACTCCCCTCACCCTCCCTGGCAGGGTGCCTCTGCCTGGCTGGTACAAGCAGCCCAATCCATTCAAGAGCAGCAGCAGCTGTCAGCAATGGCGAACGACCCTACACTGGCAGCGTGGCACCTCTGTTCTGATGGTGTAAACAGCCTTGCCTAACCTGGAGAAGCAATGGCAGCTGGCAGTGGTGCCTCTTGGCACTAGCCCACAGGAACAGACCAGACCAGACCAGACCAGGGAGGCAGCAGTGGCTGGAGTGGGGACAGCTGCAGTGAACAACCCCAGATGGATGGTGGTTTGTGCTTCTCCATACTGGCCTGCATAAGCAGCCCAGCCTAGCCTGAGGCAGCAGCAGTGGTTAACACCTGACTCGTGGTGGGGTGCCTGGCTTGCATAAGTGGCCCAGCTGATCCTGGGGCAGTGGCAGCAGCTGGGGCAGTGGCAGCAGCTGGGGCAGCAGCAACAGGATCGACAGCAGCAGCAAACAACTCTGGACCCATAGTGGGGTGCAGCGCCTCTCCCTACTGGTTAGCATAAGCAGCCCAACCCAGCCCATGGTGGCAAAGGGGGTGAACAACCCCATATTTGAGGCAGGGTGTGGTGCTGAATAAGCCCAGAAAAGCCTCATGAACGTTCCTGCCTGGGCTGGCTTTGAACCTGAATACACAGATCTGAGCCTCCTGCGTAGATAGAATTACAGGCATTCACACCAGCAGGGTCTAACTCTTGTCAACCCCCTAACTTTTTCTAAAATAGATAATTTCTTATTTCATACAAGGAATTTAAGCAATACAAGAGGATCGACATAAAACCCTGTATTCTATCTCACCATAGTGGAATCAAACTAGTTCTCAATAACAAGGCATAAAGTAGAAAAAACTTACACATATGGAAATTAAACAGCACTCTGACATGGGTCACAGAAGAAATTATAGAAGAAATTAAAAACTTTCTACAATTCAATGAAAATTAATAAACATCACAAAGAAACCTATGGGACACAGTAAAAGCAGTCCTGAGGAACAAATTTATTGCTCTCAGTGCACACATTAAAAAACAAAGACCGGGCTGGGAAGGTGGCTCAGTGGTAGAACACTTGCCTTGCATGCATGAGGCCCTGGGTTCGATTCCTCAGCACCACATAAGCCAAAAGAAAAAAAGCCAGAAGTAGCGCTGTGGTTCAAGTGGTAGAGCATTAGCCTTGAGATGAAGAGCTGAGGGACAGCACCCAGGCCAGAGTTCAGGCCCCAGGACCGAACCTCCCTCCCCCCAAAAAGAAAAAAAGAAACAAAGACCAAGTAAACAATCTTATGATTCAACTAAACCTGCAAGAGAAACAAGAAAAAAATTGAACCTAAAGTTGCTAGACAGAAAGAGATAACCGAATAAGAGTTGAAATTTATAAGATAGAGACTAAGAAAATTATAAATAAAATTAATAAAACAAAAAGCTGTTTTTTAAATGTCAATAAAACTGAAGGACCACTGGCAAGAGTAACTAACAAGAGACCCAAATCAATAATATCAGAGATACCACAGGAAAATTACAACAGACATCCAAGACATCCAAACAATCATAAAGAAGTAATTCCAGACTCTACTCACAAAGGAAGGAAAACCTAGCAGAGAGGAATTAATTTCTACAAAAATACAAATTTCTATCCCCCCTTTCCTTTTCAGCCATGCTTCTCTACCACCTATGGTGGGGGCAGAAGTTCGGTAAACAAACATCTTTTCCTGCCTGAATAACATGTGGTGTTTTCTTCATTGGCTACTTAATGAAACCTACTTAATTAACATTCCTTACATATGGTGCCATGATTCGGATGGGGTTATTGAGTCGGAAATGTTAGAATTTCCTAACCACCACTTTTCTATGAACCCAACTTCTTTGATACACCATGTGAGACTTTTCACCAATAACATTGCTGGCCTTCACATCCACATCCACACCACTTCTCCACTCTGGTAAGTGAAACTACTCTCTATAGCTCTCTGTTGCTCAATCTCTGTGCAGATGTGGTGCCATGCCAGAGAGCTCATATGGCCTTTTGACGAAAGGCTGATCACCTCCAAAGCTGAGGATGCTTGGTTTGGGGGATTTGGCTATTTCTCTCTAGAGGGCTCTGGGGGACGTCCGGACACCGCTTCTGCCTGGTCAGCTCTCCTTCATTCACCAGACTGACTCTCCTACACATTTACTGGGGTGCTGTGAGTCATGCCTGAGTCATGAAACCCCTCTGAAATGTCTCCTGCGCTCACTGGATAGCCGGAACACCTAATATTTTTATGCTGTTCTCAGATTTTCACAATTTTTGAGTCTGCAATGATACATGGTGAGAAGTCTGTTTACTTTCAGGCTCTCTTGGCTCTCTGCTATTAATGTAACTTTCTATATCTCCTGTTTCTTTTCTACAACTTTTTCGATTGTGCCCTGAAGAATGCGACATGGGCTAGGTCCCAGGGACCCCCTCTAGGTTCCCTCTCAAAGGCTTTCCAAACTAGGCTTGATTTTTTGTTAAGGCTTTCTTTGCATTTTTTCAGCAATTCGCCATCTTGGCCACATGATGGGTTAAGGGTTTGGCCCTATCCAGTCCTTACCCTTCCACCAAGCTGACTACTCCTCCATCCATGTATTTTAATGTGCGTGCTAACAAGTTGCTCTTTGCACAGACCCTGGTAACTGAGGCCCAACCATGTGATATGCTTTGTTAGCAAAGATGTCTAAACAATATTGTCAAAAATTTTAGGTTTCGAGTTTTGCCTTTTTTGTTTTGTGTTATATTCTAGTACTGACTACGTGATTCTAAAATATTGGGCATATCTGTGCTAAGATTCTCACATCTAATGAGTTTTGTCATTGCAGAATATTTGGTCAAGTCTTGATAAGGACCAAGTAAGTTCTCCTTACTCAATTTGAACTCCTTGTTGCTTTAATTGGAAATAACAAAGGGCTTTTGTCGCATAGATTACCTTTCAAAGCCAGCCCGGGCTGAAAAATCCCTCAGACTCCATTTCCCAACTAACCTGCAAACAGCCAGGCAGGAAGAATTTGCTCAAGCCTCTTATCTCTAACCAGCAAACATTGCAAGTGCTACTATAACTCAAAGTGGTAGATTGCTAGTCTTGAGCAGACGTGCTCAGGGACAGTGCTCAGGCATTGAGTTCAAACCTCCTTGAATACCATATGTGACAAACCATCCCAGCAATGAGCACCTGGACTCGGCCAGTCTGGGGAACAAGGGAACATGGAGAGGAGTAAGAGGAGATGATATCACATCAGCCACTTTGTGCCTGCCCTTTCAAAATTAACCAGAGCCAGGAGGCCAGTAGAATAAAGAAGTCTGCCCATCTAATGTCAATACTTGTCTACCTTTCAACTGGAAAGGAATTATATTCTTGCCTTTGTCACTTGACTTATTCTCTACCTAGTCAACAGATGTCAGAAATACCTAGGGACATTTCTACCAACATTTTCAGCCCAAAGTCCCTCTTGCCATTTATTTGCTCCCGTATTTTTTTTCAGTCCCTCAATGCCTGAGTATTCTCCAGACTTCATCCAAGAGATTTGCCTCCACTAGATTTCATCTAAGCACTCAATGCCCAAGTGACATCTGTTGCCTGCTGTCTTCTTCCAGAGGGGAACACATCTCAGCCTTTTAACCTACTGTTGATACCCCATGAAAACAGGAAGTAGCCAGAGAGAATCTTCAACCTTTTTCATAATTGTCAAAAGGCTGGAATGTAAGGTCTGAACAGGGACACCTCCCTCCCTCTTGACTAAGTTTCAGCCCAGTATCTGTTACATAGGTAACTGGCAGACCTGGAAGCAGTCACCTTCCTCTCCTTCCCCTCCTGCTAGGTCACATCCTGGGCCACCTCTGGTCACATGACAACCATCTGACCTTAGGAGGGTCACAGACCCTGAGGTCACATCTGGATCCAGTGTGGCCACACCTTTCCCTCACTTGGCCACACCTCTTCCTGTCCCTGTCTAGATAAGTCCTGGAGCAGCGGTAGATCACCCCCTTCGTTTTCAGCCATGCTTCTCCACCATGCATGGTGGGGGCACCAGTTCAGTAAATAAATTCTTTTCCTAGATGAAAAAAAATACAAATTTCCCAAACAGTACCAAGAAGAAATAAATCAATTAAACATGCCAATAATCTACAATGAGATGAAGTAATCAGAAATCTTCCAACAGGAAAAGCCCAGGACCTGATGGATTCACTACAGAATTCTATAAGGCCTTTAAAGAGGAACTAAGACCCATACTCCTCAAGCTCTTCAGAGAAATAGAAACAGAGGGAGTAATCCCAAACTCATTCTATGAAGCCAATATCTCCTTCATACCCAAACCAGGCAAAGACCCAACAAAAAAGAACTACACACCAATCTCTTTGATTAAGACATATGTACAGCTCCTCAATAAAATTGCAGCCAACAGAATCCAGAAACATAACAAAAAATCATACATTATAACCAAGTAGGCTTCATTCCGAAATGCAAGGATGGTTTAACATATGTAAGTCCATAAATGTAATCCATCACATCAACAGATCCAAGGTCAAGAATCACATGATTATCAACATGGATGCAGAAAAGGTTTTTGATAAAATTCAACATTCATTCATGTTAAAAGATCTGGGAAAAAGTAGAAATAGAAGAAACATTTCATAAGATAATAAAAGCCTTACATTTTAGATCAAAGTTCAATATTATACTTAATGGGGAAAAACTACAACAAATTCCCCTAAAAACAGAAACAAGGCAAGGATGCCCACTCTATCCACTCCTCTTCAATATAGTTCTGGAATTCTTAGCCAGAGCAAAAAAGCAAGACAAAGACTTTAATGGGATCCGCACAGGAGAGGAAGAAGATAAATTATCTCTTTTTGCAGATGGCATTATTTTGTAAATTAACAATCCCTAAAGCTCCATCCCCAAACTCTTATAGATTATAAACCAATTTGGCTAAGTAGCGGGATACAAAATTAATCCACAAAAATCATCACCTTTCTGCACACTAACAATGTACAAGCAGAAAGGGAAATCAAGGAAACAACCCCATTCACAATAATCTAAAAAAAAGTATCTAGGAATTAAACTAACCAAAGATGTAAAGGGTCTATTTCATGAAAATTATAGAAACCTAAAAAAAGGAATCATAGAGAATACCAGGAAATGGAAAGACTTCCCATGTACCTGGATAGGCAGAATTAATATGGTGAAAATGGCCATACTGCCAAAATTAATAAACACCTTCAATGCAATTTCCATTAAAATTCCAATGACCTACTTTTCTGAATTAGAGAAAATAGTCTAAAAATTCATTTGGAACAACAAAAGACCTAGCATAGACAAAACAATTTTAGGCAAAAGATAGAATGCAGGAGGGATCATGATACAGGACTTCAAGCTCTACTATAGAGCCATAATAACAAAGACAGCTTGGTACTGGCACAAAAGGAGACCCAAATATAAATGAGACAGGTTAGAGGACCCAGAAATATAGTCGCATATGTACAGTCAGTTGATATTTGACAAAGGAGCCAAAGACATACAGTGGAAGAGGCAAAACTTCTTCAACTATGGGTGTTGGGAAAACTGGCCACATGCAGAAAATGAAAAGTAGATCCTCGCCTATCACAACGCACTAACATCAACTCAAAATGGATTAAAGACCTTAACATCAAGCCTGAAACTCTGAAACTACTACAGGACTGAGTATGAGAGACACTTGAACTTATAGGCACAGACAGGAACTTCCAGAACAGATTTCCAGGGTCACAACAAGTTGGAGAATGACTGAATGGGACTACCTTAAAATAAGTTTCTGCACAGGTAAAAAATAGCAATCAAACTAGAAAGAAAGCTAAATAATTGGGAAAAATATTTACCAGCAATATATCAGACATGGGTCTAATATCCATTACATATGGTGAATTCAAGAATCTGATTCATAATCCTTGTGACATTTTGGATGGAGCTGATGATCAGCCACGACCATTGTACATTGTCTGGCCTCACAGGTGGGAGCATGACAAAGATCCAGAGACACTTTTTAAGGTATTATTGCACCTAAAAGATTTAGAACTCCCTTTTCACATCTCTGTCCTCGGAGAAATTTTTACAGATGATCCAGATATATTTTCAGAGGCCAAAAAGGCACTGGGATCTTCAGTCTTAAGCTGGGGCTACTTACCCTGCAAAGATGACTATTTCCAAGTATTGTGCATGGCTGATGTTGTCATCTCAACAGCTAAGCATGAATTCTTTGGAGTGGCAATGTTGGAAGCTGTGTACTGTGGTTGCTATCCATTTTGCCCCAAAGATTTGGTTTATCCCGAAATATTTCCCGCTGGATATCTGTATTATACACCTGAACAGCTTTCAAAAGGACTCCAGAATTTCTGCAAGAGACCAGATGTTGTAAGGAAACATCTCTATAAGGGTGAAATAACTCCGTTTGATTGGTCAGCCCTACATGGTAAATTCAGGTCTCTGCTTACAAGAGAACCTAAGGAAGATTTGTAACAGATGTGGCTAAGTCACAAACTTGCAACCTAAAGCAGAATCTGAAGAACTTTCCAGAGTGTGCCCATATTTACCTGATCAGAGAGAAAAGAAAATCTGCAGAGGAAGCTGAGCCTGGCTGCTTGTCAAAGCTGACACAGAGCCATCTGCCACAAACCTGTGGCGGCTTCAGATCTCCAACCCCTGCCACTACCCCAACTCAAATTAAATACAGATTCCTAGAATCATTATGGTAGTTACACATGTCCTCAGATCACATGTAGGAGACTGTTCAAAAAAAATATGTGGCCTGTTTTATAACCACACTCATGTATCCCATATGTGGTGCCATATTGAATTTCCGGTTGAATCCGTTTTTATCCTTTGTACTGGTTGACATGGGGCCTGAATTCTTTCTTTCTGCCGACACGATGGCAGCCAAACTGCAGCTTCAAACGCTCACACTTGGCTTGGTTTCTACCTGGGTTGCCAAGTTATCATCCGAGTCTTCCTGTGTCCTCAAAGGGCCACAGGGTCTGAATGCAGACCACGAATATGCCACCTCAAAAATGTGGGCAAAGGGCTGCTTTAGCATTTTTCTTTTAGCAAATTAACGACTCTTTGGCACACAAATTTTTAAGTGAAAGTATTAATAAGAAGTCTGGCATGTATTCCCATGATTCACAGAGTTACATTTGCATTTAATTAATCTTAAAGAAAGTTGCAAGATAAACAACTGTAATTCCAACAAACATGGCAGATACAGTCAGTGGAGCCCTCCCACCCATAAAGTGAACACTGAGATACTTGTTTTAATTTTTTCCAGGAGTCAAAATAGAGAAATCAATATACTTCTAACAAAACTAGCAGTTTTGATTAAAATATTCTTCAAAAATATCCGCATCCAGATACAAATATAATCTTTGAAAGATACATCACTCATTATTCTGATAGTCTGATTCTGTATTTGTTGATATAAAAATGTTTTAAATGGTTAGATTGTAAAATAAATTTTTAATAAAGGGCCAAAAGAAAGAAATTAAATTCAGCTGGAAGGAAAATTTGTTTGGGGAGAGTAGTTTATTCTATAGCAAGTCTCACTTCAGAAATAAAATCAAAAACTAGACCTCAAGTAAGTGAAATAAACTAAGAAATGGAATTGAAAAAAGAAAAAAAGAAACTCCACCCACTCTTTCTTCCCTGGACAGCTGGTGTGGGTAAAAATGCATCATGGTCCTGAATTGGAAACGAAGTGGCAAGAAACTTACTTGGTGGTGCCAACTTCACTGTCGCCTATTAAATTAGCATGAACAGCATTGGCTCCATCAATCTCAAGTGAAATAGGCATTGGACCAATATACTGAGAAGGCTGCAAGATGGACTGTTCAGAGACACTCAGAGGATCGCTTAAGGATAAGACTTACTAAGTGTTAATTAGTAATAACTAGTGTGTTTCTATAATTTACTTGTTTTCTATTAAATTTACGTTTTAAGCCTGTTCATTGGGTAGAGAGAAGGGAATTTTTAGGATTTGGTACGAAGGAATCAAGGATTTGATTGGACATGAAAACCAGTGGGGGATGTATAAAGCAGCAGAGCCCTAATAATCAGCACGGCCCACTAATCAATGTAGCCCTATGTCCTGGCACACTGGAGTGCATGGGTCATGCCACCAAAGGGGGCAGGGCATGCTGCTGGAGGGGGTAGGATGTCATCCTCACATGAGCTTTGAAGAAGTGATTGAGGAATGCGTAGTTCGTGAAGTGATGGTTGAAAAGTGTTAGGCAGGTGATCCACTGGAGTGATGGAGGGGTTCAACCTATATATAGGCTACCTGGTCAGAGTAATAGAATTGGAGAAAATAAAGGGAAGACCTGGAAGGAAGGAAGTGGTGAGATAGAGGGGAAAGTCCTGGGAGAAGAGGAATTTGAGGGAGAACAGGAGGGGAAGGATGACAATTGGCCACCAAGCCAGAGAAGTGTAGGCCTGTGGATAGTGGAGAGGCCTAAAGAGAAGAAGAAAATGAGGGAAGGGAAAAAGGGAAATGAAGTAAAGTTCTACAAAGAAGGAGAGAGTAAGAGAATAGGAAAAAGCCTTACCTATTGAAGTTTGGAGCTTTGGAGATGATAATTTGGGGGGTTGGTGGTTTGCACACTAATGAACTATGTGCAGGGCTGCCCATTGGAGGTCTGAGATTTGGTGGTTGGGTCTGGCTTGTCACTGAGTGTACAGCCCAGGACAAGGTAAATGCAGGACCATTTCTAGTGTAAATAAAATTATCCTCAATATGCCTCATTGGATTGTCTTATTTTATGCATCTTAAGTATACGAGTTCACAAGTTAATAGTGTCAAAGGCTATGAATTTTGTAAAATGTTATGAGGTCATAATAGGTTTTCAAACCCAATGGGACAGTTATATCACAATGACAATATGATGTCACAATATTAAGTCATAATAATATTTATATGTTATAATTAGTTGGTGATGCCATAATTGTGATGAGGTCAGAATAGGTTTATGATGTCACAACGGATTGATGATGTCACAATGGCATGCTGGACTTCAATTTTTCTTTTTTTATTGTGAAAATACTATACAGAGGGGTTACAATTAGATGGGTAAGATAATGAGTACATTTCTTATCAAGCATTGTAGCCTCCTCCTTTGTTTCCCCTTCCCATCCCTTTCCATCCTCCCCCTAACCCCCACCCAATCCTCCCCGTCTCCCCCTCCCCTGCACCAAAGTTGTAAAGTTCGTTTTCAACATAACAACTTGTACATAACTCCAAATGAGAATATAAATTCAGAATGGGATTGTGAGATCTACAAAGTAATGCATTGGCCCAAATATTATGAACTCCCAACAGGTATGTGATGTCACAATGTGACACAATGTTCATGATATCTGACAGAGTGATGACACAATTTTCATGATATCAGAGTGCATTTCTAATATCACATGTCATACCTGAAATATGAAGTCAAAAACAGATTATGAGATCACAAAAAGCCTATGTATCAAAAGGGCATATCAAAATTATGAGGAGAGGACCAGTTAATGATGTCACACTGGTGACCTGCCTCCAAGGGTTTGTAATATTAAAATGGTATAATATCTCAATCAATTACCACAGTGATTATATGGCTAAACAACTGAAATTTTTTGTCACAGAGGCCGTATGCTTTTTCAAAGGTGCTAAGAGGTCATACCCAATTAAAATGTCACAATGTGATTGTGATGTCACAATTGCAATGTGATGATGCGTAGGTTTGTGATATCATGGTGGTAATGAAGTCACGCATGTATATGGTGTGTGTGTGTGTGTGTGTGAACTGAGAGCTTAGGCTCTATCCCTGAGTTTTCTTGCTCAAGCCTACTGCTCTGCCACATGAGCCACAGTCCCTCTTGCTTTTCGATGGTTAATCGTAGGTAAGAGTCTTGAGGACTTTCCTGACCAGGGTGGATTTGAAGCATGATGAGACCCCAGGAAAGCAAGAACAAACAGAACTTGCAGGTACAATCCCTATGGTGGGCAAACCTGCCCCCTGCTGGCCAGATGCGGGACATGTGGGGCCATGCCATTGTCTTCTACAGTTCAATTGGGGGAAGTGACCAGGGCCAAGCTGACTTTTGCTCACCCTGAGTGGTGATGCCAGAGCAGGTCTGTTCCACCCTAGGCCAAGAGAGCTCCAGGAGGCCCGGCTCCCAGGGGCACAAGGAAAGAATAGATCAGCTCCAGGCCCAGCTAAGAGCCTTGGCCCACGGACACCCCTAGTTGGCCTTCCTGATCACCATAAGACCTATCAAAGAGAAATCTGAAAAAAAAATTGGAGCTGTGGGTCAACGTGTTAGAGCTCTAGCATTGAACCAAAGAGATCAGGGACAGTGCCTCCAAACTTTGAGTTCAAGACCCCAAGCTGACCCTCCCACATAAAACACTGGTTGGCTAAAGTAAACTAGTAGGATTTGTGAAGTGTTTCTGAAGAATGGTGATACTGAAGAAAGCACCCGAATTCTAATGACAACTGAACTTGTGAGGTATGTGTGAGTCCTTCACAAGGTGCTGTTTGCTGGGGCCTTTCCACATGGAGTTTTGTGCTGAGTCCTCAAAAATTGCTGTTTGCTGAGTCATCCTAAAGGATGCTATGTGCTGAGTCCCTGAGAAAAGTGGGCCGTGCTGGGTTTTTGAAAGTGTGCTGTGTGCTGACTCCATTACACAACGTACTTTATGCTGAGTCCTTCAAAAGTTGTGGTTTGCTAATAATCCCAAAGGGGGCTGCTACGTGCTGAGCCATTGACAAGAGAGGGAGGAGGTGAATTTTTCAAATGCTGTGTGCCGAGACCTTAACACAGGGTGCTCTGTAATGTCCTTCAAATGGTGCTCTCGGCTGAGTCCTTTGAGTGTGTGGTATGTGTTAAGTCCTTCCACAGCCTGGTATGTGCTTTCAAAATTGTGTTATGGGCTAAGTTTTTCCAAGGGTGCTGTGCACTGAATGTTTTACACAGGGTGCTATGTACTCAGCCCTTCAAAGGGGTCTGTGTGTATCTTAACACAGGGTGCTATGTATTGAGTCCCTGGGAAAGAGTGTTGTGCGCTTGAGTTTTTCAAAGCATGCCATGTGCTGAGTCCTTTACATGTGGGCTATGGACTTCCTCATTCAAAGGGAGCTGTGTGCTGAGTCCTTTACACAAGGTGCTTTGTGCTGTTTTTTGAAGTGTGCTGTGTGCTGAGTCATCTCAAAGGATGCTATGTTCTGAGTCCTTGAGAGGCAGTTATCCCCAACAATCACACACACACAAACACACACACATACACACACACACACACACACACACACACACACACACACACACACCGGTCACTGTACACCTGCTTGGTGTGTGGAGTGGAGAGGGATGGAGGAGAGTCTCCTCCAGTGGTGGGGCTGAGGGGAAATTTGATCCCCCAGGCTGGTACTGGGGTTGGGGGAATGATGAGCTAAGGTCAGGTTACAATTTCCATGGCCTAGAAGCCTTAGGGCCCAGTAAGGGCTGGGTTTGCAGCAGGGGTGGAAGGTGGGGCTGTGGGGAAAAGGGCATGGCCAAAGAGAGGTAGGGTGGGACCCAGAGCACACTGAGTTGGCAGCGAGGGTGGGTGCACCCCATGGGGGCAAGGCAATCCAGGAGAGGTGTTGGGGCAGAGAGAGAGAACAAAGAGAAGAGCGAGCACACACACAAGGGCAAGCAGCTTCATCAGCTGGTGACCTCCTCAATCTTACTGCAGATCCTGGCGGGGAGTGCAGAGCATGTGGAGCCTGTGCAGCAGGCACATTACCACAGGAAGCCACGCAGAGGCGTGATGGACATGGCAGCACTGACTCTGGGGTCTCAGAACAGGGAGCATGGCCATCGCAGTGGATGAGGTGGGGGCACGGAGCCATCACCTACAGCTTCTCCCAGCAGCACACATGAGGGGCTGCCCCATGGGCCCACACCCTGCAAACCCTCCTGCCAAATCCCCCTCTCCCGCTGATCCAGACCCGCGCCTCCTGCCTCCCTTCTCCTGTCCTACTATCGCCTGCCCCACACTGCACAGTCTGCCATGTCCCTGCCACAAATGTACCCCAGGGGTGGAGGGTGGGGGTGGGTATCGACCAGCGGATCCTACCCCCATCAGTAGCAGCCAGTGTCCCAGGAAATGGGGAGGTGCAGGAATGGGTGAGGAGGGGTCATCACAGAGCCCCTGGCCTGGAACAGTGGGAGCCATAGAGCCGCATATCTGCACCTTTCCTCTCCCTGGTGAGAACCTGGTGGCTTTAGTCAGAGGTGGGGAGCAGCACCTCCACAACTACCTTCTCAGGTCTTTCCTTTTAGCTGGGGGTGGTAGGTGTTGGATGCAGAATAAAGGCCCTCCTGGCTTTATGAGCCCTTGTCTTCTGTGCTTGGTCACCCTTTCACCTGAGGAGGGTCCCACGCACCACTAGGTATGTGAGGGCACTTGGAGTCAGACAGAAGGTGAATGTCTGGGAGGAACACACCCCATCCGACACACATACACCTGGCCTGGCCCCCCACCTCAGATGTCAACAGTACTCAAAGGTTGATCACATTTCCTAGGTCTCCCAGCATCTGCTGGCTCCCAGTCCATCTGGTCTCCTAATGCTTCCCAGGAATCTTCCAAGGCACCCAGAAGTATCTAGGCTGTAAGTAGAGAGTCTGTCCATGTATGCAGCCTTTAGGACCCCATACATTTCCCCAACACTGTCTCCACCCCAGATTAGACACCCCTCTGGGGCACTGTGACCTCATGCTTGTTTTCAGTCCCGGCTCTGAGGAGCCACCTATCTCGGGACACCTTCACCCAGTGTCTTGGCCTGGGATTTTTGTGAATGGGGATTCAAGCCTAGTTATTCCCAAGGGAAAGGGTCTGACCCTTGAGAAAGGGAGAGGCAGAGTGGTTCTGCGTTATTAGAGTAGTGATCCCTTGGGTGGGAGCCCCTGGTTTGACAAGGGACCCCCTGTACTCCAGCTTGTACTTTGTCCCAGAAGAGGAACCAACAAACTCAGGAGAGGCACTGTTCTGAGTTTATTTGTGTGTGTGTTTTTGTGAGTGTGTGTATGCATGAGAGAGAGAGAGAGGGGTGGAGGGAGAGGGGGGAGAGAGAGAGAGAATCATCTTTCTCCTTATACAGCCTGACTGTGCTCAGGTGAGTGATCAGTTGGCAAATTGCAGGTGGTGCATGGAAGAGTCTTCTGTCACATGTCTGGATTTGTGTGTGTGTGTGTGTGTGTGTGTGTGTGTGTGTGTGTGTGTGTGTGAGAGTGTGTTCATAGAGCAGGGAGATGAGAACAATGAAAACTTATTTAAGTTTGTCTAAAAAGAGCAAAAGCATTTTATTTATGTGTATGTGTCTGTGTATATGTTGTTCTTTTTCATCAATGGCAAGTATGAGTCCAGCCATAATTTTTGTTTTCTCCTTCATCATTTCATGGCTCCTTGGGGAAAGTTTCAGTAGACGTTCCTTTCCACCTATCTCTTCCCCCTTTGCTATAGCCCACAGTAGCTGCTAGGCCTGGGTGGGTCTCCCCTAGGAGGCCTGTGTGAATCAGAGACCAGAGTTGACACCTGTCCTTCTGTCTTCAGCCAGAAGGCTCATGAAGCGAGTGTGACTGAAGCCATACTCTTCTATCCAGACAGTCTGCTCTCGTGTGTATGGTTAGAGCTAATTCAAGGGTTGAGAATGTGTCTGCCAAACATAATTAAGGAACGAGATGGGGGGGAGTAGAGCAGGGGCTGTGAAGCCAGAGGGTCTGGGGAATGGTGAATAGTGTGACATGGCACATGGTTCACCATGACCAAGGATGAGAGGGCAACCTTACACAGGGCATTGACTGTGTCCGTGGGCATCTGGACAGGGGGCTCCGGGTACCCACTGGTGACATGGATTCCCTCCCGGGGCAGTGCACTGGTGGGCACTCCTCCCTGAGGTCCTGGAGACTCCAATTTGTGTCCCGCTGGGCAGTTTATAGCTGGGCACTGGTAGGCAAGTGCGTTCCCCCTGCTGGAACCCACTCAGTATCAGGCCGTGGCAGTGAGCTAGGGCTCTCTGAATGCCAGTTTCTGTAACCTGCTGTAGGTTGTCTGGAAGGAAAGGGGGACCGCTGACTTTGGAACCCTTTAAGTTTGATTGGGCAAATGAAATGCCACGTTTTCCAGGGTTTTATCTTGAAGCTGGCAATTTCCCCTGGGATTATGGGTCAAATTAGATGTACCATTTCAGCCACCACACAACGACATTCAAAGCAGTACAGGCAGAGTTCCCTAGCCAGATGGTCTCCTGTTATGAATGTTGTGCCTTGACTGCCTTTCTCTGGCAACTGTTGATTCTCTTCCTGCTCTCTCTAGGGTGACCACCACAGGCAAGGGCATCGTGGGGAGCAGAGATTTTGATCTCGCCATCGCCAGCCTGCCAGCTGTGAGCAGAGATGTTTCCCAGCACCTGCACTGGACTCTTGGAGATTCAGAAACCCAGGATGCCTCAAGGATCCTTTCTCTGAAACATGAAACTTGGGGGCAGGATATGGTAGACCATCCTGGCTGGCCCCAGGGGGAGGAGAGGAGGCCCCTTCAGTCAGGCTTTCAGCTCAAGGCAACCTCGTTCATACCTGTGTGGGGAATTGAGTGCCAAAGAGATGGTCAGCTGCTGGACAGAGATCTTTGAGAATATAGGCATCCCAGAGGCCCCAGAATCAAGCGAGTACACGTGGCTCACTTCCTCAGAGCCAAAAGAGTTAAGTGCAGTGGCACCAGGAGGGCGGGAAGAGGGAGGAGGGAGAACTGTGGAACAGCTACATCAGGCTTTGCCCCCTACCCCAAGATGCTTACCTGTATCAGATGAGACTTTTCTGTAGTATTGTCATAGGAAGATGCTCATTTATTTATCTAACAAACAGTTACAGTGTGTGCCAGTCTCCGGGGGGTTCATAGATGATGAAAGGTTCCAGTGCTGGATCCACAGCACATGAAGAAACCTTGGTTTGAGCTGGATGCCGATGCTTCATGCCTGTCATCTTATCTACTTAGGAGGCTGAGATGGGAGGATAGAGGTTTAAGGCCGGGGCAGGAAAGCCTGTAAGACTCTAATCTCCAACTAACTACCGAAAAGAAAATGCCAGAAGTGGATGTGTGGCTGAAGCCATAGTCTGTTGGCCTTGAGTAAAAATGCTGAGGGACGGCACCCAGGCTCTGAGTTCAAGGCCCAGGAGTGAGAGAAAGAAAAAAAAGAGAGAAGAGGGAATTACGGAGAGAGAAAAAGAAGAAAGGAAGGAAGAAAGAAGAACATGCAAGCCTTGGTTTGGAGTCCCTGGATCAAGGGAGCCAACCATTCACAATTTCTGTGGGGCCACTTTCAGAGCATAAAGGCAGTATGTAGAACCAAGCCACTAACCCCTCAGCAACTTCATGACATCCAGGAGCTTTGTGGTCATTGACTGCAGAGGGAAGCAGCCTCGGGTAGAACCTTGGACTCAGGGTGGGTCACCAGGTTTCAGTCATCCCTGGCCCCTACGAGTTTATTTTCTGGTCAGATAAGAAGGAAATATCTAACGGCTAGGGAGGTGTTGGGGTGATGGAGTGTCAAGGGGGGGCAGCAAGGGATAAGAAGGAAGATGAAGAGGGAGGACAATCCCAGGTCAGGTGTGTCAGGACATTAGAGCCATGACCTCGGCTTTCAACCTAAACCATCACTGATAGAGTTTTTGACCCAACCACATGGCTATTAAAAGTCCTGGTGCCTGTTAACCACCTGGCTGTCATTCACCGCAGGATGCCTGTGCAGTACAACTTTGGGGACTGGGATTTCCAGGGCTCAATCTGAAGATCACATCCCCGGTGTTCATTTCTCGACCAGAGACAGAGGTAAGCATGCCACTGTCACAGTACAACCAGGGAATGAGGGCAGGAGTCGGGACCCGTGTTGCCCCTTGGGGGCGCTAGGACCCCATGACTGCCATTTTTAGAGGCAGAGGTGGGTGTGTTTGCTGGCTCAGCCTTTAGTGTAGATGGCAGATCTGGGATTAAGAGAGGGCCAGCTGGGGCTGGGAAGGTGGCTCAGTGGTAGAGCGCTTGCCTTGCATGCCTGAGGCCCTGGGTTCGATTCCTCAGCACCACATAGGAAAAAAAAAAGCCGGAGGTGGCGCTGTGGCTCAAGTGGTAGAGAGCAAGCCTTGAGCTGAAGAGCTGAGGGACAACGCTCAAGCCCAGAGTTCAGGCCCCACGACCGGACCGAAAAAAAAAAAAAAAGAGAGGGCCAACTGAAGGAAAGGTTGGGTATAGGCTGGTGGGAAAACTAGAGGCACTGGACTCTGAGTAGAGTTGTTTCTTTGAGGACACTCACAACCTAGGAACATTCCTGGGATGATGAGCCCTTTTCCCCTTCCCAAGAGAGAGGGATCTAGGGCCCTCCAGTCTGCGTCCCTTGGGTGAGAAATACTTTCGTTCCCACATCTTGTGGTTACATAACTAGAACTCACCTCACTGCCCAGTGTTGAGGCAGTACATTGAGAGATCCTGAGTCTTTGATAAGGTCAGGGGATCCTCAGTATGAGATTGTACTTGAACATCCTAACTTGGTGTACGGTCAGTCCCATCTAAGACTGCCATAATGTAGGCCATAGAATCTAGAGAATCAGAGCAGGATGGGGTCTGTTCTGGGAGTCTTGAGTATTATGTGTTAACTTCGAGCTCCCTTGTGCCCACCTGCTTCCTTTTCTTGGGTTGGTCTTTGCTTGAAAAAGCTTGAAACTAGGGACTGGGTCCTATCCCTTGTCTTTGATGCTCAAAGCTAGCACTCTACTATTTGAGACATAGCTCCACTGCCAGCTTTTTGGGGTGTTTAATTGGAGATAAAGAGTTCTCATGGACTTTGCTGCCAAGGGTAGCATCCAATTACAGTCCTCAGATCGCAGTCTCCTGAGGGGATAGGATGACAAGCATGGAAAAGTATGTTTCACCGGGTCCCAGTAGCTCATGGCTGTCATCCTAGGTACTCAAGAGTTGAGATTTGAGGACCATGGGTCAAAGCCAGCCTGGTCAGGAAAGACCCTGAGACTCTTATGATCAAGGAACTGCCAGAAAACTGGAAGTGTTGCTGTGGCTCAAGTAGTTGAGTGCTTGCCTTTTGCTGAAGAGTTCAGGGACAGAGTTCGAACCCCACAACAGAAAAAAAGAAATAAATTAAGACATTTTTGCCTGAAAAGGATGGTGGAGGTATGTGTTTGGGGGGGGGGGGGCAGATGCTGTGGTTGGGAGACCAGGTGCTAGCCTCACTATGCAGACATTTCTAAGAACTCCCCAAGTTTGCCCCAGTTTGAAGCCACAGCTTCAAGAGGACGTGGCCTGTGGCAGGCAGGAAGTGGGCAAATAGGTGTAGGAGTAGGATTGTTGTGTCTGTATTCTCTCCATTGAAGGAAGGATTTGGATGCTGGGTGTCAAAGTCTGAAGTCAAGGGTTGCAAGAAGTTTGTGGCCTGATGAGATGGGTTTCCTCTGGGTATATGAAAATGAAAGTGGCTGAAGCCGGAAGCCGCCAGTGGCTCACTACTGTCATCTTAGCTACTCAGAAGGCTGAGATGTGAAGACCATGGTTCCAAGCAAGCTTGGGCAGAAAAGTCTGTGAGACTTGATGTCCAATGGACTATCAGAGAACAGGAAGTAGTGCTGTGGCTCAATTGGGGAATGCTCATCTTCAGCTCAAGAGCTGAGGGACAGCACCCTGGCCTAGAGTTCAAACCCCCATGACCAACAACAACAAGAGATGACTAAATTTTCCGTATAGCAGTGTGTACGGTAGGAAATGCCATGCTGGTCTATGAAACATTCCAGATATGTGAGAGGCTCATTGTTTTGTCTACAGTGGGTCTGAGGTCAGGAGTGCCACCTTCTCAGGGGTGGGATGTGATCCTAATGGAAGGAGTTCATGGTTCTCTTCTGCTGAAACCTTGGGCTATCTGCATGTGTGGGTTTGTGTTTGTGTGTGTGTGTGTGTGTGTGTGTCTGTCTGTCTGTCTGTCTGTCTGTCTGTCTGTCTGTGTCTGTGTCTGTGTCTGTGTCTGTGTGAGTTGGAGGTAGAAAAACTGGGCCTTGAACTCAGGGCCTAGGTGCTGTTCCTGAGCTTTTGTGCTCAAAGCTAGTGCTCTGATACTGAGCCACAGCACCACCTCTGGCTATTTGGTGGTTCACTGTAGACAAGAGCTTCACAGACTTTCCTGCATGGTCTGGCTTTGAACAATGATCCTCAGATCTCAGCCTCCTGAGTAACTAGGATGACAGACAGGAGCCAAACGTGCTGGCTTTGTGTGTGTGTGTGTGTGTGTGTGTGTGTGTATGTGTAGAAGTGGGTTGTAACAAAGAGCGCCTGAATCTTTGGTAACTTCTAACTGCTGTCTTTGGGGGGTGCATGGGCTTTATGGCTGATGTCTGGGGGCCTGGAATGGTGAGATGCTTGAAGGTGACTCAGCATGGCTAAGTTATAAGACCAAGGGATGTGTGCCTTAGAACTGTCTACTCCCTTGGGCCTGGTTGGTGACAGAGGGAGCTTGGGAGGACCTAGGGATGAGGCCCACAGAGGGTGGCTTCCCAAGAGTACAGACAGCCTGGCTAGAACTTACTAATTATGCAAGCCCTGTTAGTATGGAGCATATTGGCATGGGTCAGACTCTGGGTCTTCTTATTATGACGTCTGAGGGGCGAGGCCAACTTATTTTAAATATTGATCTTTGATCTTCAGATCTCAGCCTCCTGAGTAGCTAGGATTATAGGCATGAATCTCTGGCACCGGGCCTCTGATTATTTTTGGTATATTAGGGTTTGAACTCAAGACCTTAGGCTTTCCAGTCAGATCTTCTACCACGGAAGCCAAGCCTTTCTGTCTAGATGGATTCTGTTTAGATGGATTGTCCCAAACTCTTAGTCCATGAGAGCTGATTCCTGACCACAGTTGAAGCTCTGAGTTGACCATCGGACCTCAGTCTCCTCACAAGACAGTTGTGAGGAAACAAGGGATCAATACAGGGAGATCTGTGGGGCAGGGCCAGGCATAGAGGAAGTGGTCATCAGATACGGTTCTTGGCAATTATGTGAGCATATGACAAGAAGATACTCGGAAAAGGCTGGAGTATGAGGGGTAGCTGTAGATGGGTGCTCAGCTGGGAGAGAGGTAGTCTGTTTTAGCCAAGAAGAAAAGTGTGGCCAGATGCTAACAGCTCATGTCTCATATTCCTAGCTCCTCAGGAGTCTGAGATCTGAGGATTGCCATTCAGAGGCAGCACAGCAAGAAATGTCTGTGAAACTCTCCTCTCCCAAGAACCACCCAAAAGCTGGAAAAAAGCTGTGGCTCAAGTGGTAGAGTGCTAGCCATGAATGAAAAAAGTGAGAGACAGAGCACTGGCCCTGAGTTCAAGCCCTAGTACCAAGATGTATACTTGCTCATGCACGCGCGTGCACACGCGCGCGCACACACACACACACAAAGGAAGTTGGTAATGATGAGCTGAGCTAGAACTGGAGGCAGTCCTGAGGCATAGTCACAGTAAACTCTCAATCCAGATCAAGTGGTTTCTCCCTAAGTCCTTCTTGGGCTGAGGGGTCTGGGCCATGGCAGTAATTTCCATGGAACCTACCCCTCCATCCGTGCACGGGGCCACAGGACCAAGGGAAGGACACTAGGGATGCTCCTTTGTAGTCGGCCCACGTTTGTAGACCTTCATCTGCACCCAAGCACTGGTGAGGAAATCAGGGCTCCAAGCCCTGGGACTCCTGTGATAGCGACTGCTATAAGCAACAGCCTGTTGGCTGTGGATTCCTGAGCCTACAATCCTTTCATGAGCTCAACTAAACACCGGCCCAAGGTGTGCCTGACAAATTCACTCTTGTGATACCTAGATGAGTGGATGTTACCTGGTGTGACATTTTTCAACTCCTGCCCCTCCTGGCCCAGAACCATGGTCTGAGATGGCGATTTACTGCTCAGATCCACATTGAACCCATGACAGATGCCATTCTGATGATCTCCATGCCCCAAGGCTCGACACTTCTCTGGTATTGTGGCCCGCTCTGTAGGCAATGGCCTCCAAATAGGCTCCACTCAAGACTTGTAAGACACCTAGACATTGTAAGACTCTCAGGGCCTCACTGGAAAGTACGTTGCCTAGAGCAACAGAGTGAAGTCCAAGCAGGCCAGGTGTTGGTCATGGAGCTTGAACTCTGGTCCTGGGCTCTGTTCCCCAGTTCTAAACTTACCACCTAAGCTACAGAACTACTTCCGGTTTTCTGGAGGTTCCTTGGAGATCAGTGTCTCCCTGAGTTTCCTGCCCGGGCTGGCTTTGAACTGCGATCCTCACATCTCAACCTCCTGAGGAGCTAGGAGGACAGGTATGAGCTACCTGTGACCGGTTGATCTGGCCTTTCACCACAGTGGACTAGGAGCTCCTGAAAGCTTTTCTTTATTTCTTCTATGCCAGTACTGGGGCTTGAACTCAGGGTCTGGGCTTAGGTCTCTTAACATTTTTCCTCAAGGTTAGCATTCTACCACTTGAGCCACAACTAAATTTCTGGCTTTTGGTAGTTCATCGGCAAGAAGAGACTCACTAACTTTCCTCCCCTGAGCTGGCTTGACTGTCGATCGCTATCTCAGTCTCCTGAGTAGGTAGGATTTACAGTGTTAGAGCCACTGATAACATTGGGCTAGAAGCTTTTCTTAAGCAAGCATTCTTCCCTGCATTTGCCCTGACTCCTCCATGCAAAGAAGGTCTGAGGGTCAGGAGCTGTGAAAAATAGGATTCCAGCCACAGGAAACGACTGGGGGCCCTGGTGTAAAGCCAAGCTAATTTTCCCCATGGGCCTCACTCTAGGGCCCCCACCCTCTGCTCTGTGACTCAAGTACAAACCTTGACCCAGCCTTGAATGCCCTGCCAGACTTTTCTGAAGCCACAGAGACTATATTCAACCACACCACCTGCTCTACAGCACACCTCAAAACCTTGGCCCATGCTGTATCTTCTGCCTAAGGCTCTCTGTCCTGTATCCACATCTTAGAACTCCTGTGGAATTTTTACACTGGTTATATCAACTCCTGGAGCAAGTATTTCCTTCCCTTGTCCCTCTTTTTTATATTGAGTTGTTAGAGATGGAATTTTTTGCAGGCTGACTGGCAAATGCTCTATCTTAGTGTGTGTGTGTGTGTGTGTGTGTGTGTGTGGTGTGTGTGTGTGCATGTGTGTGTGTGTGTGTGTGTGTGTGTGTGTGTGTTTGTGTGACTGTCTTGGGTTTGAATTCATGGCCTGGATGCTATCCTATCCCTGAGCTTTTGTGCTCAAGGTTAGCACTGTACTACTTGAATCACAGCTCTATTTCTGGCTTTTAGCGTGTTTAATTGGAGAAAATTTTCTCATATAGACTTTCCTGCCTGCAATTGTGATCCTTAGATCTCAGCTTCCTGAGTAGCTTACAAGTGTGAGCCACCAGCACCTGCCCTCTAACTTACATCTTACCTATAACCTTGGTCCTACCTGAGTTCCAGAAAAATATGTCTCACCAGGTTCACTTTTCTTTTGCCAATCTTTGTGCTTGAACTAAGGGTCTGGGCAAGTTCCTGAGCTCCTTTTGCTCAAGGCTATCACTTAAGCCAAAGTGCGACTTTTGGCTTTTGTGGTTTGTGTGGTACTGAGGAATTGAACCCAGGACTTAGTGAATGCTAGGCAAGCACTCTACCACTAAACCACATTCGCAGCCCAAGGTTCACTTTTAACGGGAGTTATGAGGGTGGGATTTATTGGCATATCTCTTTTGGCATAGAAATTGCTGACTATTTCATATCTTTGCTCAGATTTGGGACCAGCCTTTGACTAGTCAATGAGGAATGATAAACGACTGATAGCCACCAGGCCCCACAGTTCTAGGCTCACATCCTACCGATTGATAGAGAATATGGAGACAGAGACCTTGACAACTCCTACAGTCTAGGAACTGTGGTCTCCCTGGAGGCAGTACCTGGCAGCTTTGTGTCCCGGTGGGACACCTTAGCCAAAATATAAATCTTCAGTTATTAAATGGTAGAGAAGGATGCTTTGTTCAAGTTGCCAGCCCAGACTTAGTACTATCTGAGGGCTTGTCCCAGCTTGCCCAGGTTGGGGAACTAGGCATGGGCAATCTGCTGAATGCCCATCATCCATACATCATACATCCATACACAGAGATATGGAGTTATTGCCTCCTTTGGGGGGAGGGGAATTCCGTGTTTGTACTATGAGCCTAGGCCCTGTCCCTGAGCAGCTTTTGCTCAAGGGTAGTGCTCTGCCCTGGAGCCACAGCCCCATTCATGTTTCTTTTTTTTTTCCCCTGTGATCTATTTGAAATAAAGTGTCGTGGACTTTCCTGCCCTGGTTGAATTCAAATTGGCATTCTCTACATCTCAGCCTCCTGAGGAGCTAGGATTACAGGCAGGAGCCCCTGGGTCCTGGGTTTCTTTTCTTCTTGTTGTTCTTTTTTTGTAATCGTAACAATCTGAAATCTTTATGTTGTCATTCCAATGGATTGCATTCGAAGTAAACATCTATCTATCTATCTATCTATCTATCTATCTATCTATCTATCTATCTATCTATCTATCTATCTATCTATAATGGGCACTCCTGTGGCTTGAGCACAGGTCCTCAGAACTTCCTGGCAGCTCAGTTTTCCGGAGGGTGGGGTGCTAAGACTGTGACCCCATTTATCGATTGGCCATTGTAGGACATGAGTTGAAATCCCAGCATGACCAAAAATTTATTCGTGGAATAAGAAGCCAATTTTGACACATTTTTTTCCCTTCTGTGTGAAAGTCCTGGGTCTAAGTATCAGATATAATCCATATGCAAATATATCCTATGTGATATGATGTAATAAAAGAAATGTTATATGCGTAAGAATACTAATTATAAAGGGTAATAAACATCATATACAGTAAACCCATGTATTTAAATAGATCTCATATATTAATATTACTTTTTCCAGTGCTGGGGCTTCAATTCACATCCTGGAAACTGGTCTGAGTTTCTAGTCTTCAAGGACAGTGAGCCTTTCCCCTTCACCCATACTGCCACAGAGTTATCCAGACCCTGAGTTCAAATACAAGGCCTGCCAGAAAAATGGTGCAAATTCCAAGCCAGGGCCTTATTATTATTATTGCCTGAACACAGTTATTGCACTCAGGTTTTGGCATCTCTGCCACAGCCAACTCTTGGATCCTAGGACCCGAGTTCAAATCTTGGGGCTGGCAAAAATAAAAATAAAAAGGAGGAGCATAAAACTGAGAAGTTCAAGAAGGTGGTTTTACTTTCTTTTCCCTTTGTATTGTGACCATCCTGCATGTAAATGACAAGGCCCAGAAATTGTACATGACCTTGCATTGCTGATGTTTGGTGTTCTATTAAGGAAGCCATACCTGAAATTGGCAACTTAGGTCTGGAGGTCGAATCCCGGGATTGCCACTAATGAATGGCGGAGATTCTAAGAAACCCATTCCCATATATATCCATACAAATGGAATCTTATAAAAGTAACAATTAAACTAGTAGTGTATGATTGTATTATAAAATTATACACAACAATTATACTACATTGACTAATTTTCAATTAATACTTTATTTTGCATTCAATCATAATACTTAAAAAAGGAAGGAAGAATTTAATTGCCAATAATCAGTAGTAATATTGTATATGCAATTTCATAGTACACAGACATCTCTGTCTTGTTTTATGCATCTACATCTCTCTCTCTCTCTATTCATCTATTCATCTATCTATCTATCTATCTATCTATATATCTATCTACCAATCTACACAATCTATCTGTTTATACTCTTGTCACTACTGGGGCTCAGTGGTAGAGTGCTCGCCTAGTGCATACAAATACCTGGGTTCAATTCCTCACTACCATGTGCACAGAAACATCCAGAAGACCTGCTGTCGCTCAAGCAGTCCAGCATTAGCTTTGAACATAAAAGCTTAGGGACTGTGTCTAGACTCTTACTCAAGACCCAGGAAAGGCACCAAAAAATATAGAATGTTCTGAGTGCAACTATATAATGATAGCATTGCAAATACCTCATCACAGAGCAAGCTGAGGGTCTGGTGCTGACAGCTGCCCTCAAACCCGACTTAGGCAGAGGTAAACCGCTGTAACCCAGCTCCACAGAACCAGATGCTGCTGGCTCACTCACCTCTGTCATCCAAGATACTCGAGGACTGAGATCTGAGACTTGTGGGCTTAAAACCCAGCTCTGGCAGGAAGTCTGCAAAACTCTGAGCTGTGGCTCAAAGAGGTAGAGCTCTAGCCTTGAGCAAAAGATCTTAGGACAGTACCCCAATCTTTCAGAGCAATCCCCGTGGCTGACTCCACTTCCCCAAAAAACCCACCCCTCTTAATCATTATATGTGAACATTGTGTTTGTTATATGTTTCTGAAAGAATGGTGATACTGATGAAAACACCCTAATACTAATGACAACTTGTGGGATACAGCTATGTGATGAGTCCTTCATGAGGTGTTGTGTGCTGAGTCCTTCATGGGGTACATTCTTTCACCTGGTCCTTGTAAGACCTCCACAAGTCAGATGATTGTGCAGATGAGAAACTTGAGGCTCAGATATGTCCCCATGTCAGTGCCAAAATTATGTATGTACTGAACTCCAGTGAGTTGTCTCCTGCAGACAATTGTTTTGGTTTATTTTTCTTGGTCGTGAACTTTGAACTCAGGGCCTAGGCACTGACCCTTCCTTGTTGGTCTCATGGACAGCAGTCTACCATGTGGAGCAAAGGACCCTCCTGCAAAAGAATGTTACAGTTTGGGCATCTGTAGTTGAGGTTTGTCATCCTTCCTACTCAGGAAGCTGAGATATGATGATCTTGGTTCCAAACTATCCCAGACACAAAAGGTCTCATGGAACTATTATCTCTTATTCACCACTTAGAAACTTGAAGTGGAAGCTGGGCATCAGCAACTCGCACCTGTCATCATAGCTATTCAGGAGACTGAGAGCTGAGGATCACAGTCCAAAGCCAGCCTGGGCAGGAAATTCCTTGAGAGGCTTCTCTCCAATGAAATACCAAAACCTGCAGGGTTGTTGTAGCTCAAGTAGTAGAGCACTTGAATTTAGCTGAAGAGCTCAAGGACAGCACCCAGGCTTAGACTTCAATTCCTCCAACTTTCAAGAAAAGAAAGAAAGAAACCTGAATTGGATTGCTGGGAATGTGTCTTATGGTAGAGTGCTTTGCATGTATGAATCCCTGGGCTTGATTACTTAGTACCACATCACTAGAATAAAGCCTTAAATGGCTGTGTGGCTCAAGTGGTGCTATCCTTGTACAGGAGTTCAAGCTGGAGGACAAGTTTATTCACACACATTCATGCACACACACACACACACACACACACACACACACACACACACACACACACACACACACACAGATACCGGAAGTGAAGCTGTGACACCGAATGGTAAAGTGCTGAGCTTCTGTTTTGAGCTCATGGTCAGCACCAAGGCCCTGTGTTCAACCCGCAAACCTAGCTACCCAGGGCCCAACTAGGAGAGGTCAAAAGTTTCAAAACCTGATGAGCTTCACAAGCCCTAAATGACAGGAAGTATTGTGATATTACACATTTGTTTAGATTTAGCAAGCTTCCAGAACCTAGGAAGGCAGCATTGCCAATAATGAATCATTTTATTAGGTTCAGCTCCCCTGTTGCCTACCAGAAGGACCCTTGAATTTATTGTAACAAGTTATTTCAACACTGGAACATAGTCTAACAAAGACAGGATAAGTGCAGGGAATTTGGCCTGCCACAAGACCTGGCAAAAATGGAGGCTTCCTGTCAAAACAGCACTGAGGAAAGAGATAGCTTGAGGTACAAAGAGGCCTTTTTCTCCTGGCCTTCAGAGCCTGCTCGCTAATTGGCCCGGATGGAGTTGTTTGTTACAAAGCTGTACAGGAGTGAGGCCTTTTGTCTGCCTGTTCCAACAATGAGGCAGACTTCCTCCAGCAGTCCCTGGTGCGGAGAAAACATCAGGCTACAATGGGAACAGTGAGGGGAGCCCTAGAATATGCACTGTCTTGAAGCACTGTATGTGCTATGAAATCATTCTATTCAAAGCAAATTTCCCAGCTGGGTGCCTTTTATCTTAGGGACTCTGGACCTTCACTGATAGAAATACATTGTATTTTGTAAATTGTGTCATGTGTTTACAACTGTATTGAAGAACATACTCTTAATATGTCATTGGAAAACATTGGTTATTGAATATGAGAATGTTATTTGAACTAATTTCACTAATTTGAAAACTACATCTTAGTCCAATAAAATGTAGAAATAAATGGCTTTATTTATAAGAAAATAATACCAGCAAGAAAAGTGAGTATACATTAGAGAGATTGCAGTAATAACATTACAGTTTTTACTGTCTCTACCTGTTTATGTGATTGTATTTCTTGATATTGAAAGTCACCTCTTTTTATTCTTATCGTATGTAATCCAATGCTGTTTATTACTACGTAATCAATGTGGGAAATCTAGCTTCAAAAATGTGTAAAGTTTTTTTCCTTTTCAATCACAACATTGTCATTATCAGGGTACACTGTGTTAATCATAATCTTCATCAAAATTATTATTAACATTATAAGTGCTAACTATTGAAAGTCTGATATGTATCTATGATTTTGCAATTATTTGTCTTGTGATTAATAATTTTAGTGTTACCACTGTGCATGCATCCATATTAAAATTTTGAACAAATAAAGAAACAAAAAAAACTAAACCATAACAGGTAGCTTGACTATGTGCTTATAGCAAATTATTGAATAGATTTTTGAAGCATTGCAAATTTCTAACCAGTATGAACTAACTTCCTTTCTCCCCACCACTACGAAAAAAATATTTAAGAGTTTGAACATAATTATTTTAAGTAATGTACTGTAAATGTTACTACAATATTATGTGTATATTTAAAATTCCCCTGAAAGTAATAAACTCTACATTCTATTGAAATATTAATTATTTTATGATAGGAAACTTTTGGGAAAAGAAACTGTATATCTTTGAAATGAAAAAGGTCAAAAAATAGTAGCATAAAAGTTTTAGAGGGAGTCTGTCTTCACAAATATATATATATATATATTTAATGTGTAGAAAGATACATTTTTAGAGATTGTCATCAGAAATATCTACATATATCTATATTTATGTATAGAACAATGTACATTATAGTGAAACAAAAATTTTAAAACTTAATTAAAATTAATAAAATATATCAAACCAAGTGTCAGTGAGTCACGCCAAATATTGGAGCTATTCTGGGTAATAAGATCTTAGAATTGTGTTCAAAACTAGCCCAAACAGAAAAGTACTTGTTAGATTCTTATCTCCAATTATCCACTAAATACAGGAATTAGCTCTGTGCCTCAAGTTGTAGAGTACTGGCTTTAAGCATAAAATGATTTAGAGATAATGCCCAGCCCTTCAAACAACAACAACCACAACCACAACAACAACAACAAAATATATCACATTAATTTCACAAAAGCATCTTTCAACTACTGTGAACATTTCTTAGAAACATGAATATATATCCCTGGAAAATGTTATGCAAAAAGTATAGAATATTTACGTCTATGTTAAAGACATGATTAGATTGTTTAAGATATTTAGGTAGATTAGGAATTAAGAATAATGATAATATATTGGAACTGGTCTTTTATTCTCTTTTATGGTAGTAATAATATGATATTTTTAATGATTATATAAAATTAGTCTTTTTTGGTATTTGAATTACAATAAGTTATAAACATTTTTAAATGATTTCCATAGGAAAGGATCATTTTCTTAATGGTATCAATTGTATTATAATTTCAAAACAAGAATATTATTCAAAGGCTGGTTCACTCTAAGACTATATTTGCTTTCTTGTTCTAGTTTTCATATGTTGGAAGAAATTAAAATTCAAAAATTCAATGGATGTTGGCATTCAGCAACATCTTCATAGATACTAATATTGGAGTCCCTTCAGTGGAATTGTTTTAGTTCATTTGTTATTTTCACAAATAAATCAAGATGATTGTTATTTTGTTTCTTTTCACTGCTATTGGCTCTTATCTTGAGAATACTTTTTTCCTAGCAAAGTAGAAAAAAGCAATTGGATTGAGAAAGTAACATATGGCTTTCATAAAATGCAGATGCATAGATTTGTGTTTTCTGCCATTTGCTAAAAGTTTCTTCCCGAAAAGGTTATCAATTACTTATAAGTGATGCATAATTCCTAGATATTCCAGTAATCGCATAGACATTTTGATTGAGTTATCTCTGTATAAACTCAAAAAAAAAAAAACCAGAACAATGCCTCAAAATAAACAGAAATCACATTTTGTTTTAAAAGCTGTAGTTTAAAAAGAATTTTTAGCAAACAGTGAAAACATCTTTTTAGGTATTCTACAATTTTTGTGAAGTATTTTTAACAATTTTTAAATGCTTTCTATGTCAAATTTTTAGAAATCTTTACTGATCCAATGTCATGAATTTTTACATTTATGTTTTATAGGTTTTTACATCTCCCATTTAGTTTGATAATCATTTTTTATTTTAAATTTTTGTATAAGGTTTGAGGTAGTAGTCTAAGATCATTCTTTAAATATAGAGAGGCAATAGTGCCAATACACCCATTTAAGATTCTACTTTTATTTCATAAAGTCATGCATCCTTTACAAAATCTATTGATCATAAGACTAAGAATTTATTTTTGATACATTCCTCTATGTGTTTGTTCTTATAGTAGACCTATGTTGTTTTCACTACTAAACATGGTAACAAGATTCAAATCTAGTATGAAGGCTCAAGCTACACCATTTTACAAGATTGTTCTAACTGACCTGTATTCCTTGAATTTACATACGAGTTTATTGAGCAGGTGGACCAATATTCTACAGAGATATCTAGAGGTTTGATAGTCATTCATATTTTGCACCTTGTGAAAACATAAGATCCCAGATATTATATAAAGAAAAATGTCTTTAGAGAATGCTTGAAAGCAACTAAAATTAATTTAGGAATGAGTTAGGATTTAGATAACACTATAGCATAATAAAACTGAATGATAACAACTTCAGCTGTACTACAGAGGAGAGTGAGAGCGGATAGAATGATGGACCACATAGGAGCTGTATATCATTGGTATTGCGTTTCAAAAAACAGAAAGACTTAAGAGAAGAGAAGGAAGAAAATAATCAATGTATCCTGAATAAAGTTTCTTTTTAATCCACCTAATAGTGTGGACTAAGAGTCAGAGAAGACGGGAAAAAATAAAATAGAAAATAAAGCATTGTATAGACCTCTTACAATGTAAATAAATTGTAATAAGAATATGTAATTAATTTCCAAAGAAATAAGATTGAGAATAAGTAAACTCTAAAGGCAAAAAGAATGAAGAGAGACAAGAAGCAAAGTAAAACTTTTATCAATAACAAACACAAGAGTTTGGAAGTGGAAAGGCAGTGGAAATATTCTAATTAACAAAATAACAAACTTGCTAACATTGATAGAATATGGATCATATTTTATCATATATAATTTTGAAAAAAAACATATTAGAAATGAAAATTTAAAACTCTATATTATAACTAAACAGTATAGTTCAGTGGTAAAATTTTGCCATCGCATATGTGAAACAATGGTGTGATTTCCCAAGCATTACAAAGTACACACGAAGCACACACACATGCAAAAACTACATAAACACACACACACACACAAACCACATACACACTTTTGGAATATTGATATTATCATATTAAACAGAGGGAATTATCACAAATAGTAAAAGTAGGTTAATATATGAAATCATAATATTGCTCTTACTATTTAAAAGTTTAGTACAAATAAAATAATCACAATATGGGGCTTGGAAGTTGGCTCAGTGGTAGAACGCTTGCCTTGCATGCCTGAGGCCCTTGGTTCGATTCCTCAGCACCACATAAGCAAAAAGAAAAAAGCCGAAAGTGTTGCTGTGGCTCAAGTGGTAGAGCACTAGCCTTGAGCTGAAGAGCTTAGGGACAGCACCCAGGCCCAGAGTTCAGGCCCCATGACCGGAACCCCCCCCAAAAAATCACAATATACTTGGATTCCTGTAGATTAATCAAATTGAAAATTAAGAAATAGAAGACATGAGAAACTTTGCAAACAAGTTTAAAATAATAAACATTTTAAAACATGTATCCTTTTATTTTGACAAAAGATTGATGTTACTGGTGTTTTAACTCAAGATTTAGAATATGATAGCCAGTATTCTATATGGATATATCTCTAATGATTTCACTCTGGATATTTTAATAATAAGGTTTCATAATTTCTCAGGCTCTCCCAAATTACAAACCCTATTTGCAGTTCCTACCATAGCTAGAAAATGGAAGCCACAAATCACCATGCACAGCTCCAACTTTTTTAATTCAAGTACAAATATTTATAAAAAAGTAACCAAGTAATGAAGCCTTTCTTAAAAATTATGTGCTTCTAGAAAATACAGTAAGTTTTTTTTTTAACCAGGAAAAATATGTTTATAACTATAAGAAAATAAATTTATTTAAATTCACCAACCATATAAAACTTATTTAAAATGATTTTAAATATTCCCATGTTAAATATTTTAAAAGCAAAATATATGTGTATGAATAATTCACCAATCGTATAAAAATTATTTAAAATAATTTTAAATATTCACATGTTAAATATTTTAAAAGCAAAATATATATGTATGAATAATTTACATGTGTAAAAAACATGAAAAATTAAATTAACTAATCCTACAACTCTGAAAAAAGAATTACCCTAAAGAAACAAAAGAAAAGTAATTAAGTTCAAAATTTGAAATTTAGAAAATAAAATGGAGTACAATTTAGTTGACAATAACTCTAAACGCTCTGTATATCAATTTTATAATAAAAAATGCATGAACAAAGGAAGCAAAAGTATCCATTGATCAATAGCAACAGCAAAAGTATCAGTAGTTGTTTGAGTGTACAAAAAATAATCGATGGAGGGGATAACAAGAAATATACTCATTACCTTACTTATGTAACTGTAGCCCCTCTGCAAATTACCTTTACAATAAAATTAAATTGAAATTTAAAAGAACCAAATAATATACCAATTAAGAATTCTTAGAAGCCATTGGTTAAAAACTTTGTAAAGAACTGCCCCAAGTACCCAAGGAATATATTTTGATGATACTATTTAAATACGTGAACTTCAGCAGAGAAGCAAAAATTTAAAAAACTGTTACAAAGTAAAGTAATAATCAGAATATATTACTATAATAATCATTAGATGAATTTTTAGTGATAGTCAAATATGTAAGCTATGAGGCAATTTGCCATTCATTTGCACTTAGTAAGTGAGAAAGAATTTTCTAGGTCTTTTTAAATATATCATAAGTTTAATGAAGAAACTATTATGTCACATCATATGATAATCAGATAAAGATTATATGAGAGCAAAGAACAGATTGTACTGTTTTTTGATGTTAATGTATATACTTATTTTGGTTATGGGAAATTGTGGGGATTTCAACTTGGAGTATTGTTCTTGGTAGCTGGCATCATATCAGTGGTTAATTTTAGGATAGGGGTTCCCTTTCCACAAGAGCATGCACCGGATCTATCCTTTTAGCCTTCCCATCATCAATGGCATCAGAGTTGCACACCAACTTGTCTAGCTTCATGCCTTTGCTGGCTTGGATACTGCAGTCCTTCCAATCTTAGTCTCTAGATAGTGCAGGATGGTGTAAAAGATCCAATGCATCCAGCTATAGAGTGAGAAGGAAGTCCACTAAAATTTGGCCTGGGTTCTGTTCTCAAGCCTCCTACATAGTTAAGAGTACAGATGGGAGCCCCTGGTGCCAAGCAATAACTATTTTTAAAGCAATTAGACATATATATTTATGACTTCGGCTTATGATTACCTCGGGAAAAGAATAAAAGAGTAGTAAAGAATAGAGAACAGGCAGAATTTTAACTAACTACTCAGAGGCTGAATAAGTTAGCTAGCTACTCAGGAGACTGAGATCTGAAGAACACTGTTCAAAGCCAGTCCAATCACGAAAATACATGCGATTATCTCCAAAAAGCCACAAGTGGAGCAGTGGCTCAAGTGGTAGACCACTATCCTTGGGCACAGAAACTTAGGGGATAGTGCCCAGGCATTATCAAGCCTCAGGAATGATGAATGCATGCATGAACATATGCACACAAATGAGTATTTCAATGCAGAGTTCTTTATTTTTTCACTTGCTGTATTTTAATTCCCTGTATTAGTTTACCAATTAACAAGATCAGCTAAGCAACTTTTTACATACAACTCATCATGTTTCTCTAAAGTCTACTCTCTTTTTAGAAGCCTGTGTTTATTTGACCCAAAAGTAAATTATTCAGGAAATCAATTCATCTCCATCAAATCTGTAGTGTTAGATGATTGTTTAGGTTCTTCCTAGCAATATGATTTTGTGAAATCCTGCTTCAACAAGCATATTTCTTTTATGTGAAGGGATGCCTCTGTCAAACAATTAATAACAGATTTTTCTCCTCCTGGCAAGCATCTGTAGTTTTATTATCTTCATATAATGCATGATCTGTCTGTGTATGCCAAACACTGCTGTGAAAATAAAAAGGCCCTTCTCAGCGCTTAGCATTTGTATGCCATTCATAGTTATGAAGGTGTTTAAATATTACTGAAATTGCTTTGGAATAAATAATGTTCACCTTGACTATCTTGAGAAAGAAGAATTGGTTTCTCAGCACTTTAGGTAAGAACTTGAGTGAAAGAAACAAAAAGAAAAGTGAGGAACAACTCAACACATACATTCAAATGAAGGGCCTGGTAAGGTAGCTCAGTGGTAGAGTGCATGCCTTGCAAGCATGAGGCCCTGGGTTCGATTCCTCAGCATCACATAAACAGAAAAAGCCGGGAGTGGTGCTGTGGCTCCAGTAGTAGAGCACTAGCCTTGAGCTGAAGAGCTGAGGGACAGCACCCAGGCCCAGAGTTCAGGCCCCACGACAGGCAAAAAAAAAAAAAAAAAAACTTTAAAAAAAGGGCTGGGAAGGTGGCTCAGTGGTAGAGCGCTTGCCTTGCATGCCTGAGGCCCTGGGTTCAATTCCTCAGCACCACATAAACAAAAAGGAAAAAGCCGGAAGTGGTGCTGTGGCTCAAGTGCTAGAGTGCTAGCCTTGAGCTGAAGAGTTGAGGGACAGCGCCCAGGCCCAGAGTTCAGGCCCCACGACCGGACCCAAAAAACAAAACAAAAAACACACAAATTCAAATGAAACAAAACAACTTAATAAAACAGAAATTAATTCAGTACTCAAGAACCTGCAATAAATTCAAAGATTTTTTAAAAATCAGCTATGATATGCTTATGAAAATCCTAACTATATGGGAGACTACTGTTGTGAGGATAGTGGTTAAAGCCCAGAATGGACAGAAAGGTCTCTACACAGTGCCAGGCACCTGTTATTTTGAATTCCAAGAAGAATAACATCAAGTGAACTGAGCCCATGATCATACAAAAGTAGGAAGCCAGATTCTATCTGAAAATTAATCAGGATATTTTAGTGCTGGGAACCTGACAAAGTGGTAGGAACACCGATTTAGGAGACATGAGACAATCAATTCAAACTCTAATATTATAAGTATTAAAGAAAAAAAGCTATGACTTTATTTGGAATAATTGTAAGATTTGAGTATCTGTGTGGAGAAAAATCCATGGCAGTGATAGCGTGAATCCATGTTGCAATGCTTTCTTCTTAAGTGATAATGGTATGTGGTACTCCAGACATAACAGAGTTACCTTGCAAATGAGCATGGATGTGCATTTGAGTGATGGAAATACGCTACTTACACAGGTGTACATTAAATAGATTTTTTGGGGGGTAAATTGAAGTTCTTAAACTAAGAGCCTGGGTGATATCCCTGAGCTTTTTCTCTCAAGGCTACCACTCTATTACTATGAGCCACAGTTGCAATTTTGATTTTCTGTCGGTTGTTTCGAGATAAGAGGCTCATGGACTTTTCTGCCCAGGATGGCTTCAAACCATGATCATCAGATCTCATCCTTCCGAGTAACCAGGATTCCCAGCATGAGCCATTGATGTTTTTAATAATTTAGTAAATTGTACAGTTACAGAAGTTATAAATTATCATCTGTATAATTATACATTATAACGCATGTAATATATGTGAATGTATGTATCAATGCATATGGAAAGAAATATTTTAACATATTTTTGTATCCACAGTAGATTTATAAAATCATCCTTCGTTATAAAATAAATTGGAAACAAAATTAATAAGGAGCAAAACAAAGGGAATTGTCAAGTTTCTTGTTGTTGAATGGAATATGAATTGCGAGAATCAGTTTGGGAAAACGATTTTTACTTTAACAAAGTGGATAATGCCTATTAATTCCAATCCATTTATTTGCGTATATTGTGCATCCTCACACATGTGTGTCAAAATCAAACCACACTTCTTTGCCTTTGTATTTAGATCACCTGTTATAATTTAGGAGATAGATGAAGTAATCAAATAAAGATTAAAATAATAGTAAGTGAGGCTATGAGTTAGAGCTGAAAATGATTTTAAATATGATAATAGCTAATTAAATTGCATATTTCTTACTTTTACTCTATTGTCATGTCCCTCATTCCCACATTAGAAGTACATAGAAGGTGCTCACTAAATTATGTGTACAATTATTAAACAATGTATTGAAACAATATGAGCACAGTGTGATTTTAGCTTATTGTATGGGGTAGTGTGTTTTTGAGGACTTGCAATACGTTGTGATGGAGATGAAGGGAGGGATGTGCTTATTCTGGAAAACTGGCTAGAGGATTGTTCCCAGAAAGATAGCGATGAATTCTTCCAAAAGGCTACAGTAAAATCACTTTCACAACCATGGTCTCTGCTGCACTATTCATCATAGCCAAGTTATGGAAACAGCCAAGATGCCCTTTGGCGGAGGGATGGTTGGAGAAAAGTGTGGCACATATACACAATTGGATTTCACCCATCCATTATGAAGACTGTTACATCATTTGCAAAGAGGATTTAAAAATATATTAATTAAACTAAGTCAGAGCCAGACACACAAAGGACCAATGTTCTGTCCTGTATTTGGAAACTAGGACTTTATGCAAATTTGCACAACAGCATTAACCAAAGCATGCTAATTTGCAAAGGAGTATTTAACAGGTGTAATTTTTCATAAAATTGAACTTTTAATCCAACAAAATGAATACCAGGAAACTATCACTTGGAAGATGTGAACAGAAGTCAAAGGGAAGGAATTAAGAGAGTTATGGAGGAAGAGAGTGAAGGCATAATATTCAATGCAGATAGTATGAAACTAGAAAAAATGAAAGTGGGGTGAGGTTTGGAAGGGTGTGGGAAAGTTATGTAAACATCCATTGTACTTATAAACTGGGGCTTAAACTCAAGGCTAGGGAATAATTCCTCACCTTTTTTTTTTTTCTCAAGGTTAACACTCTACTACTTGAGGCACAACACCATTTCCAGTGTTTCTTTCTCTGTATATGTGGTACTGAGGAATTGAA